>NC_064816.1:39620334-39799520 GCF_023721935.1 Panthera uncia
TTGTTCCTTTATTAAAAGGGGTGAAATGCCTCCTCCCATGCACTGAGTCCTCATCTTTCAAAGGCATTGTCCTAAATTCCTTACATACATTATAGCAATGAACTCTTAATTACCAGATGGTGACAGAATCCCATTTCGTTGGTAAGAAAACCAGTATTTACTTCAAAGTCACACAACTAGTAAGAGTCAGAAGCAAGGTTTCATTGCATATCTTCTTAAATCCTCATGTAGACTTAGTGTTCTTTTGATATCATGGAGTTAAAATTAACATCCCCAGAAAAAGTAGAATCATCTATTATACTATCAACCTTTTTCAATTTTCTGCTTCCTAGAATTACGCAGACCATAGAAAGTTTTAGATCCAAATAAATGCTACAGAAACTAATGAAAGCATCTGATGGCTTTGAAAGACATTTTATAGTGTAAGGTTGAGGAAAAGTAAGCAGGTTACTTCTCCAAAGCATTTATTCATCAGTCACGAGCTCAGACCAACTTATCTTATTTGACATACATCTCATCACCTCTACTCAGGCTTGTAGCTCTCATTTCAGGATGGTATGTTTACAGTGGAAAATAAGTCTCAAAAAGATTTATTATGTCATTAATCAATACTCAGTGCTACAGAGCAAATAAACCAAAACACGCTGAATCTGCTAGTTCAGTTGTCTTCAGGACTGTCAACCTTAAGTGTCTGAGATCTGAGAGTACTCATCCTTGGGGTTACTGTGTGTACAAATGCACATATGTGATGTCCCCTCTAGAAAAGCTAAAAAGTGTTTAATAATGACTTACCACTTTCCTCAGACATCTTATATCACACCATAGCTTTATAAATTATAGCCAGTTCTGCTATTTTGTAAATAGGGTAAAAAAAAAAAATCAAATGTAGATTACTGGAGGGGATCCAAGACAGTGGTGTGGTAAGATCCCAAACTCACCCCGCCTTGGACATATCAAATCTACAGCTACATAAGGATTATTTCCTTCTAAAAAAGATATGAAAACTAGGAAATACAAATGAAATCCATGATGAGACAACATCACCCCTGTCAAAATGGCTAAAATTAACAACTCAGGCAACAACAGATGTTGGCGAGGATGTGGAGAAAGGGCAACACTTTTGTACCAGGAATGCGAACTGGTGCAGCTATTCTGCAGAACAGTATGGAAGTTCCTCAAAAAAAAAACCCTAAAAATAGAACTACCCTACAATCCAGCAATTGCAGAATTTAGTATTCACTCAAAGGATACAAATAAACAGATTTGAAGGTGTACATGCAGCCCAATGTTTGTATCAACACTATCAATAGTGGAGAGAGCCCAAGTATCCAATTACTGATAAATGGATAAAAAAGATGTGGAATATCTATATAATGGAATACTACTCAGGCATCAAAAAGAATGAAATCTTGCCATATGCAATGATGTGGTTAGAGCTAGAATGCATTATGCTAAGGGAAGTAAGTCAATCAGAGAAAGACAAATATCATGATTTCATTCATATTTGGAATTTAAGAAACAAAATAAATGAACATATGGGAAGGGGGGAAGAAAAGAGAGGGAAACAAACCACAAGAGACTCTTAATGATGGAGAACAAACTGTGGGTTGACAGAGGGAGGTAGGTGGAGGGATGGGTTAGATGGGTGATGGGTACTAAGGAGGGCACTTGTTGGGATGAGCACTGGGTGTTGCATGTAAGTGATGAATCACTGAATTCTACTCCTTAAACCAATATTGCATTGTATGTTAACTAACTACAATAAAAATAAAAATAAAATATCTGAAAACTGGAAAGACTGCTCTCCATAACAAAGGATAAACGACCACAGGGAGAGGGTAGGAGAGTCAGAGACATTGTCTTGCAACATACCCAACCCCTGGCACTGCAGCACACAATAGGGAGGGATCTCTAAATAGACAGGCATTTTTCCCAGAGAAGCAAATGATTGGTGTCCACACTGGGCACTCTAGCCTCTGGGATTTGTACCAGAAAGATGAACCCTCAGAATGTCTGCATGGAAAATCAATAGAGCAGACATCTGGGAGTCCAACAATGCTATTCTTATAGCATTGAGATTCCCCTCTTACAGGGCTTGTATGTGGCCTTAATTGCCCCAGACCATGAAAATACAGGTATTTGAAAGGCACCTAGATTATCTGTGAGAGAGATTCATTTGCTGATTTGGGGCATTGCCTGGAGAGGGAGGAGAAAGCTGAGACCATCTCTGGAAACAGAGGTGATGGCAGATGTCTTGGATGTACTCTCCACATAAACTATTAGCACAGGTGGATAAGATCAAATGAGGCACCCTTCTGCCACCTTGGTGGGATGGTATGGGGGGGTGAGCAGTTGGCACTTGTTGAGGCGGAAGAGCCTAGGCAAATGCAGCACTCCCCTGCTCTCTGACTGGAGTGGGTGAGTGCAAATGGTCAAAGACTTCTTCTGCTCCCTACAATCTGCAAGCTAGGGAAGTTGTGATACTTCCCAGTCCCCTGGCTGGGGCTGATGAGCATAAATGGTCACAGCATTCTCCCATTCTCTGCATAAAGTTGGCACATAAAGAGAAAGAACTATCCTGCTACATTGCTGAAGTCCTTGGTCACACACAGGACATTTTCTCATTGCCTTCTTGAGGCTAGTGAGTGTGCTCCACCCCCTACACTCTCCACATGCCTTGTTAAAACCAGCAATCCACACATGGGACACCCCTTGATCACCTGGCCCTGGTTGTAAAGATGGCTGGAATTCCAGAGCTCCATAGACTGTAACAATAAGATAGTTCTTGGCAGTCCACCACCGTAGGGCACTTGAAGGACAGCAGAGCAAAATAAAACCCTAGTTTTCCTATGAAAAAGGTCTATTTGCTTATTCTGGAGCTTCAGCCTAACAGATAGGCTTCAGGTGCCCCACACATCCGGAACTTAAGAAAGTGCTCCCAGGGAACATGAGTAGGAAGGCATCATCTTTGTGCACCCCCCTGGATTTGCTACAGCTCAATGAAGCTTCCCAAAAAGAACTTATATTCTCAACTGGAGTCCCGATCTTTGCAACTATCTCCCAGGGATACCTCCAGATTTTCTGGCCTGGAAACCAGAAGGGATTACAATTGTGTTCCCACAGGACTGTATATATTTGTATACTTTAAAAGCTGCTTGCTGCCTGAGGGTCTGGCCTCTGATCAGCCTGAAGCTAAGTGCTAAAAATAAGACTCCTTTATTCGGATCAATAAAAGGTATTGGCACACCCTCAATAATGAGGGCATATGAAGAATAAATCAGGTGGTTTAGACAATCACAACGTTTAACAGACAACCAAGAGCTAAGGCAAGATTAAATGAGAATTATCACCTACACAACTCCACTCTCTCAAGACAGAGTGGGAGCTGTTTCACCTAATATATCAAAACACACACAGAGAGTCAAGCAAAATGAGGAAACAGAGAAATATGTTCCAAATGAAACAAGATAAAACCTCAAATGGAGACCCTAATTGGAATGGAGCTAAGTAATATACCTGATAAAGAATCAAAGTCATGCATATGCTCAGCAAATTTGGGAGAAGAATGGATAAAGACAGCAAGAATTTCAACAAAGAGATGGAAAACAAAGTACAAAACAGAAGTCACAGAAATGAAGAATAAATAATTGAACTGAAAAATACACAGGTTTAACAGCAAACTGGATGAAGGAGAACAGATCAGCAAGCTGGAAGGTAGAGCAATGAAATTCATGCAAATAGTGTAACCAAAAGAAAAAAAATAATGAAGATAGTTTATGAGACCTCTGAGACAACATCAAATAGAATAACATTCATATTACAGAGGTTCCAAAAGGAGAAGAAAGGACCAGAACATGTATTTGAAGAACTAATGGCTAAAAATTCCCCTAACCTAGGGAAAGATGCAGACATCAGACATCCAAGTCCAGGAAACCCAAAAAGTTCCAGATATGATGAAATAACTCAAGGAAAGCCACACTGAGGCACATTATAATTAAAATGTTA
Source organism: Panthera uncia (assembly GCF_023721935.1). Classification (NCBI taxonomy): domain Eukaryota; kingdom Metazoa; phylum Chordata; class Mammalia; order Carnivora; family Felidae; genus Panthera; species Panthera uncia. The sequence goes on from NC_064816.1 coordinate 39,624,340, forward strand.
AGAGTTAAAGATAAAAAATCTTTAAAGCAGCAAGAGAAAAACAAATTGTTTCATACAAGGGAAACTTCATAAAACTATAAGCAGATTTCTTGGCAGAAACTTTGCAAGCCAGAAGGGAGTGGTAGTACATATTCAAAGTGCCAAAAGGAAAAAATTTCAACTAGGAATACTCTGCCTGGCATGGTTATCATTCATATTTGAATGAGAGAAAAAAAGAAAAAGAAAAAGTTAAAGGAATTCATCACAACTAACTGCCTTATAAGAAATATTAAAGGGATTTCTTTAGGATGTGAACAATTAGAACTAATTAGTGACAAGAAAACATACTAAAGTAAAATCTCACTGGAAAAGGTAAATATATAGTAAAGGCAGTGGATTAATCACTTATGATGCTACCAAGAAATTTAAAAGAGAGACATAGTACAATTAACTGAAACTGTAATAATTAGTTATGCGATACATAAAATAAAAAGATGTAAAAAGTGACATCAAAAACATAAAACATGGGAAGGCAGTAAAAATGTAGAGTTTGGGAATGTATTCAAATTTAAGTTGCTGTGAACCTAAAATACAATTATAAACATAGGATGTTATATGTGAACCCCAAGGAAACTGCAAAGCAAAAATTTACAGTAAATACACAAAAGAAAATGAAACGAATGTAAACATCACATTAAAGTAAGTCATGTCAAACCACAAGGCAAGAGAAAAAGAGAAGGAAAAAAAAACAGAACTACAAAACTTCTAGAAAACAACAAAATGGTAATATAAACATACCTATCAATAATTACATTAACTGTAAATGGAATAAATTCTCCAATCATAAGATAGATGGAAAAAATGGATAAAAATGGATAAAATGGATAAATGGATAAATGGATAAAAAAAGATCCATCTTTATGCTACCTACAAGAGACTCCATTTAAAAGTAAGGACACACAGATTAAAGAGGAGAGATGGGGACAGATATTTCATGCAAATGAAAATAAAAAGAAACACGGAGAAGCAATATTCATATAAAACAAAAGCCTTGAAAATGAAGACTGTAATAAAAGACAAAGGGGGGCACTATACAATGATAAAGGGGTCAATCCAGCAAGAAGATATAACATTTATAAATATATATGCACCCAAGATAGAAGCACCAAAATATATAAAGAAAATGTTAAAGGAGCTCAAGGGAGAAAGTGACAACAGTACCATATAGTCCACTTATGTCAGTGATCAAAATCAAGATCATTCAGACAGAAAATTGGAAAGGAAACTTCGGCCTTAAACAACACATTAGACTAGATGCATTTAATAGATATATACAGGAGATTCCATCCAAAAAGAGCAGAATATACATTATTCTTTTTTGTTTAATGTTTATTTTTGAGATGAGGAGAGAGAGAGAGATACACACAGAGTGCAAGTGGGGGAAGGGCAGAGAGAGAGGGAGACATAGAATCCAGAGCAGACTCCAGGCTCTGAGCCGTCAGAACATAGCCTGAGGCGGGGCTCGAACCCACAAACTGTGAGATCATGACCTGAGCCGAAGCGAGACGCTCAACTGACTGAGCCACCCAGGTGCCCCAGAATGTGCATTATTCTTAAGTTCACATGAAAGATTCTTTAGTAGAAATCACATGTTAGGCCACAAAATAAGTCTCAATAAATTCAGTAAGATTGAAATCATACCAAGCATCTTTCCTAACAAGAATAGCATGAAACCAGAAATCAATTAGAATAAGAAAACTGGAAAAACTACAAATAAGTGAAGATTAAATGACTTGACACTGAACAACTATTGGGTCATAGAAAAAATCAAAGGATAAATAAATACCTAGAGACAAATGAAAACAGAAAAGGGACATACCAAAATAAGGGATGCATCAAAAGCAGTTTTAAGAGGCAATTAGCAATACAGGTCTACCTACTTTAACTTCACACTTAAAGGAAATAGAAAAAGAAAAAATGAAGCACAAAGAGAGTAGAAGGAAGGAAATAATAAAGATCAGAACAGAAATAAATGAAATAGAGACTAAAAAGATGATAGAAAAGATCAGTGACACCAAGAGCTGGTTCTTTAAAAAGAAAAAAACAAAACTGACAAACTTTTAGCTAGATTCACCAAGAAAATTAAAAAGAGACAGAGGGTTCTAATAAATAAAATAAAAAATGTAACAGAAGTTACAATTGATACCACAGAAATATAAAGAATCATAAGAGACTGAAATGAATAATTATACACCAACAAAATGGACCACCTAGAAAAAATAGATAAATTCCTGCAAACATAAAATCTTCCAAGACAGAATCAAGAAGAAGTAGAAAATCTAAATAGATTATTAATAAGGATATTCAGTCAGTTATCATAAATCTCCAAACAAACAAAAGTTCAGAACCAAATTGCTTTACACTAGTGAATTCTACCAAACATTCATAGATTAATACTTCTCAAACTCTTCCCAAAAATTGAATAGGAGGGAAAGCTTCCAAACTCATTTCACAAGGCCAGCAATGCCCTGACACAAAAGCCAGACAAGGACACCACAGACAAAAAATAAAATTACAAGTCAGTATTCCTGATGAACATAGATGCAAAGATCTTCAATAAAGTATCAGCAGCAGGCCAAATTCATCAATACAGTAAAAGGATCATATTCTGTAATAAAGTGGAATTTACTCCAGAAATCCAGGGATGGTTCAACATCCAAAATTCATTCAACACAATACATCACATTAATAAAATGAAAGACAAAAAAACATATAATTATCTCAGTAGATGCAGAAAAAGTATTTGACAAAATTCAACATGCATTTATAATAGAAAATCTCAACAAAGTGGAGATAGAGGAACCACACCTCAACATAATAAAGGCTATGACAAACCCACAGCTATTATCATATTCAATGGTGAAAAGTGAAAAATTTCCTCTAAGATCAGGAACAAGACAAGGATGTTCACTGTGCACACTTCTATTCAACAAGGTACTGGAAGTCTTGACCATAGCAATTAGGTAAGAAAAAGAAATAAAAGTCATACAAATTGGAAAGGAAAGAGTAAGACTGTCCAATTTGTAGATGACATGATACTATACATACTAGATATACAAGATTCTGAAGACTTGCCCTAAAAACTGTTAGAACTAAAAAAAGAATTCAGGAAATTTGCAAGATACAAAATCAATACACAAAATATTGCATTTTTATACACTAGTAGCAACCATCCTGAAAAGTAATCAAAAAAGCAATCCCATTTACAATCTCACCAAAAATAATATAATACCTAGTTAAATTTATTTAACCAAGGATGTAAAAGACCTGAAGCATGATGACTATTAGACATTGATGAAAAGAAGGGAAGAAGAAAGAAATAAATGGAAAGATATTCCAAGCTCATAGATTGGAAGAGTTGTTAAAATGTCCTTATTACCCAAAGCAATCTATAGATTTAATACAAGCTCTGTCAAAATTGTAATGATATGTTTTATAGAACCAGAACAAATAATCCTAAAATTTTTACAGAAGTACTAAACACTCCAAAGAATCAAAACAATTTTGAGAAAGAAGAACAAAGCTGGAGGTATCACACTCCCTGATTTAAAACTAGACTACAAAACTATATTTTAAAAAGGAGTATGGTGCTGGCAGAAAATCAGACACACAGATCAAGAATAGAGAATAGAAAGCCCAAAAATAAATCCACTCATATATGGTCGATTAATTTACAACAAAGCAGGCAAGAATATACAATGGAGAAAGGACAGTATATTCAATAAGTGGTGTTGGGAAAACTAGACAGCCACATGCAAAAGAATGAAAATGGACCACTCTTTTATACCATATACAAAAATTAACTCAAAATGGAGTAAACACACGCATGTAAGACCTGAAACCATAAAATGAGCTCCTTTTCTTAGCAATATTGTTTTGTTTTGTTTTGTTCTTTTGGATCTGACTCCACATCTCCAAATTCAAAGGAAACAAAAGGAAAAATGAACAAATGAGACTATCAAACTAAAAAAAAGACAAACAAAAACAAAACAACAACTTCTGCACAGTTGAATAGTGAAGGGAACTATCAACAAACCAGACAACCTACTAAATGTAGGTTATTTGCAAAGATATTTGCAAACCATATATTTAATAAGTTGGCCATATCCAAAATATTTAAAGAACTCCTTTAAATATTCTTTAGTTAAAGGATCCATCAGATCCATCACATGGAAAAAACAGGCAAAGGGTCTGAACAGACGTTTTTCCAAAGAAGACATACAGATGGCCATCAGGCACATGAAAAAGTGCTCAACATCAGTAATCACGAAGGAAATGCAAATTAAGACCATAATGGTGTATCACTTTACATTTGTCAGAATGGCTGTATTACCAAAAAGACAAGAAATAACAAGTATTGGCAAGGATGTGAAGAGTAAGGTGGGAACATAAACTGGTGTAGTTACTATGGAAAACAGGAGGTTTCTCAAAAAATTAAAAATAGATACCATATGATCCAGCAATTCTGCTGGATATTTATCTGAAGAAAACAAAACACTAATTAAAAATGATATCTGCACCTCTATGTTCATTGCAGCATTATTTACAATAGCAAAGATATGGAAACAGCCTAAATGCCCATTGATAGATGAATGGTTAAGATGTATATACAACGGGATACTAACCGGCCATAAAAGAGAATGGAATCCTGCCATTTGTGACAATATGGATGGACCTGGAGGTTATTATGTTAAGGTAAAGAAGCCAGGCACAGAAAGGCAAATACAGCATAACTTCACTTATATGTGGAATCTACAAATCAAAACAAACAAAATACAACAAAATGCAGGTTCACAGATACAGAGAATGGATTGGTGGTTGCCCAAGTCAAGGCTGGGGTGAGTAACAAGGATGAAAGTGGTCAACAGGTTCAAACTTCCAGGTATAAAAATTAAAAATCATGGCGGTGTATTGCATAGTATGGGCAAGAGGGTCAATAATATTGTAAAAACGGTCTATGGTGGGAGATGCTAACTAGACTTACGGTGGTGATCATTCTGCAGTATACACAAATGTCGATCACTGTTGTATACCTGACGTTAACATAATATTGTGTGACAAGTATACCTCTAGAAATAAATCAAATGTAACCCCATCTTGTTTTACGAATAGGGAAACTGATAAATGCCTCTTGGTGCATAATGCTACCTTCAAACATGTGAGCTCTTCAACAAAAATGAAACAAATGAGGTGTCTGGGATTTCAGTTTAATGACTTCTGGCCATCACATATGTTTTGCTGCTCGATGGCAAGCAGGGGGCTTTAGTTCACTTTGGTCATAGTCAATGCACTAACAGTTATGTACCTTCAAACTTGATTATTGTTAAGTTGATCGAGTTGATCTTCAGCTGTACTGTAAACAGGGTACTGCATACAGTCTCCATATATGTTTATCATTTTTCTGTCGTATTTAAGAGTTGGTTAGGAATACATAAAAGGTATAGTTACTAAAATATCTGATTTTTTTTCTTCCCTCCCCCATTGAAAAGAAGGGGCTTCTGTTGTTCCTACATGACTAGTTAGAACCATAATAAACACTGTACCAGTAATTTGTAACATGAGTATTGTGATATGCTAGTAACACTCTTGTAGCCTTGTTTTACAAAGTTTATTTTATTTTAATCAGTTCAGTATATTGCACTAACTGTTTTAGTTATTTTACTTATATGAAATCTACCACACCAGAGATGATGTAATCTCTTTAAGTGTTGAACTGCTAGTGGAACTTGTACATTTACAATAATTCAGAATTAGTAAGGAAAATGGTTCACCAGTATTTAGTTTTATATGGAGGGGCTTAGATTAGAATAAAGTGGTATAAAATGCAAAAACAAACAAAAACACTAAAGTATGGAAGTCTATTCCCTAAATGCCATTCAATTCAAGATTTTTTCCATCAAATACAGTCAACCAGAGTGCTTATAAATTACATCCTAGATAATCAGCTTTAAGGCACTTGTTCTATGTTAGAACACATTTCTCACTTTGTAATAATATGTCATTTCTAGAGTCATTCTACACAATTCTGCTTAATTTTTAATGTATTTGAAAAATATAGCATTATTTCAACTAATCAATCACTAAATGTGTCATTTATATTGAAAAATGCATTTTAAGTTATGGAAGGGGCGCCTAGGTAGCTCAGTCAGTTAAGCGTCAGACTCTTGATTTTGGCTCAGGTCATGATCTCACGGTTCATGAGATCAAGCCCTGAGTTGGGCTCTGCGCTGACAGTGTGGGGCCTGCTTACAATTCTCTCTCCCTCTCTCTCTCTCTCTCTTTCTCTCTCTCTCTACTCCTGCCCCACTCTTTCTCTCTCTCCCTTTTTTGCTCTTAAAATGAATAAGCATTAAAAAAACTTTATGGAAAATAGACTTCAATTCTTTAATGGTGATGACTTAATGGCATTATTAGGGTCAAGAATTCCACCAGTACCAATGTAAGGAAAGGTAATGCTTCTGGATATTGAAACGTTCTGTTATCTTTTAAATTCAGTTCACACTCATTCGATTCTTCTATTTTGACACATGGAGTTTGCACTCTGGATGCTCCCAGCCTCACATAGGAAGCAAACCCCACTATAAACAACTTCAATAAAGTGATATAAGAATAATAACGAATATAAGTTAGAGATTATGTAGAGAAAAGAAACTGAAACAGGGTGGTGGCATGGGATTTAAAAGGGGCTTTGCTGAGGAGCAGAATGTACATGTAGGAGCTCTGACCTAGAAACGAAAGTTATGATTTTACTCACTCATGTGAAATTTTATCCACTCATCTGTAATTCTAATATTACTCAAAGAGTTTGGTAATTAGACAACATCAAACCATAATTGTAAGCTATCATATTATAACTGAATTCCTTTGTTTGTTTGTTTTGCTTTCTTTGAGTCTGAAGTTCTGGGAAATAACCTTTTGGAATTCATGTTTATAAAAGAGTAACAGCCAACACTGATGCACTTACCGCCACTTAGGAATTACTCCAAGCACAGTATGCCATTTAATCCTGACAACATGCATTTGAGGTGAACTGTATTGTCTCCATTTTGTGAATAAGGAAAATGAAGCATATAGCGGTCAATACCCTTCCTCAAGTCACAGAGCCAAGATCTCATAACAGTCCCATACTGTTCCCAAATAATTAAAATAATAACTAGCATCTAGTTTGATGCTTTCCCCAGTTGCCATTTTATCTGAGTTCACACATCACAGTGACATTAAAGGAACTTAGCCAAGATTACTTCCGCTTTTGCATCTATTACATAGCCATAGCCATGGCTGAGCAATTCTTTTATTTTTTATTTTTTATTTTTTATTTTTTTTAAATCCTGGCTTTCCTATTTATTGCAATTCTGCTTTTAGAATTATACTCATTTTGGCACAAGTTGGTACATTGAACAAAAGGCACATCACCACCATATTGTTGGTAATACCCCTACACTGGAAAATAGCAAAATACCTTTCCATACTACAATGGGTAGATATACAACCTGCGGGACACTCACATAACAGAATGCTCTACAACAAAGAGAATAAATGGTCTACAACTACAGACAATATGGATGAATCAACCAAACAATATTTGGCAAAATAAATCAGACAAATGAGTTTGTTCTATGAGAATCCGTGTGTAAAGTAGAAAAAGAGACAAATAAAGCTGTTCAAAGTCAGAATAGTGGTTATCCTTAATTTGTGAAGTGACCGGGATGGAGAAGGAGAAGAATTTTAGGGACACTGATAATGTTAATTTTTTTAAGGATGCTGGTTATATGGATGTGTTTGGGAAATTCATTGTTATCTTCATTCATAAAGTGTATACTTTTCTGTATGTATATTATACAACTAAATTTGTTTTAATCAAACAATATAACTCATTGGCCACTGAACAGAGCAACTAGCTATACAACTGACATATTAAATGGATCAAGTGGTAACAGTTAAATATTATTTTATGAAAACACTGCTTTGGCTATTCAACTTCATATCCTTAGCCCTTCAATCATTACGGGATACAAGCAGACAGTTTATCATCTTCAAGTGAAATCATCTAAGACTTTCATTTTCCTGGTTTGGATCTGGGCAGAAGGTAGAAAGCACAGAGGAACCAAACAATCTTAGCGGTAAAACAGGGTAAATGCTTGGGAGATGGGAGCAAGGAGGTGAGCAGGAAACATAAGCAGCACATGAAAGCCTCTAAGAAAATTCAGGAGACTACTTACTAATCGCATGGTGTCACCAGAGCCTCTAAGGTAAGAGAAAAGATGCCCTGGCCAGGCATAAGTCTATAAAAGTGTAAAGACTTTCTTGGACTATGAACACAGGGTCAAACTCAAGTGTGAAGGGCAGTGATAAAAAGCAATAGTTGGTTCCACGCACAAATCCATGGTAACCATCTTAAATTGTGCTCTGTTCCCCCGGTGGTCTGTCCAGCTGCACAAACTACAATCGCCTTTAAAGCCACTGCAAAATTCCCAAGTATTAAAAATTGGAGATATGACTGTAGCTTGAGTTAAGCGGTTATAGGGGCATTTACTTTGTTATTCCTCACTAAAGCCTCCCAACAAAGGGAGAAAGCATATTAGTCCCTAGAACGTTAATATAAAATATTTACAGGGGTCAAATGTTTGCAGCTTTTAAGTACTGAAAATATGAACACTTGTCCCCAAGCACATAAAGAACCACCACAAACAAGAAATATTAATAAATTATTGCTTACTTGAATTGCACAGCCTGTGGTTCCCCTAGACGATGAAAGTCAAGCAACTCTTTTTAAGTATACATTGGAATTGTCAGTCATCTGCTCACTGGTAGAAAGTAAATAAGCCCCATACTAATCTTTGTGTTAGTGCCTTCTTATCTCCTTGTTAATCTGTAATTAATTTAGGAAGCAGCACATATGATTTGGGACTAGATTCAGTTTTATCTCCAACATTAGAATGGTAAATCCCTTCATTAACAGAAACAGTACATGGAATAGTTATTAAACTTATTCTTATTATGTTATATTGGATATTTGTTTCAGATTGCAGCCATGCATGAATGGATATTATATGATGCTTTGATGACCTTTAGAAATTCATCTGATTAAACACTCTTGTACTTCATTATGACATTTCTCTCCTTGTACTACCAGATTTGATGTGTATGGCTTAATAATGTAAGTAGACACAAATGCTAATAACTTCACAATTCATTGCTATTTTTTAATGCACATGAAATTTAGTACAAGTTTCGCTGGCTGGAGGCTTACATGAATCATATAAATTAGAGGGTAACAAAAGAACATATTAGCATTTGTTAGCCTAGATGCACGAATTTTGTACTAACCATTTTAATATGTACTACAACTTTCCACCCTCAAGTTAAAAAGCCTTTCAATTTTTCAACCAACATCATAATTGAATTGGTTCTCTTTCTGCCTAAGGATAACAATTTTACACTGATGGAATCTTTATTAGATTCTAAGGATTATAGTGATGGTTCTGGTTTGTAAAGTCAAACACCACCACCCAGGGAAAGGGGGTATTTCAACGAATCATGAGCAAAAAAAATTTTACATTTGTCTTTTAAGGGGAAAATGCTTGTTTAATTATTATTGTAAAATAAGCTGAATAGGCCTCTGATAATTGATTCTCAGGAGAAATGGCCACACACTGAGAAAGCTATATAACCTAAAGTTTCAGGGAGCAAAATTGCCCCCAAAACATAGCTATTTTTTCACTTTAGGTGGTATTCTGTTGATTTCCTGATTAACATATTTTTAAGTTGGTGTCTGAAATAGAATTTTAGAAGTCATGAGAGAGAACATTTCTTTTTATAGCTGAGAATTTTTGTGTGTGGCCATAATAATTTTTTTGAAATGAGATTTAAATCAACTTCATACCAAATTATAAACATGTTGCACTTGATTTTCAAAGTCTGATTACTATCCTGACAGCCTGAAAAAAAATCTTCAGATGCTCCAACATTAAAAACTCTACAACTATACAAATGACCTTAGAGATAAGCTAGATACATCCTTGTATTTTTGAACAACAAATCTGATATCTGGGAAAACAAAGGATATATGTAATACCTCCAAGTAATTTTGACTGTTTCTTATATATTTTATTATATTTTTCTGTGGCCTTTGGTTACAGGTTTAAATTTGGGAGAAGAATTAAAACAAGTGTTACTGACCATAAAGGAAAAACTGAGAAATGACCAGGATAGCTGGAGGGAAAGCAAATGCACATAACTTTCTTGACTGCAAGCCCTAGAAAGAGACTTAAGTTACTAAGCACATACATATACTTATGGGTGCATGTGCACACTCAGACACAAACAAATCAATTGGAAGGAAACAGGACAATTCATAATATCAAAAGAAGAATGACTTCCTCTCTAAAACGATATGAATCAGAGCAATTCTTTGTTTCCAGGTAGCATGAATTAATTAATGGGCATGTGTTTTTCCATTATAGCATTAAGACAATTTGTTTCTGATAAGGGTAACCTAGAGTTTTCTCTCAGTAACCAATTTGCTTCTCACTTAGCTCAAGAGTGGATCATATGTCCCTGACCTAAGCCAATGAGAATATCACTTTTTTTTTTTTTTTAGTCCTGGAAATTGTCTAGGGATGCACATATGATCCAGTACATAGCATCTTTCTGAACTTTCTCAGAAATACTTTTATTCCTGCCACCTCAGATGTGAACATGAGAGGTTGCATTTTCAGGGACACTATAGTAATTTACTACCGCTGAAAACAAATCACTCAAAGTTAGCAAAAATTTGGGGGGGGGGATATACACATATGGACAACAAAACCATTATGTGATAAAGTAACTAATGTAGCAAAACCAAGCCAGATACTTGCACGTAAGCCTCATAACTAATACAATTTTAATAGAGTGAATTGCTCAGTAAATGATGCCTGACACTGCTCAGAGATTAAAGGCACAAAAGGTCTTCACTTAAGACCAAACCCTACCCAGCTAACCGAAAGCCCCCACTTCCCTTAAGGTCTTGGTGATTCTCTAGAGAGAGTTTCTATTCAGCTATTTGATTCTTTATCTTCAGCAAAGTCATTATGTTTAATTAAATGTAGGAATGATGAAGTTAAACTAGACTTTAAGTAATCAGTTGAGTTCCAAAGAACAGGAATGATTAAAGTTCAGATTCTTAACTAAATATGTTTTCATAAAACAGCCAGAAGTACTATCTTTAAAATTGAGCTTTAACAATGGGCCAGTCTCTGAACTGGGTATATTGTACATTTTCTCATTTTGTCTCCACAATGACTGTTTCAGATAGGCATAAGTAGCCCTCCCTTCAAGCCAAGAGACAGAGGTATAGTGTTAACTTGCTGAGCTGGGATTCAAATCTGAGTCTATCTGATTTAAACATCCTTTTCTACTGCCAGCCTTGTCCAATCCAGAGATATCTTTTGATTATACTTGTATTATCACAATTTAAAAACTGGGTTTTTTAATATCTGTAAGCTCAAACTGAATCACCTTTACATACCTAGAACTCTATTATTACTGACTTCTCTCTTATCAGGTCCCCTCCCCAACAAACATAAAAAGTGCTATTGGAGTTGTGAATTGGTACAACTTTTCCGAAGCATTTGGCAGCATTCTGCAAAGGTTTAAATGTTCTCACACCATTTGAATCATCATCGTTAATGCCAGGAATATTTCCTAAATGGTTACATGTAATCAAGTTGGTACATTTCAAAGCAATTCAGAATAGGATAAAATTACAATGCAACTTAATGTCCAAGGAGAACTGAGTAAAGCAATTATTGCTTAATTACACAATGGAATACTGTGAATCCATTAAAATATTTTCATAGAATAATACACAATAACATGGAAAATGTTCATGATAAACATATAAAACAAAGTAGGATACTTAAAAACTATGCATGATATGACTCTAATCCTGCTTTAATACATGCACAGAGAAATGTTTGGTTATCACTAAATAAAGGGATTCTGGGAATTTCTTTGCAAACGCTGGTGTGATCGCAAAGAATATAAACCTACTAGAGCAAGCTTAAACAAGAAAGGTGAATGTATCATGAGGTCTGGGGCATTTAAATGAAGTCAAGGGGAGAAGTATAGCTGTGCCTCAGGAGAAATGGGAACAGGGCACTGGAGAGCTGTTGAGAAACAAAGATGTCACATTCTTGGAATTGTTTTCCTCAAGGTTTCTGCTCCTTTGAACACCTGTTTTTATTCTCCTCTAAAGACTGGCTCTCTTTGCTTCCATGTGTGCATGGCATAAGATGAACACTCAGCTATGTCCCAGTTTACATATTCTCATTTCAATCAATTAGGGAAGGCTGACTAGTCTCCCTAAATTCAAAAGTTATAGGAGGATCTCACTGGTCTAACTTGGGTCACATATGGATTCTGATCCAATAAATGGTGACAAAGGGGACCTGGTCACAGATAGGAATCTCATCTTTAGTGCCGCTAGGGGTTGGGGATGGCTGCTCAGGTTATGGGACATTACCTTACAATTTTTCTCTAAGAGGAAAATTATTTCCTTTTTTTGCATTATTACGTTCTTCTGAATTTTTTGGTGTGAAAACATGTCTGTTTTGCACCAATTAAAAATTAGAAAAAAAAAATGATGTCTCCCAGGTTGAGAGAAGCCATGGACACATCAGGTGGTCTCCCCACATGGACAGCAGAGCCATGAATTATTCATAGTTTGCAGAAATTCTCCTAAGAGGTACAGAGTACTCTGGCTAGGAACTCGATAGAAATCTTTTATCATTACTACACTCTTTAAATGTGTTGGTTTCACTGAAGATCCTGAGGGCCCAGTAAAATAGCTAATGGCAGAAGGAAAAGTCAGATGTGAGTCCAAGAAGCCAAGAGCATCAGAGGTCCCAGCTTCATTTGACCCATAAGAGAAAATGGGTAAGGAAAACAGAAGGAGCATATGATACAACATTCAGTCCACCCCAGGAGAGAGGCATGTCAAGGGCTATGTCCCACCTTTAGGAAGTTACTCACATTCACTGATTTTTAGTTTTGTAAAATGAACAGGCTTGAACCAAATAATATATAGCTCTGAAAATATGCTGTTCTAAATATGTGGTAAGAGTAATTCGTAAAATAATGAGCTTTGGATTTTCACTTGGTTTTTTTAACAACAAAAGTCTGTCTTCAAACTCTTTTGGCCTATATACCAGAAAGGAACTTTCAATATTTGGGGTCTTAAGTCATTTATTACAGAATAGGCCTTGTCATTCAGGAATAATCAGGTATGCAATGCACTGCTATCGTAATGGGTTTTTAAACCCTCCTTCATGGTTCATTAACATGGATGGACATAACTTCAGAGGTCATAAAGCACAATAGCTTTCCTACACTTAGTTGATAAATAGGTCAATCAGCTTACTTCATAGAGTCAACAACATTCCAGATAAGCACAAATTGAAACTCATACACAACTAATTGTATATGGGATGACCAAAATGTCAATTCAAAATTAACATCCGTGCTTTAAACTATCATCAACTATATGACTACCCTTTCTGTTGTACTCTGTCTATATGCCACGATATTCTCATTAACAGTGTGTCTATATTTTTGTCTTTTTGGGAGACAGGGCAGAAAAACACAGTTTTGAACATACAAGTTAAATCTTCATCCAAAATTTATTTTTATTAGGGGAGCTAATTCTCAATATGTTATACTCCTTATTCTGTACTGTTTTCCGACTGCTCACTGTACATTATTTTAGTTCCAAATCAATGTGGCTCTTTTTTAGAAAAGATGTGCTACACACCATAAGTGTACTTGAATTCCTTCCCTGATAATCAAAACTCTGTCAAGAGGTTTGCTAGCATTCGACTCTGATATTATACTGTTTGACATCATTCAATAATGTGTTATACACGGAACAAACAAGTGTTACTCTTTAGTCTCCAACATATGTCAAAATAAATGGCTATTTCAGTTGTAGTTTTCACTGAGTGACATTTCTATGTGGTGTCATGCTTTTACTTATCGACCTTAGCTTCCTGGAGACCAAATATTACCTCCATTGTTCCCTAGCCTATTTTTAACAAGTTGTCAAACCCAAAGATCCATTCCAAACAATTTCATGAAACAGTCCATCATGCCTCATCTACTAAATTGCTTTATTATCTTCTGCACCATTGGTACCAAGACTAGACCCAGTCTTCCAGTTTCTGATTTTGTGAACTACAGTTCATATTCCTACGTAACTTTCTTTCACCATAGCTACAGGTGTTTGGATTGTTGATGCACAATGAGAAGATTATGTCTAGGGATAATTTTAAGTAAGTGAGATTATTCAAAAATTATGTTGTATAAGTTGATTTACAGACATCATGGCAGAGGCTTGCAAAGGAAGAAATTCAAAAATTGAATTAGATGCATCTAAGCCAGACATTCAACTTCAATGTCAAAGTCTTAAAGTGGATAATTCAAAACCGCTTCACCAATTTACTCTGAATTTCTGTGTTCATTTTTTTTTCCCCTCTCCCAGTGCATTTTGTGATGGTTAATATGACAGGTACTCAGTCACATCAATTGTTCCTTTTTTCCTTGAAATATTCTATAGTTTCCTTTTGTAATGTAGAGTCTTTTAGAAATTTCAAGTGAAGTCTATGCCTTCCCCATCTTTCTTATATATTATTTTTGCAAGTGGGTCATAGTGGTAAGAAGAGACAATGTGAATATTTGAAAGTTGGGGAACATTCTTGAACTGAAAAATAATGTCAAAACAATTCCTGTTGTAAAGAAATCAAAGTACTAAAAATGAAACAATTGTATCTAGCTCTACTATTCCCCTCCCTGTCTTCCAATTACACAGAATCACTACTTTCAAATATTTTGATCTTAGATCTATTAATTATTACTTCCTAATCCTAAATAATTCACTTACACTGGTACTTCTAGATTTATCAATACAAGACACTATTAAATATCTAGGTAAAATTTGAGGACTTAGCTCATTTATTCTACCCTTCATCTCTTTATCAACATGTAATCAACACTGTAATAATGAGCATTTCCAAGTTCATCTTTACCATCAGTGCCCCCAAATATTCATCGATTCAGTCACCTGATAAATCGGTATTGAATAACAAACATACAACCAAGCCTTTTGTAGGCACTCTGGTTATAGCTGTGTATACAACACAACAAGGCCTGCCTTTACAGAACTTTCATTCTAATCAAGAGAAAATAGGCCACAAACAGAATATGCCAGATGCTGATAACACATTAAGAACAAAAAATGAAAGCCGTGTAAGGAATTCAAGAGCATATATAGCATCATCCGAGAAGGCCTTTATGACAAGGCAGCATTTCAACAAACACTGGAAGACAATGAAGGAATAACCATGTCATTATCAGAGGGAATGGGAAGGAAAATAGCAGAAGCATAAACGGTGTGCAAAGGATAGGCAAGAAAGGCCAGTATAGGTGAAGCACATCGAATATGAGGAGCGTAGAGAAGATGAGAGGGTTTGGGACAGCCAGCAGGGAAAGGGGCGTGTTGCAGATCTCTGAGAACTTTGCCAGCTAATGACGAGGAAATGTATGGTATACTGGTCGAAATGGAGTCTCAGCAGCATTATGCATCAGAATGGAGAGACATACTGTCTTCACCAACCACGTCTCAGACCTGGGCCCTCCATCTTAGCCTGTGTAGCACATAAGCACCACTAGATTCTTCTAATAACATTATTGTTTTACAGTGTTAACAGTGTTATGGAAAGCCCACTGGAGTAGGGACAAAGCCATGGCAAGACAATGAACTTGTATCATCTATGAAGGTGGAAAAAAGCCTTGAAATAAGGCAGTGACATTAGGTGCAGAGAACAGTGGACAGATTTGAAAGAAATTTCCTAAAAGAAACCAGTGGAAACTTTTGGCTGTTGAGGAGAGTGACAGGACAAGCAACAGATTCCCTATGTGTCTGGCTTAGGAAATGAAGAAGTGCAGTTAAGAACTGGGGCACCTGGGTAGCTCAGTCAGTTGAGTGTCCGACTTTGACTCAGGTCTTGATCTCATGGTTTGTAAGCTCAAGCCCCTCATCAGGCTCTGTGCTGACAGCTCAGAGCCTGGAACCTGCTTCGGATTCTGTGTCTCCATCTTTCTCTGTCCGTCCCTGCTAGTGCTCTCTTTCTCTCTCAAAAATAAATAAACATTCAAAAAAAATTTTTTAAAAATGAATTCAAGAGGAGGCAAGTTTGAGGAGGTTTAAAAAAAGGTTTTGGGCACCTGGGTAGCTCAGTCGGTTAAGCGTCCTAATTCGGCTCAAGTCAAGATCTCATAGTTTGTGAGTTCAAGCCCCACGTCGGGCTCTGTGCTGACAGCTTAGAGCCTGGAGCCTGTTTTAGATTCTGTGTCTCCCTCTCTCTCTCTGTCCCTCCCCCACTTGCTCTCTCTCTCTCTCTCTCTCAAAAATAAACAAAAATATTAAAAAAACGGTTTATTACAAGATAATTTACATTCTAGTTACTTGATGGGTGTTTGTCCTCACTACTACAAAGCGAAAGCTATCATTTCAGGGAAAGGTTTATAAAATTCTTTCTTAGATTATACTGTGTACTGTTACTTGTTGGATTAATGATTCTTATCAATTTTTCTCCAATTAAGATTGAGGTGTGCACTTTGAAAAGGTGATAAGCTTAAAGCCAAAGGTTATATATCAGCAGGTTGACAGAAATTGGCATACTATTCTGGTCATTTAAAAGTCCTTAATTAGTAGATAACCAACTTTAATATTCTATATCTTATTGCTGTGTCTTATTTCATTCAAAAATATTTGAGGGTTTACAATTTTCCAAATGTTACACCAGGTACTGGCATTAAAGTAAATAAGATATGGTCTCTATCCTATTCTTTTAGGCAACATAGTCTATTAATAAACTATGGAAGGACCAGTCACAGCTCTACTGGCTGATGAAAGTGTACCTTAACAAAAAGTTTATTTGTTTATTTTGAGGGGCATGTTGCAGGGAGAGAGGAAGTCCCAAGAAGTTTCCACACTGTCATCACAGAGACCGATAGGGGCTTGAGTTCATCAACTATGAGATCATGACCTGAGCTGAAAACAAGAGTCGGACAGTTAACCAACTGAGCTACTCAGGCATCCCTGAATAAGTAGTTTATAAGGAGTACAAGGAAGGACAATTTTAAAATTATCTCATTTAATGTACTTTACTTTTTAAGTGTTTTCTATTTATTTATTTATTTTGAGAGAGAGAGAGCACAAGCAGGGGTGAGGGGGACAGGGAGAGGAAGAGGGAGAGGGAGGGAGGGAGGGAGAAAAGAAGGGAGGGAGGGAGAGTGAGAGGGAGAAATAGAGAGAGAGAGAGAGAGAGACTCTGAAGCAGGATGCACACTCAGCATGCAACCCAACTTGGGGCTTGATCCCACAACCCTGGGATCATAACCTGAGCCAAAATCAAGAGTCAGATGTTCAAATGACTGAGTCATCCAGGCACTCCACTGAGTTTACTTTTCAACGTTTTTTATTTATTTTTGGGACAGAGAGAGACAGAGCATGAACGGGGGAAGGGCAGAGAGAGAGGGAGACACAGAATCGGAAACAGGCTCCAGGCTCCGAGCCATCAGCCCAGAGCCTGACGCGGGGCTCAAACTCACGGACCGCGAGATCGTGACCTGGCTGAAGTCGGACGCTTAACCGACTGCGCCACCCAGGCGCCCCTACTTTTCTAAAACATTTAAACAACGCTTCAATGGAAAGCTTTTTAAAAATTACCATTCTGTTTTTCTTAATTTTTGTCATGATCCATATGAAGTTTGGCAAATATGTGTATGTATCTTCTCTCCCCTTCCCAAGGCAGAAATCACTAACCTGTCATAGATGTATTTCCAAATGAACCCTGGTGTAATCTCAGAAATATTTTCTATAACAGAGCATAAGATGGCAGCGAACATTATTTTATTTGTGTATAGGAGATGAAAACTCATTGCCATCCAAGGCTTAA
The DNA here is from genome assembly GCF_023721935.1 of Panthera uncia. Lineage (NCBI taxonomy): Eukaryota > Metazoa > Chordata > Mammalia > Carnivora > Felidae > Panthera > Panthera uncia. The sequence continues at coordinate 39,642,375 of NC_064816.1, forward strand.
ACAGGCACTTCACAAAAGATGATAGGAAAATAACTTACATACTTCTGTGAAAGGATCAACCTCATTAGTCATCACAAAAATGCAAATTAAAACAACCATGAGAGAGTCATGCTAAAATGAAAAACTCTGATAATACCAAGTGCTGGTGAGGATGCAGATTAAGTGAATGTTTCACTGTAAATTGTTTAGATTACAAATTGGTTCAACTACTTGGGAAAACTGTTGGATGGTATGTGGGTTATAAGCTTAGGAATCCTCCAGGCTTACACCAATGGGCTAACAAGGCATAAAGAAATACAAAGCCATAGGATGCTCACACCCGAGTTTGGGTAAACAAGACAAGGCAACCAAGAATAGGGAGGTGCAAAGGCACCCCAGAATAGAGAGGAGGTACAGAGCCCCCAGAATAGAGAGGGGCAAAGTCCCAAAATAGGAATGGACACAAAGGCTCCCAATACAAAGGTATATGAGGTAAGCAAGATCAGGCATGCAAGGCAAAAATGTCCCCCAATTTAGTACTATAGCAGAAAAGCTTTCATAGGAGAATAGGGCCATGGTAGGTAAATTGGTGAATTGGACTATGGACCTCTGCAGTGCAGGCAAAGCAGCCCAGAGTGGAGATGTTTAATGAAAGAAAGGGTGCCTTGTCAACCCTGAGATTATTCCCCCTACCTGCCTCCTCCCCTAGGTTCCCTAAGGTAAACAGAGGTGGTGCCTCATGTTTGCTGTAACCAACCTCCCACTCTACTGTCCTGTAGGCATCAGGATTTTGCTTTGTATTAACCCAAACCCCTAACCCCAAATATCTTCAAGACCCCCTTTCCCTCATGTTCCCAAGTTAATGTTCACAGATTGATTCATTGTCCCTTTGTGCAAGTCCATCACCATGTTTGTAAGCCTTCTGATCCTAATAAAAATGGGGCAAGGACCCTTATTCAGGGCTCTTGTCTTTTCCCAGACATTAGCCATCTCTCACTTTCAATCCTGCATCCTGCTCTTTTGCTAGACAAGGGAGAACTTTAGACCCAGAGTCTACAACAATGGTATCTGTAAGAATTGAGTATGTACATTCCCTTCTACCCGGCAATCCACGCCTAGTGCTATACCTAAGCAAAATATGTCCATATATTTACCAAAAACTAGGCACAAGAACATTCATAGTAGCAGTGTTCAAAATAGCAGAAAAAAAAAAAAAACCTGGAAAACACCCAAATGCCTTCATCATTAAACGGATAAATAACATTTTTACAGTATCATTACCTATTACATTATGTAATACTATGCAGTAATGAGAACAAACTAAACTATTTGCACCATGGATGAAACTCATAAACCTAATACTGAATAAAAGAAGCCAGAAAGGAATATAAGATATAAAGTTTCATTTATGTAAAACTCAAAACACAAAATTAGTCTCAGGTGGTACAGGGTACCATTGGGCAGAGTATAAAGATTTCTGGGAGATGATAATATTCTAGATGCTTGCTACATGGGTGGGCTCATTTTTTGGAAAATAAATTGAGCTGTAGTCAGATAATATGCATACATGTTATAATAAGTTAAAATAATTGTATGCATGTTATAGTAAATTAAAAGCTTATTTAAAAAATAGGGGTGCCTGGATGGCTCCATCAATTAGGCATCAGACTCTTGTTTTCAGCTCAGGTCACGATCTCACGGTTCATGAAATCAAACCCTGCATCGTGCTCTGCACTGACAGTGCAGGGCCTGTTTGGGATTCTTTCTCTCCCTCTCTCTCTTTCCCTTTCCCACTCAATGTCTCTCTGAAATAAATAAACATAAAAAAAAAAGACTAACCTAAAACCTTTGGGACATCCTTGAAATCTCACCAGTTTTGGAATTTTCACTATTTCCAATTTGAAAATCCACTAATTCTTGGATTTTACCCCCACATGAACATCTTTCATTATGAGACATTGCTATAATTAATTGCAAGAAATTTTAAAAATAAAATTTCAGCTTCTAAAAATAACCCCAGGTTTGGGGCACCTGGGTGGCTCAGTCAGTTGAGCATCCGACTTCAGCTCAGGTCATGATCTCATGGTTCGTGAGTTTGAGCCCCACATTAGGCTCTGTGCTAACAGCTCAGAGCCTGGAGCCTGCTTCCGATTCTGTGTCTCCCTCTCTCTCTGTCCCTTTCCCCCTCATGCTCTCTTTCTCTCAAAAATAAATAAACGTTACAAAATTAAAAAAAATAAAAATAAAAATAACCCCAGGTTTCTGGTGAAATTAATTCCCTTCAACTTCTAAATGGGCTCTGTTCATACTTCACTTGATTTTATCTTTACGTCAAAATTTGACTGCATTTTTTTTTCCAGAATGAGCTAAGTAAAATTTGGGAATAAGAAAATTATTAAGAAGAATAATATATTAAGTTATTAACATAATGGGTTTGGGCATTTATCAAAGCACTTTCCTTCATGAGCTAGGAAAAGAGCAAAGTGAAAAGTAAAGAATATACAATTCAGGTGTGTTTTTCGTTTTATTCTTCTTACTTACATAATTTGTTTTTTAGGCTTTTTCCTGTGGGTCTAAGTTATTTGTTCTTTTCTGCTCATCATTATTTCTTTGGATGATAAATATAAACCATGCCTTGTAGAATTTATGTGGTAAATTCTCAAATGTTTTTCCTTATATAATTTTTTCGTATTCAACCTTTAATTCAACTCACTGCTTTTATAACAATAAAATTAAAAGCTTTAAAAAGAAAAAGAGTACCTTAGGTGATCCATTTAATTCAATTTTAGAAAATTTATTCTTTTTGCTAATGATTGATATGGAGGCCTGTCTGTGATCCTGTTCCTTATCGAGGTAGCCTGAGGGGGAGGGGCTGTTGGGGCTTGGATAAGGGGCTTTTCAGCTAATAAAGAGAAACTGTGAAGGGTGCAGGTTTCTGCCTCTACTAGACAATCTAGGCAGCAGCAATAAACACGGAATCAATCAATGGAAGCCAACACTCACAAGCCTCAATCTTTATTTGACTATGATAAATAAACTTGTGGCTATTCATGTTTTTATAATTGATTGAAACTCATTGCTGAACAGAATTTACAGAATGGGAATAAAGAGCTATCAGGACAGAAAAGAAAGGTGGGACAAGTAGCTGATAATGACAGTATTGATCTAGTGAAAGTGTCTCACCTGGAGCTGACATGTCACTGGACTGGGACAAGTAGGTGTGATAACAAGTGTACTTATTTTTAACCAAGTTTTCATTAGAATTATATAAGGAAAAATAAAAACGTCTTAAGTAATTTAGATGGACAAGTCTTTTCTCTTTCAGACTTCCCCGAGTTCTCAGTACAGTGCCTCAGACTTGACCGGTGCCCTACAAATATTAGCTGAATTCATGATCTGTGCTTTTAGCTCTTTGTACCTAGAGCCAGAACCTTGTTTCCATAGCTTTTCTCACTGACATGCTCCACACCCCAACCTCAGGAGGAAAATTGTATTTCATTAAACTTATTTAAAATTGATTAATATACTGATTAATTTAATTAACTTAAGCTTACAGTTAATTTCTTTAAGGAGAGATTTTTGCAAGCAGTACCTCCCTCCGCTCCATTAAGAATATATGTGTTACCCCCCACCCATGTTCAATACAGCATAATTCACAATAGACTAGACATGGAAGCAACCTAAGTGTCCACTGACAAACTAATGGATAAAGAAAATGTGGTGTATAAAAGCAATAGCATATTATTCAGTCATAAAAAAGAAGGAAATCCTGCCATTTGAGACATGGATGGAGTTTGAAGGCATTATGCTAAGTGAAATCCGTGGGAAAGAGAATGACAAATACCGTAAGACCTCACTTAGATGTGGAATCTAAAAAAGCTGAACTCATAGAAACAGAGTAGAATGGGGGTTGCCAGGGTGGGAGGGTAGGGGAAACAGGGAAATGTTGGTCAAAGAGTACAAACTTCCAGTTATAAGAAGAATAAGTTCTGGGGAACTAACATAAAGCATAGTGACTACAGGTAGCAAAACTGTATTATCAACTTGAAAATTGCTAAGAGAATAAACCTTAAACACTCTCACCACACACACATACACACAAAGGAAACAATGTGAGATGATAGAGGTGTTAACAAAGCTTATTGTGGTAATCATTTTGCAGCAATGCATACATGTATTAAATCATCACCTTAAAATGACACAATGTTATATGCCAACTCTAACTCAACTGGCTAAAATGTGTGTGTGTGTGTGTGTGTGTGTGTGTGCATGTGCGCACGTGTGTGATAGCTGCTGTTACCCGGTACCGTGTGTGGTGGTGAGAGGACGGGGGAGTAGTAGGGGTGAAATACCTCATTTACTAGCTTCCTGACACAAAAATGACAATGACTATGGCTCATCCTTCTGTGCAATGTTCTGCAATACGTAGTAAATAGAATTACACAAATATAAATATTTACAAGTTTATTTATCATATTCAAATAAACATTATGCATAGATTAGAGGTTGTTTTTCTAAATATTTTATTCATGTGTTTAAAAGAACACATATTTGTAGCATTTGTTCCATGGAGATGGTCGTATTTTCTGAAACTTGGTAGGCAAGTTTTTACAAGATGCACTGTAGAATATATCAACAACTAATGAATTAGAAATACTGATGACAGTGCACTGTAAAATGTATTAGGACACTAATTAGACAATCGCAGAAATGCTTACTGATGGCTTTTAAACACCTGCTTGGCAATTTCTAAGCCTGGGTGTTACTTCATTTAACAATACACGCTTAATTAGGAGACAGAGTTAAGATTAAATAATAAACCCAGGACCGCCCAGCATGCTCTATGCTTTTAACTTTCTACCTCATCCACAAAATTTAAGGAATGATAATTTCATTTACAGAGGAAGCAATAGAATAGATTTATCTGTTCCCTCAAGGCAGATTCTAATCGCTGTTATGAAGCTCATTTCATAGAATGGCAGAGAAGATTTAGGAATGAGGTGTGTATGGGGGTATTGGAAGGACGTTAGAGCCTAGAGCAGAAAGCTGATCATTTCCAGGTGCGATTTCTCCAGACAAGGGGAAGCCCATTTCTCTGTGATCAGCAGAGACCAAATTTTGTTAGGGTTTCCACCTTGGTGGCCTGCAATGGGTACCTGTTGTTTTATGTGCTTGCCACGCCACTTGCACACATGTATATGTTCCTCCTATTTTTCGACACATGAATATGGTGGAAGGACCCACAATAATAAACACGACAAAACCCAGCTGGCTGCAGTTGGTGAGTGGTCTCTGACCACTCAGAGAGTGTTCTGAGGACCAGCAGTACTGACCTCACCTGGGAGTTTCATTAGCAATGCATCATCTCTGGCCCTGCCCTTGACCTACTATATCAGAATCTAAATTTTCATAAATTCCTCAGATGCTGTGTACAATCATTAATTTGTAATGCACTGCCCTACAGCACTTTATTACAATGCCTCACTCAGTCATTGCTTTTGCTTCCCTACAATACTCTTGGGTCATTGTAACAAATACCCCTTTGTCTTTTAGCTAACCACAATGGGTTTCTACTACCTGCTACTAGAAGACTCCAGAGAGCCCCACTTTACCTCTTCAATCAATTTTATTTCCTAAAACAAATGAAACTTTAAATTTAATTTCCAAAACAATTTCTTTCTCCAAGCAGCATTAAAATAAAGATTGAGGGGGATTCATATTGGGGGACCTGAAATTAAGAGTTATTTGTTGTGGCTTAAAAGGTGATTCATGAGTCTTTGAACACAGAATAACTACCCATGTTCAAGAGCTGAATTTATTTACAGGAAAATCTGCCACCACATATAAAAATGTTTTTAAGGGTAATATTGTGTTGATAAATTGTAAGAAATAAAAAAGAATAGAGTGAGAATCTGTAGATTAAGAGAGACTTAAAAGATACATAAGGTTAAAATAGAGGAGCAAGAATAAACTCATGTGGCTAAGGATGGACATCTGGGTGAATAAAAACATTAAAAATAATTACCATAAATTTAGGTAATGGCTACTTAGGGAAGAGGAAAGACATGATTGAGAAGGAGCAAAGGCAAGGGACACTGAGGTAGGTAGGAGAGTTCTATTTCTTAGCTTGCTGATAGTTACAAAATGGGTCCTCTGAAATAATTTATTGAAGTACACATTTGTTTTGCGTGGGTTTTTTGGTAAGTGTATTTTATTATAAAAATATATAAACAACAACAAAGAAAAGTCTCATAGGAGAGTTGAGCTCTACCTAAGAGCTGAAATATCTTTTCTACATATAAGGCTCTTTGCAATTGTGTCTAGGGCATTTGCTTTAGTGGGATAATATTAAAGTCAATTAAAACAAAAGGGAGGGGCACGTGGGTGGCTCAGTCATGAAGTAACCAACTCTTGATTTTGCTCAGGTCATGATCCCAGGCTCATGGGAGAGAGCCCCAGCCTTGAAGCAGGCTGAGTGCTGAGGGTGGAACCCACTTAAGACTTTCTCTGTCTCCCTGGGACCCTCTCCCCTGCTTACATGCTCTTTTCTCAAAAATAAAAAAAAAAAATAATAGAAATAAATAAATAAATAAACAAACAAACAAACAAATAGCAATGCCTTTCTTAAAGAACAAAATAAAGCAAAATAAATACTGAGTGTATCTTCAGGACTCATCATTTCTGGATTCATCTGTCACTGACTCATTTTTTAGAGTTTCCTTTTATTTTTTGTTTTTAGTATAGCAGGAATTGGTGTTTCACCATGGAAGCTCTAGATCTCTGATGGCCAGATGCTAACATGATGTCAATGTTTTAATACCGGGCCATTTACTAATCCTCATCTTGGAGAGAGGGATAACCATGGCATCAACCTTAGATCTTTAATAAGGGTATGAGAACATGTATTAAATCACTAAGTGCTCCCCACACATTTAAGAGCTGTTAATTTCTAGTTGAAGTTGTGAAAAGAGCAGAGTTTTGGAGTCTAATGATTTGGACTGGGTCTCAACTTTCATTTAAGCAGGGTAGCTATTTTCTGCCTGATTTCATAAATCATAGAAGTGTGTATTCAGGAAAAGTTTATCAGTAAGGTACTTTCTATTGGTCTTAACATCTGGAAAATAATTCACCACTCAAATGTTAGATTATTGTCTTAGAATAATATCGAAGAGGTTTAAGTACCATTTGCACATTAGAAGTCTTTTGTGATGAACCATATACTTGCATTGTATCCAAGATTAGGTCAGAAAGCCAAAAAATGTTTTCCATCAATGTTGCCTTCAAATCTCAATAAATGTTAAATGTAGCTGATGGATACTTGAAGATTCACTATATTATTCTCTTTATTTATTTATTTTTAATTTTTTTAAGTTTATTTATTATTGAGAGATAGAGCATGAGCATGGGAGGGGCAGAGAGACAGGGAGACACAGAATCTGAAGCAGGCTCCAGGCTCCAGCTGTCACCACAGAGAGCCCGACATGGGGCTCGAACATGCAAACCGCAAGACCACGACCTGAGCTGAAGTTGGACGCTCAACTGAGTTCCTCTTTTAATTTGTATTGCTCTGAATACTAATGAAGTTGACCCTGTTACATTCTTTTTCAGTTTTTAGTCATATAAATGTCTTCTATTCCTATTTTGGCCTCATTTTGCAATAGGATCATTCATTCTTTTATTATTACTCTCTCAGGATTCCTTATACATTACAGATATTAATTTCATTATATAATACAGGTGCCAAGGTTTCCCTGTTTTTGTCTGATTTTTTTACCATATATAGAAGATGTTAACATTTATTCAGCTACACATATATACATCATTTTTCCTATCTGCTTTCTCTTTGCCTTTCTATTTAAAAGCTTTCCCTTTCCACTTATTTGTTACCTATTTACATATTTCTCCTTATTCTTTTATGATTTAACAAATTATATGATATTTAATGGAGTATATATTTTATGATTTCGTATTATAGTCAACTCTTGAACAACATGGGTTTGAACTGCACTAGTCCCTTTATACACTGACTTGTTTGTTCAATGCAGTACACTAAATAAATTTTCTTTTATGATTTTCTTAATAACATTTTTTTCTAACTTGATTGTAAGAATATCTAATACATATAACACATAAAATATGTGTTGATTGTTTATGTTATCAGTAAAGCGTCAGGTCAAGAGTAGACTACTAGTAGTTAAGTGTTTGGGGAGTCAAAAGTTATATGTGGATTTTTGATTATGCACGTAGGTGCCCCTAACACCCACATTGTTCTAGGATCAACTGAATTCCGTTTGGTACTGATTTAGATACATTTTGTGAAGCACAGTTCTAACTTGGTTTTTCCTCTCAAGCAGACAATTATTATTTATTCTGAAAATAAATCCATCTGTCCGTATGTACTTGAATTTTCTTCTTCATATTCTAAAAATTATGAAAACAGGATGCTCTGTGTATATGGAATCTCTTTGTTATAGGTGACCATTCACGAGTCAACAATAGGCAGTCTTAAGTCTTTATAGGTGAAAATATTATTCATTTTTCAGAAACAGATGTACTTTGAGAAAATAAAGAAACTTTAAGATCCCCATTTGTTTTCACAGAATGAGTAGGAAGGAGATAGAATCTAAACTGTTCGTAGGTAATGTGGCTGCCCTTCTCTTGTGTTCAAAACATAAATTTATGACACTACCATACAGTCAAAATCATGGTGAATATAACCTTGAACTAATCTTGAAATTCCCATGAATGGGACAAAACTTTTCATTTTTATTTTGAAGATAAGGCTTAAAAATGTAAATAGACTTAGAAAGAGTTTATACATTTTGGCCTCAAAGAACTTTAGATATGTTACTGATAGGAGCCAACCCGGGGAACAGGTATTGAATGATAAGGGACCTCGAGACCAAAAGGGCAGGTTGGGGATGAAGGGAAGTTAAAAACACAGTATGAAAAATGGAGCCTTTCTATCACTACTAGTCTTGCTATAACTCCCATTTCCAGAAAGGCGATCATATCCTAAGTACAATCTAGCAATCCTTCTCTGAAAGACAGGCAAATGAGTCCCATCTGTAAAAAGTGAGGGAATTCTCTAGGTCGTACATTTCATTTGACCCTGGTGATGAAAATCCTAAATCATAGGTTGATGAGAAAGACCAGATAAACAAGAAGAATTATAAAGTCAAAATACAACAGTGTACCACAAATACACATAAGACACACCTGTGCTCTATGAAGAGAAACCCAAATTCCAAAGAGAGAAAAACAAACAACATATATTGTACCTAGAATCAGAGTGGACAATGCTTATAACTTCAGGGAGGGCAGAAATAACATTTAGATGACTTAGGTGATAACATTTAGATGACCTAGGTCCTGACCCCAAGGGATGCAATGTTTCAGGGGTAAGAGAACATAATAATTTTGGTGTGTATCTAGGGGGCAGGAGACAACCTTTCCCAGGGACACAATGACCTGGACTGATATATGCTGAATTTATCACTAGTTTGCCGTACAGCTAAGAGGTGAAAACACCTTCGATGCAACAAACTTAGTAGTTTGCAGAAAGAAGTACTTAATGAGGTATTTAATCTTAAGCAACAGAAAGGTAAAGGAAAGATATTTTCTTTTACAAAGAGACAATAAAAGTGCTTTTGTCTTTAATTCTATTTTTGCTCCTTCAAATCCATGAACTCCAAGCATTCTCCAATGCAAAATATTCTCTCTTTTACAAGAAAGGGAGACACAGGCAGTTCAGAATATAACATCTTTCCTATACCCTACTCTACCCCTCTACCTCTTCCAAATAAGAGAAATGTGTTCTCATTTATATTATCCTCCCCTGAAGTTGACTCTTGTTAAGAAGAGTAATAAATATCAAATCAAATTTTCACATGGTTGAAAGGCAAAAACAGAAACAAATCTATTGTCTTATCCTCTGTGCGATCCTTTATAGATCAAGTATTAACATCGATTTCTTCCAAAATAGCATCTCTATGATATTCTCCATTATTATTAAATGATACATCATTTTGCATTTTATATAGAAGTTAAATCGGACTGTAGATATATTGGCCTGTCAGTGATTTTATCTGCTTTTGTTTTGGGGGTAGCAGTCATTTTATTGTGTCTGTTTATCGATTTAATGATGATCGTTCTTTGGATGATATCCAAAGCAACATCTCTGTTCATTTTAAAACACACCTCAAAGTGTCTGCTGGATATTTCAACTACTTCTCATTTCTACCTAAAATCTAGCATGCTGAATGCTAGTCTCACAATCTATAGTGCAGTCCACAAAGAAACCGCTTCATTCGCTGATTTCCTTTTTGGTCTCTGATAGGCGTAGCAATGAGTGGGAGTGGAATCAAAATCCAACATTAATAGAATCAACATCTTCTAGTGAAAGATGAGGCTTGAAATCTTTTGTCACCCTTGCCTCATTTCCTATCTTTCCTTCCTTCACATCTAATTATTCACTTAATGTTAGTTTCCTCCACGTAACTTCCTCCTTCATGGATAACAGCAAGCAAGGACTCCAGACAATGAGAACTATGTCTTCAACCCTCCCCATGTCCAGGATCATGAGGTGTTTCACTTCTATCCAGGCCTCAGGAAATGTTGCCTTCACTCTCTGGATCCCTAACTTATGGCACTGTTAATGACATATTTCTATATAGGTTAGGGATCACACAGCTTTCTTTTATTTCCTTCTGGAAGGTTAGGTTCTTTTTTTATTTTTTTCATGGAGGTCATCTTTACTTAAGTCAAAAATTATTTTTGGAGCACATAACACATGCCTGATGTTGTAACAGAAGAAGGACCTACCTGTAAGAGAAGAGTGTGGAAAGGCCCCACCTTTTGAGAAGAAAGAAGACAGGCAAGTTTCTATGTTAGACACTGCAACACAACAGGTTTATAGTTATCCTTACAACACATCAGTGCTAGGGACTGGGAGCGTAAGTTCAAAAATGAACAAGATCAAAAAAGAGGTGATATTTTAGTGATAATTGACAGAAAGGCCACCGTCCCTTGCTGAACGGTGCGATTTCCTAAAGGGCAAATACAAGAAGGTAAAAAGTTAATTTAGAAAAAAACCTCACTAAAAGGTTGTGCATTAGAGTACAGCTTTCAGGAGACATGAAAGGGCTAAGAAAAGCTGTAAGAAAACAAAGGTTAGTGAAGAATCTGGCTCTGCATTAAAATCCATGTGTGTTTCTTCAAAATCATAGGCAATGGTTATGGAGGTTTTACCTGCCAGGCCTCCTGGGAAAGCTATCCTCCTCACACCAGACTTGAGGTCACAGCCTGGGTGTGGAAGTCCCTGAAGGGGAGTGCCATCAAGGATGCAGACTCACTGGCCAGCCATGTTCTTCACTTACATTCGTGGCCCAGAACCTTCATTCCTAGGTCTTTTTGTCTGGGGCCTCAGGAAGAGGTCTTCTTCTGGCATCTCCACTGGGGCCTCCTAATGTAAATGGGGGGTGGGGTTGGATGGAGATTAAGGGCTTAACGATTTCATTTTTGGCTTCTTGCTTTAATCAGGAGCAAGACCCTACCAAATCCTTTGTGAAAATAACATGAGGCCGCTCTATGAGGTAGACCATTGTAAGAAAGCGCCTTCTCTGGGCCCACACATTCAAAAGCTCGCTCCTCCCTCAGGCCCTGAAAGCTTCCCCAAAGTCTCAGAGGTTTGTCAAATCTGAAAACCACAAGGGTAGGCCAACCCTGGATTAATAGTACTAGCAAACACAGGAAAGGAAGAAGGGAAATCACTACAGATAATAAGGCTCTGGGCAGACAACAGAACCCACCTCACCCGCCATAGGTAGAAGCAAGCCGTGGCTACAGGCAGAAATGCAATAGGCCTTTAGTTACAAGCAGGAACTGCCGCTATATCCACAAGTGGAGGATGAGGCAAAGTCTGTTCCTGTCAGAAGACAAGGTGTGGGTACAGGGAGGAGACAGCAATTCACCCAACCATAACACAATGGAGGTGAACATATTTATAATTAAAAAGAAAAATCACATCAAGGAACAAAGGCTCTTTAAACAAACACTCAAGAGATCTTCTGCCCACTGTATAATTGGAACTGTGATTAATACCTCGAGAAGAGAATATTTATTCAGTACTTTGTCAATGTTTGTTGTTTTGTGAACCATTAAAAGCTTGGATCTCTAGCCTTGAACTTCCTATTTCTATTTCTAATCTATGGTTTTTATCCACAAACTAAAGAGTGGATGAAATATAATTAGAATATACCTTTCAAGAAGAGAAAGGAATATGTAATAAGAACATTTCAAAACACAATTTGAACTTGGACAAGGATCAGGGCCAAATACTGCTGCAAGTGGTGATATTTGAATTGGGGGCCCTTATTGGATAGAGAGATGGTTTAAATCCCATCGAATTCAAAAGTGACCTGAAAACCTCTATTTGTCTTTCCTTCTTTGAAAAGGATTTGGAATCTAATCTTTACCCTCTCAGTACAATTTTTCTAGTAAGTACTTTTCGAGGACAATATAATGATGTTGATTTCTTTTTTATAAATATGCCCTTCCTAGGTGGAATAATAATCTGACTTAAGTGCCTTTAAATATAGCAGTACCATTTTACCTACTTTAAAAAGTCAATATGAAGGTAATCACAGATCCCATTAATCACTGCACCTTCGAAATCTATTTTCACCATACTAAGTGTTACATTTATAATGAATACAGTAGACCACTGACATTGACAGGTTTGTGTTTTATCATTTTGACAATTAGCAGTGACTATGAATGTCTACGACGTGTAGTGCCTTGTAATTTTCCAGAGACCTGCATTTGAATTGCCTGCTGGGAGAGAGATGATCAAGATTAAGTCACTTAGCTAGTGGGTGAGCACTCTGACCCAGCAGCTGCATACCTCACCAACACCTATCTGCATTAATATAGATCCTAAATCAAGCTGCTTTAAATTGTCAGAGGTGACTCTATTCTGACACATGTGAACTGGGCTGATGATCTAACACAGTGACTCTCAAACCTGAGGGTGCATCAGAATCATCCAGAGGGCTTTGTAAAAACACAGATTACTGGGCCCCATCCCACCCCAGGATGGTGTGAGTGGAAAGTAAAATTTGCATGACTAGGAAATTCCAACGGTTCCAAAGGGATGCTTTGAGGGCCACCGATCTAAACAATTTTATCCATTTCATCATTAGAAAACGATTTTTTTTCAAAGTATAATTGCCTAAGCAAATAGCAGCAACAGTTTCACCAATCCAATTTGTTCATTTACACGGAAGAATGTAGGTCAGATATCTATACTGATTGTCAAAATTAAACAAAACAAAACAAAACAAAAACACTGTACAGGTTGTTAAATAGCCACTTCACTGAGACAAGTAAGTCCTTCCCCTCTCTACTAATGCCACTCCGTTCAGCCTACCCAGAAGCAAGCAGATGTTAACTCCTGTAGGGGACCTCTAGAAGCTTTCTAACTGGTCATTGCCCTCGGTTTAATAAAGCAAAGCATAAGACCTTGCCCAAGACAGGTCAGTCCTTTCCTTATGAGGAGGCAGGTGGGGGAACGGGAGGCACTAATAACGATTCTTGTCTTCTTTTTCATCTTTCCATTCATTTATTTTACCAATGTCTTACCATTTATGTATAGATATCTTTCCTTTCCTTGGTTAAATTCATCCTTAACTATTTTATTGCTCTTAGTGGTAATATAAATGGGACTGTTTTTTCCTTTTTTCAGATGCTGCACTAGTGTGTAGAAATGCAACTGATTTTTGTACATTGATTCTCTGTCCCAAAACTTAACGGAATTTATTTATCTAACAATTTTTGGTGGTATCTTTACTTCAGTAAAATAAGGATTCTTTCTGATTAAAGAAAGGAGTTGGCAAGCCTGTTCATGCACATTTCAGTAATTGTGGCTTTTTACAATGGAGTAAATTCAAATTGCTGTGAATTCTTGAGGCTCCCAAATCACCCAGTCTTGTTCGTTCAGGTCAAAGATCAGAAAGGAATCTGAAAAACCCCACCATTAACAGCAATTCACCCAGTTTGAGAATATTCACTGTACCTTTAGAGCTGGCATAGTGACAGCCAGATGAGGATCTAAGAATTTGGGAAACAGCCACCTCAAAGATTCAACAAGACAAAAATGTCAATGATATTTTTGAAAGTTGTCTCATACATAAACATATTACATAATAATGAATACATAAGAATTTGTCATCACCATATGTTTTTATCTAATCACTGCCTTTCAAGATGTTCTAAAGCAGCACTAATACAGATATCCAGGGGGATGTCTTAGTCAAATCTTTGACAGATTTTTTCTCATGTCCCTGTTGGCTAAATTCTTCATATGTAAATTACTCTAGTTTAAATTTAATCACTTTTCCCCATTTGGCCCCTAGAGAAACACTTGTGTACCTCACAAAAAGCTCCCTAAATTTTAAGCTAATGACTTAAAAATCTCTATCACCTTTTCTTTCCTTTCTCATTTATTCAAATAAATAAGCACCTTAACCGGGTGCTAGGCTAAGTACGAGGGCTATAGACGTACTAAGTTTGACTCTGTCCCCATGATGCAACCACCAGGAGGGACCATCACAGTTTTCTAGGAGAAGGCATAAGAGTGGATTATGCTTCAACTGAGAAACAATATAGGGGGAAGAAAGGCATGACAAGGGATGTGTCTTGGGAAACTGTTTTTTGTAGTGGAAAAGAGGACCCACATGGCTGGAGCAGAGCAGCAAAGAGAGAGGGAAGGGCACGGAGGCCACAGCATGCATGACCTTGTTGAAGATTTGGACTTTAACTTCAGAACAATAGAAAAGATTTGAAGAGTTGCATGTTAGGTGTGGTTTGAACAGACTGGATTTTTTTAATGATCCTTCTGGCTGCCATGCAGAGATTGCACTTGAGAGGACTAGTGTGGGGAGACAGAAACTACTGCAGAAACTACTTTCACACCAGACGTGATGGTGGCTTGGACGGAAAAGATGATAGAGCACATGGAAAAATAGTAACCAGTTTGAAAAACATTCAGAAGGTAAAGCCATCAAGACACTTTGGTGATGAAGTGAATATGTGGGAATTGAGATAGAGGGAATTATCAAGGATATGAATAGTGGTGTCACTTCGTCTAAGTTCAGGGACAGGACAGATCAAGAGTTCATTTTCAGGTTGAGATGCCTGTGAGCATTCCCGAGGAGATATCACAGGTATGCAGGTCTCTCCCTGTAAGTTTGGAGTTCAGAAGAAATTAACTTTTAACCATGTTGGTCATTAATATCTGTAGAAGCAATGTCACATCGTGGCTATTTCAGGCTTTGGATTCAAAGGCCCGGGGGCAGGACCAAAGAGATCATGAATCCTCAGAGAAAGACTTTGAACTAGCTTAGAAACTCTTTTTTTTTTTTTTTTTTATGGTTTTCGTTCCATGCCATGAGCGTCCATATAGTAAACTTGATCAAAGGTTCACCTACTCTATATCTTGAATCCAAAAGAAATAAACATAATAGATTTCCATTTGGCTATTGGATGACTAGTTCAAAAGAGGTTGGATGAGTAGACTAAATTTAAAGGGATCAATAAACAATACAAATAGCAACTCTGTCTTGCTGGGGATACTTTATATATTTTGGGTTTTTTCTCTAATTGCTTGGCACCCTAGTTACTGACTTTCTGTGAGATTAACCCTATGACAAACAGTTCTAATTCTAGTGATAGTCAGCTCCTTCACAATGCCATGCACTAACCAGTTTGCTCAGAAGATGTCATCAGCAGAGCCAGTGAGTTCTAACTATGAAATCTACATTTTCATGCAATTTGAAGCACTAAACAAAAATTCGCAGAATATTTACTTAACACCAAAAATAATCTATTTCATGCAAAGAACATAATTGGATTTTTCACATTTGTATATAGACCTTGCTTCTCTCTGTACTAGCTTGGGAGATAATTTCTCCCTCTGCTGGAAAAGAGTACAGCTTCAGAGCAAATTCATATTTGGAAAATAGTACCTTAATATAAATTACTTAAGTGACCATGATTAAATTAAAAAACATTTCTCTAATATGAAGGATAATTTTCTTTCTGTTTTAAGAACTGATTCTGCCTTGTCACTCATAAGAGTTATGACTTACTGAGAAATTACTACATATGTACTAGCCTTTGAATAAATTCTGTGCCCTGTGCATTGTAATTTAGTTCTCAGCCACTATAAAAGGCAAGCAATATTTTATAAATCTCACATCATATACTTTTATATTAAATATGTATATATACTTTATGTTATGTTTTATTTATTGGTTGGTTGGTTGGTTTAAACAAATGAACTGAAGGTAAATTTATGTTGAAGTGAAATGCCCAAGGTCATGTATCTGTTAAGCAGCATTTTAAGACTTGAATCTTAGGTGTAATCCTCAGTCGCAGCCCTTGACCACTCAAAAGATCTCTTCAGAATCATTTTTATCTTTGCAAGATTTCACAACATTCATGGCATGTTTGCCTCAGTGAAATGAACAATTTGAATTAAATACTAACATATGAAAGACCACCTTCAAAAATCTTTCACGTACAATCTTTGGTATTTGGGGACACATGGGGCTTGGTCTCCAAAGACAGAATTATTTTCTCAGACAAAATGCAACTACTGAGAATTACAGCAACTCATACAGCAGCAGCACCTACTTGCACTGAAACACTTGTCTTTAAAAATGATCAGCTCTCTTAGATATTCCATTCATTCTCCAACTGTAAATTATTTAGAAAAGGTATCACTTCTGCAGTTCTAATAAATCCTATGAACTATTTCTCATGATATCATATTCATATGAGAATGAAAATCTCCATCTCCTCCATCTTTTGTGCCAAAATAAAATATAGCAAAGCTGCTGAAAACTTGTATTAAAGCCCTGAAATTATGTTTCAAAAAATACTCAGGAAATATTCAAAGAGAGCCTCTTTGTGTGTGAGTGAAACTGATTAAGAGCCTAATATATTTGCATGCAAATGGAGATATCACACCAATGGCATGAAAGGTTGCAAGTAGGTATCTACTTGTTTTAACATGAAAACCATACTACTCACTGTGTACATGCTGTTTTAATGCACATCTCTTCCTTAATGAGTTCTGAGTAATAATAAGAGAATTATGCTAGAAATTTCATATGGAATTATGTAATGTATGAAAAGGGGTTTGCATAACGTTTCTCTTCTATCCAGGAGATGAAGTGTATAATTCACTAAAACCCTGGATATTAATAGCTCCTGTATCTGGACTGAACAGTCTTAGCTATAAATGAAAATTTCATAGAAATATAGTCTAGTTTAAAAACTGTTTTCAGAAGACATTGAGAGAGGGAGAAGATAGTATTTTTATTCATATTTGTGCCTTGCCATCTGTGGACATGCTAAGGATGGTTGGACTTTTTCTTTTCTATATGAAACACCAGAAATGGGCCTAAAGGGCATTGTTGATTTTACTTGACACACAGTGATTTCAGTCTTTTCTTGGGAGACACCCTCTGCATGATTCTTATGTCCCAAAGCAAACATGTTGAAATGTCTTAAAAGTCCTCCTATGTACCACCCCAAAAATATTTTCCATTCAAATCCCATTCTAGGGGCTTAGTTTAGAAAAGTCTTTATTATTATTGACATAATCTTTAGATCTTAGGGCATTTGATAAGAGTGTTAATAGACAAAGCATTTCTCAAATAAATCAGCCAGCAAATTTCAAGCATTAGTTACTGTTAAGTGAAGCCTGTAATTCTATCTTGCAATTCATTCTAATAAAATATATACATCATTGACATGGAAATAATTTTCAAAAATCGGGGATTCATCGACAGTACTATATACATAAATCTGTGGAGATAAACTCTATGTATTCATCTGTTACATTAAGTTTCCTAAGTTCTGTCCTGTTCTAACATCTTCAGAGACAAAGGAGATTTTAATACTTGCAAAATAATTGGGAGATGCAAATAAGTAGGAAATGGCATATGCTAGAACACAAAATGTAAAGGTACTTTCCGTTTGCTTCCGAGATCAACTGATTTGCCTCACTTTCCTCATGATTAAATTTAACATGATAGTCCTTTCTGAAGTCAAACAGGTCTAAGTTATCAGATGAAGATGAGCAAGGCAGGTATCCAGATGGGGATCTGGGGAGAGGGTGGGAGGCATGACGGTGACCAGAGATCAGATGATCAGATATGAGGAGGGGTCTTCATGAATAAGTATGAGGTGGGGTGGAAGGGGTAGCCTCCTGTTCCATGTCGGAGTGCAAGTGGGCTATGGAGGGCTACCTGGTGTGAGGCGTTAGACCCCAAGAGGGGTATAGAGGACATCTGTGTGGAAGATGGTATGCCACAAGTATGTGAGCCAGAGAAGAGTAAAAGAGTCATCCACAAAGGAAAGCACCCTGGCTGAGGATGTCTATGAAAGCGTAGGATGTGGTGGGGTGGTTGGTGCAGGGATGATGTCCAGTATGAAGTACAGGAACATAGACAGGGATAGGAGATGTGATGGATGTGTTGACAGGTGATGGTATCATTTCCACACTGGTTACACACAAGGAAATTGACCAAATGAGTAAATACCTTAAGGGACATGGGATTTGGTTTTTCATTGTCAGAGAAAGAGGTAGCAAACCAAAATGCCACAGAGACCAAATAGATGTCCCCTCTTTATGAGGGGGAGGGGGAGGCACTGAGGAAGCTCTTGAAAAGTTCTAATATTTGATTAGTGAAACTAATCAGCCAGTGAAACTATACTGTAAGCTGACAGATGAGTCAGACGAGTCTCACATTTTCTTGAGACTTGATGTATAATTATGCATGATGAATTAAAGGCTCAATTCTCCACCTACAGACAGAGGAGTCTGAAACCTAGAGGGGGGACAGGTGATCCTTCTCTTCCATGAATGCAATAAGTTACTGTGTCTCTTGAGACTAGTACAGAAAAAGGAAGAATGCTGACATGACCAAAGAGATTATTAAATGCTGAACTATGACATATTCTTTAGATGTTTTGTCTCATTTCTTACTGCATATTGGTAATATGGATACTATAAGGCCATTTTGCAAAATGAACAATGCAAAACTGAGAATTTAAATACACGAGTATGTTACAGGATTAAAGATCTTGGTCTGATTTCAAGCCCATACTTTTTAAGCCTTTATACTCTCTCCCTAAAATGAAATAAAAATAGCCTCCCAGATACGGTAGATTTTCTGATGTTGTGCTATTCCCAAACTTCAGTAATTCTGTTATAATAAATACTGTCTTCTCAGTACACATAAGTATTGTATCATCTATGAAAAAAATTGTGAGAAAATGGTTATGGCTTGAAGATAATCAAATGTTTTCTAAGGAAATGAGTTATTCTTTTTACCACAGTGATAACAATTTACACATTTTATGTGCATTGTGACTTTGTTTTTTCTCATTTCTGATGGCTTTGCCACATGGTGCCTTTTTAACTGCCCATTTTGTTTGTAAACTTACTTAGTTGGTAAACTAAGCTTCTTTGAGATACAGGATAAAGTTGAGCACCTCCTGAAAGGGTTACCATCTGGTCCTGGCAATGGTCTTAAATGACACTACTTTTGGAAACATATCTAAATTTCTGGCTTGAAGCATTTTTGGACTGACCATTTAGGATGAATTTATGTAGCAAACTTGTGCAAATGTCAGCTTGGGCTTATATATTTTCAGGGGAGACATTTTATTCCCTCATTCGGTACAAAGTTTGGAGACAGGCAATTTTCCTATTTTTACCTGGGAACAGAGTTATTTCTAATTCATCCTTACATGAGGAGAATAGCACTTTTGAGTTCCAAATAGAAGAAAAGTGGATTTCTGCTTTGACTTTCCCATTTGGGCTCAGTTTTAAAATTGTTTTCTTCTGTACCAGCACCCACCCCAGTCCTGGGAAATATCAAAGATGACACTCAGAAAAACTGTGATTTGCCCATGTGATTCAAGGTGAAAGCTAACTTCACTGTTCCAATTAATCTCAGGTTGGTGGCTTCACTCAGCCATTGCTCTAACTTCTTTACTTTGTTGTCAGGCTACATACGCATTTCTTTTCTTTTCCATTTTGTGTATTGTTTTCAAAAGAAAGGTCAGTGCTAGATTCTCATCTGCCACATTGCCAGAAATCGTACTAGAAGGCCAAGTTTTCATTATTTCTTTGTTCAGTCAGACTCTAGAGTTCAGTAATACACATTACTAAAATTAATTTGAGGGAAAGACTATTACAGATGGCATGGGTTATCTCATAACTTGAAATTTAAAGAAGAAATCTAATGTATGTTAATCTTTCCCCTTGTTCCAGTATTTCTTTTCTTTTCATTGAAGATCAATAATTTTAAAAAATATTTTAAGGGATAATGAGTTGACAGGCCTCCAGGCAGACTTGTAGTCTACCCTCATTTCAATACAAAAAACAAAATCATATCACTTCATGACATAATCTCTCTGGACTACAGTTGTAAAGTTAGTTCTCTCATAAGGAAAGTTTTTTGTTTCTTGTAACTACTAAACCATGGTCGAGATCAATACAGGGATATAAAGATTCAGTCACCAATAGGCCTTTCTTTGACTAAAATCTAATTTGTAACTACAAGATCTTTGAATGTATTGTTTTTATTTTTTATTTTACTTTTTATTTTATTTTTGAGACAGAGAGAGAGAGAGAGAGAGAGAAGTGTGTGCAAGCAGTAGAGGAAGAGGAAGAGAATCTTAAGCACGCTCCACACCCAGCGCAGAGTCCGACATAGGGCTCGATCTTGAGACACTGAGATCACGACCTGAGCTGAAATCAAGAGTCAGATGCTCAACCAGCTGAGTCACCCAGGCACCCCTGAATGTGTTGATTTAAAAAAAAATTTTTTTAATATTTACCTATTTTTGACAGAGAGAGAGACAGAGCATGAGCAGGGGAGGGGCAGAGAGAGACACAGAATCCAAAGCAGGCTCCCGGCTCTGAGCTGTCGGCATAGAGCCAGACGCGGGGCTTGAACTCACAGACGACGAGATCATGTCCTGAGCCGAAGTTGGACGCTCAACCGACTGAGCCACCCAGGCACCCATGAATGTATTGACTTTAAATCAATGTGCCATTTCATGGCTGTCAGTCTCTACTTGTAATTCTGGTGTGTGATTTGGTCTCAAAAGACCTGATCTCAATTTGGTAATGCTTATTACATTAAAACTTGCCAATGCCACTTAGAAAACTTAAGCTACGTTAGTTCATTAAATTATGTAGTATTTAATATGGTGCTTCAAATTATTATAGATACCTGACAGACATACAAGGGGTTTAGCGACTTGTCTTTTGGAATTCAGTGATTGGAGCTGCTTCTTTGAGTCTTAGAGGTAATCCTGCACTTCACAAAGTTAAGACAGTGGAATGTGTCATGCAGAAGCCCACATTTCTTTTTACTTATACTTGCTTTGAATGAAATACAACTTTTTAATACTATGTAGTCAAACTCTCTTGTTTCAGGTCTGATAAAAGCAAGAAACCAATTTCCTGTTGTTTGGTTAAGTCCCGATAAAAACTAGAAAGGGTGATGCTTGGCAATGCACAAATGATTGCTTGTGAATTTTATATGAACATTGAACTTGGTTTAGTCAATATATTCCGTTGATTGGTTTAAGCAATATTATCAAAATTTGTTTTGAGAATGATAGTGTTGCCTGGCACAGTGCCTGGCACATAAGAGCATTAGGATGCAGTCAAATATGTGTGAAATAAATCAATCACTGAATAAACTGTATAATGGATTGATCTATTTAGAATAGCTCAAGGCAGGACCTGGGTGGCTCAGTCGGCTAAGCATCTGACTTCACTTTAGGTCATGACCTCACGGTGCGCGAGTTGGAGATCCGCCTCGGGGTCTGTGCTGACAGTTCAGGGCCTGGAGCCCGCTTTGGACACTATGTCACCCTCTCTCTCTGCCCCTCCCCCACTCACCTGCATGCTTGTACTCCCTCGCTCTCAAAAATAAACATTTAAAAAAATAAAATACCTCGATAAATATCTAACATTTAAAGAGCACATTACCCTTAATTGTGTTAACTTGTCACACAGTTGATCTGGGTGAGAGCTTTTAGCTGTGTGGATGTGTGGATGATCCTGAGGCCCTGGGAATTATGTGCAAAATTATGAGCTAAACATCTAAATGTGTTTTTTTCCTTCTGGGGAAATAATAACTGCTTCTACAAGATCCTTCAAGTGTTTGAGATGAATCATGTTTAAATATCACTATCTCAAAAAAACATGGATTGGCCACTAGCTAAATCCCAAGACCTGGTCTTTACTACTGCTCACCTGCTTGTACTCACTACCCTTTTGTTATATTTTCCCCTAAGCTCTTCTTTCCAGTTTTCCTCTTTTCTTTTTTAAAATTTTTTTAACATTTATTTATTTTTGATAGAGAGAGACAGAGCACAACTGGGGGACGGGCAGAGAGAGAAGGAGACACAGAATCAGAAGCAGGCTCCAGGCTCCGAGCTGTCAGCACAGAACCTGATGCGGGGCTCAAAGTCACAAACCGTGAGATCATGACCTGAAATCATGGGTTATTCATCCTAACCCTAAAAGAAAGGAACCCAATCACCCTCCCTTGGGGAGTCACAGCTTTGGAAGCGATTTCCTGTGATCTCCTTATTTGCTGCAAATAAAAGTTTTCTTTGTGACAACTCAACCTGGTACAGTTCCTGACTCACCAAGGAGCAAACTCATGTTGGTTCAATTACAAATTTATTATTATTATCATTATTATTTTCAGATTTATTTTGGATCAAGGTATATCCCTCAGCAACATGGTGTTCTCTTACTAGAATATCAAGAAAAAATGCTCTGATATAGCCAGGTCTTGGGATTTCGAAAAACAAAGAAACAAAAAAACCAAAGCATTATTAGGCGCAAGCTTTACCACTTCCTAACATAACAAAACCTTACAAGGTTGTAAACTGCACAGTGGTAGGAATTCTTTGGCCTTGTTCAATGGCTATATTTCCCAGCACCTAGAGCAGCACCTGGCTTATAAAAGGTGATCAAATTAGTTGAGTAAATGGTAAATGAATTAAAATTCAAAGGAATATTGCTTTTGTTTCCAAGAAAAAAGAAGAGGCTTATTGCTTATATTTTAACAATTCCGTGTCTATCATTATAAATACTTAATAAACTCAAAGCAAAGTATGCAAAAATTCAATATCCTCACAAATCCCAACTTAGGTAAATTTTAACATTTATGTGAGAATTATGTTATGCACTCAGATTTTAGAAAGACCTGTAATAATTAACTCAAGGAATACCTGAAGCTATTTTTTAAATGGCCTACCATAAGTTTTGAAAACCTGACCTATCACCATTTTTGCAAATCCTCCTCGTGTACGGTGAAATATATAAAGAACGTCGAGGGGTGCCGAGGTGGCTCAATCTGTTAAGCATCTAACTCTTGATTTCAGCTCTGGTCGTGGTCTTAAAGTTAGTGAGTTCGAGCCCACATAGGGTCTCCACACTGTCAGTGCAGAGGGATTGGGATTCTCTCTCTTTCTCTGCCCCTCTCTCTCTTTCTCTCTATCTCAAAATAAATAAATACACTTAAAAAACAAGAACTTTGGCAAGGAAGTCCCTATAAGTAATATCTATGATGTTATATTCAGGTTTGAAGTCAAAACTTGAATCAGCTTCTGGTTTGTTTTATCGAATGGTTTCAAATGTTAGAATCCAGCTCAAAGAATCACACAATTTATTTTATTCATCTATCAAAAACGTAGCGCACACTGAGCACAACATGTTTGTGGACAAGACAGATATCAACAGAGCTTATACTCCAGCAAGGGGAAAAGAGAACGATCTATGCCTTTGACTTATATTTCTTTCTAAAAGGATTAAATCACAATTTATTAGATAATCAAACAAAATGAAAGAAAAATTTTTAAATAATCAAGAAATAACAGTGAGTACTACATTATTCATTATATCCACATTTACGTGTTAATGAAAATTGAAACCTGAAAAGAACACTAGGGATGATCTAATCCAACATTCATTTGACAGATGGGAAACCTCAGACCAAAGAGGTGAATTGGCTTGTGCAACATAAGACAGGTGAGGTAGGAAGTCAGAAGTTAGGATAGATACCATGTTTTCTGATAGCCTTTTCAGAATACTTCCTCATAGAATGGGAACCCACTTGTCCCCAGTTATAATTACTGAATGAGTGTTAGTTGAATTCATTAACTAGCTACATTTTGTTTCCCATATAAAGAAAGAGACATATAATGTGCCACTAAGATGTAGGTCATGGTCATGAATGGGTTAATACTTATTAGCAGGTATTCTAGGAGTTCTAACTCCCTTAATAAAAACAATGCTACGGATAAATGGTTATCTTAGTAAAATGCTGATGGGAATATTTAGGTACACCATTTTGGACGATCATTTAGTAATATCCATCAACATTAAATATGTCTACCATTTGACCTTGCAATCACATCTCTAGAACACAAGCCCACAAACATGCACACAAATTAGCCAGTATACTTATAAAAGTGACACCTGTAATAAAGAGGAAAAAAGGCAACTATCTAGCTTTATTCCATCATTAGAATTACAGAGAATTGACTATTTTTAAAGTTTCTGTGAAAATTTTAGTCCCATCATCTATGATGGGTCTGTTATATAATAGGAGCATGATCAAATTTAGTCTAACTCTTCAAAAACACAGAACCTGACACAACACCGTGAACATAGAACTTGAATCTATATTCTTGATCAAAAGTCATCCTACCCTAAATGTACCCTTTCAATCTACTGGAACAACAAAGTAATGATTGAGAACCAGAATTGGCCAATAGTGCCAAACATCTAGATACTTTTTTAGGCTCTAAGACTTGACCATTCAAAACCTATTCTTCTTTTGTTTCCTTTTGTAAAACAGGAATAACATTACCAACCTCATTACACAGTTTTAAGCAATTATCCCAACATCAGAGGCATAGTGAAGGGCCATCACCATCATTATCTGTATATGCACATAGGAGTTATATACTCTAACCACCAATTTTGCTGTCCAGGAAGTGGTTAAAATCCTGGCTCCATTTTTTGGGGCTGTAATGGAGGTCAAGGGAATGTTACCTACAATAGTCCTTTGTGTTTCAGGTAATTGTAAAGTAGCATTATTTAATAACTATACTTTAACAAAAATCCTGAGAATTCTTCCTTGAAATAAATGTCTAATATGTTAATTACAGTGAATTTTGACAGGGCTATTGAAGCTGACTTTAGTAATAAGCAAATCTCTTTAAAAGAAAAATATACTAACATATCATGCGCCTACTAGAGAGAGAGATTCTGAAATTATAGTAGTGTATGGAGTAAAAGTCAAAATTCCTTCCTTCTCTCTCCAGGTATAACCATTTAGTATGTTTGGTGTATTTTTTAAGGTGTATATAACCACTAACTAATATTGAACTTTAGATTTCAAAAAGGGACATTTTATGTGTTGCTTTGCAAGTTGTACCTTCTATAACTCTCAAACCATGTGACAAACATTTCGAATTGATGATCTATACAATGTCACGGTGTCAATGTATATTCTTGTGATCACATAGCTTTGAGAATAAACAGGCTTAATTTTATATAGATCAAGAATCAGCAGTTCTTCTTCTGTAAAGGGCCAAATAAGAAAACATTTTTGATTTTGAGGGTCATATAGTCTTTGCTTCAACTATTCAAATCTGCCACTGAAACATGAAAGCAGCCAAAGACAATAAATGAACAAATAGGGATGGATGTGTCCCAATAAAACTTTATTTACAAAAACAGCTGTGGGCCAGACCTCACCTAAGGGCCATGTTTCTTGAGCTTTGCTTTAGATTTCTTTTTAGCATTCAGTGCTGGTGCTGTAGACCCCTAAACTGGACAGCATCTACATTAATTTTATAACCTGGTACAAACTCCTGCAAATGGGAGATTTCATAAAAACCTTTAATTTTTAAAGGCACAGAATTGCCAAATAGTGAGTTAACCGCTGTCAGCAGGGCAAATGAAAGGCATCCCTCATGGATAGAATCCTGACATAGAGAGTGTTACTTTATAAAGAGAAAAGAGCACATTAGTTACTCTTCATTACATGAAAAAACAAAAGCTGCTCACAAAATATTAAAAGCATGTGGATATTGAGTGAAAAGAGAAATAGATGAGCTATGGCAGCAAAAAGAACCATTTCAGTGCATTTTATTGATCATTAACCTTTTGCTTTAGGAGGCATTTGAAAACAACAGAGAACTGTGTTATTGGTTTGGCATGAAACCTCTAATGATGCATGAGAATATATGCTCAAAAATGTCAAAGGTCACTGGAGAAATCACATATTGGCAGATAAAATGTTTTTGATGTTGTGTTAGGCAGAAGTAAAAGGGCAATAAGTTAACTTCACTTGTAATGCTGGCTTGGGGAACTTTGGTGGTATTTAGTAAAGTTAAAACTGAATGCGGTTTATTCTGGCTTTCTCCTTCCTAGATACCATGAGATAAAACTGACGGGTAGAATATCAATGTCAAGAATATATTTCTTACCAAGCACATTTAAAATTGTCAAGAATCAACCAAAGTAGTTATATTCGTGGTGTTTTAGTGGTTTATCAGCAGAGATTGTCAAAAATTGGAGAACCTACTCACAGGCAAACACAATCTTAGCTATATAAAGCATGCTTCCATTTTGTTCCTTCTGCAATTGCTAATGTCTGAAATATGTTCATGAGTGGTATCTGATCTTAGCTATTAAAAATATTAGCATAACATTTGAGCCTATTTTTTTTCCAGAACAAAAAAGTCCACAAATAAACTTGGGAGGGATTTTAAAAATGTGAAAGTTTTGTGGGATTATATACCTTTTATACATCAGCAAGTAAACACTGGTTTGCTTAAAAAAAAAAAAAAAAAAAAAAAAAAAAAAAGTTAAAAAAAAATCCTACCACACACTCAGAGCATTACTCATTTAGGACCTCCTCTGAATTTCTTAAGCTGCTTTAATTGGAGAAGAATTCAACACTGCCTTCTAAAATAAACTCAATTTGCAAAATTAAGCCTTGCAGGTGTATTAATTTGATGAAGAAAAAAATGAACATTAGACCAAAAATGTTCACTCGTTATGAGGGTAGGCTGGATTTCTTGCTATCAGTTGACAATGACCTATAATCTCTTGAAGAAAATACAACATTCACCCAGCAATAGCACTGCTAGGAATTTACCCAAGGGATACAGGAGTACTGATGCATAGGGGCACTTGTACTCCAATGTTTATAGCAGCACTCTCAACAATAGCCAAATTATGGAAAGAGCCTAAATGTCCATCAACTGATGAATGGATAAAGAAATTGTGGTTTATATACACAATGGAGTACTACGTGGCAATGAAAAAGAATGAAATATGGCCCTTTGTAGCAACGTGGATGGAACTGGAGAGTGTGATGCTAAGTGAAATAAGCCATACAGAGAAAGACAGATACCATATGGTTTTACTCTTATGTGGATCCTGAGAAACTTAACAGAAGACTATGGGGGAGGGGAAGGAAAAAAAAAAGGAGGTTAGAGTGGGAGAGAGCCAAAGCATAAGAGACTGTTAAAAACTGAGAACAAACTGAGGGTTGATGGGGGGTGGGAGGGAGGAGAGGGTGGGTGATGGGTATTGAGGAGGGCACCTTTTGGGTGAGCACTGGGTGTTGTGTGGAAACCAATTTGACAATAAATTTCATATATTGAAAAAAAAAAGAAAATACAACTTTCATAACATGTGGTATAAATGAAAAACACCAAGTATACATTAAAGAAGAAATCTTCGTGGAGTATCCTGTAGGTAATATTTGAATGATCGAAGATGAGTGGATCTATGAGTTTTTACTTTAAGTGGTCAAGCAAAAACAAAACAAAAACAAAGTAAGTTGTACTTTATTTCTAGTTTTCCGTCTCCTCCCACATGGAATTCATCAAACAATAATCTTGGTCCTACCTCCAAAATCTCTCAAGGGTTCCCAGTTCTCCCCACACACTTCCTCTGCTCCAGCCCATGTGGGATTCTCATTCCCACCTTCATACTAACCTGCCTCCTGGCCTTTCTACCCCGACCTGTTTGACACACAGGGGCCAGTATAATTAAAAAACAAAACAAAGCAAAACACGCACAGAAAAACGATTTAAATCGTACCACTCTTCTGCTTAAGGAGTAAATGGCTTTCCATTGCTTCACATTAAGGGCATATAAAATCCAGCTTCCTCATTATGACCTATAAGTCAACAATATGTCTACCTCATCTGATGCCATTTTTTCTTGTTCAGACTCTCTTCTCACCTCAGCATCTTTGACTACCTGGTTTCTCTGTTTGGGAAGCTGTAGTCTTAACTCATTTTCTGATTAGAAGATTCTCCCCCTTTAGGTCTTTGCTGAAATCTTCTACTTCCTCTCTTCTCTCTCTGGAGTTCCATTTTCTCCCATTGCCATTGTTAACTTATTCACTATATTTCTTTTACAGTCTATAATTATTCAGCTCATTTTCTGATTACTTGCCTAATGCCTATTACTTCTTATTGAATGAAAGCTCCACGTGAAAAGAAGCACTATTTTCCTCACTGGCTGCTATACAGCACTGCCTAGCACGAAGAACCATCTGCAACGGATAATCAGCTATTCATTAAGAAAGGAGACACCCATGAAGAATGAAAATTCTGCAGACCCAATAATAAAACGACAATATAATGTACGCAGACACACACACACGCAACTAGATGCTTTATAATTAAAGTTCCATGTCCTTACTAGGTGTTTCTTGAAAATACGATAATTGCAGTCAGAGACTGTATAAATAGAAAACGTAGAGAAAATATTATAGTAATGAAAAAATTAAAAACCATTTTGTTTATGCTGAAAATTCACAAGGAAGTTTAAGAACAGAATGACTTCAAGTGACCGATTTCCCATCTCCGAACTCCGTAGGAGCCGGATCTGAAGCATTCCTCGATCAAAACGTCAAGTCTCACTTAATGACAACGAGTCACTGAGCGCCCATCTATACCAGACTATGCTTTGTGCTGAAGTCACATGGACTCTATGTTAATCCTCACAACAACCTCATTGAGTTGCTACGACTATTCTCATTTTGCAGATTAGGGAATCTAGAATCTTTTATTTCAATAGGGCATAGGGATAAAAGAAATGCCAGCAAATCATCTGCTAGGCTTATGGGGGAAAAAAAAACGGCACTGCAGATTTTACTGCTGTGCTTAATCATTTATGAATCTAGTTTAACTTCTGTCTCTTGCTAGAAAATGGAGAGACTGTGGAGTTCTCAGTTAATTAAGAGAAAAGGCATTGCTTGTCTTTCCCCATGATTCATGCAGAAATGTCAGTGACTGGAGACTGGTATAGGAAGCAAGAGGAAAGAGAAGATTATATCTGACTGCAAGACAGAAGACAGTGATCCAGAAGTCTCATTTGTTAATTCACTTTATTAATTATTTTATTGATTGCCTTCCAATTACCAAGCAGAGTGCTATATGCCAGAGATAAAAAGATAAAGGAAAAGCATTCCCTGCCCTAGACATAGTTCCTGTCACTTGAGTAGAGAGACAAGTACACCAATAATAAAAATATGCTGATCCCTTCTATAATGGTTGGTATTTATGGAACACTTTTCAAGAGTTAAATACATACCAAACTTCTGGGTAAATAAAACAGTGTGAAACAAACCAGCACTAGATGCTTTTATGAGACAGTAGGGAAACGTCAAAAGCACAATTCATTAAGTAAATAAGGATGGCACATCTTAATAGACAATAGGACAGAAAAAAAAAATTAGAAGAAAATAGAAAAATCCATGTTACCATGAAACAAGAAAAATGCATTTTCTTAAAGTTTGGCTATTTACAAACTTACCCTGCTCTCCCAAATCTTATCATATTGTTATTTATTTTAGACATAAAGCTGTCAAATTAATGCTTGTTCTCGTGTAAAACTTCATCCTTGATTGTCTGAAGTTAATTCCTGAGTCACTGCCTGACAGATGGTTTCAAGTTTTACATTCTCACAATAAAGAGACAAGTTTACCCTTTTCTGAAAAACTATCTAAATTTGATTTCCAATAACTCGTAAGGATAAAATTAGCGTCTAGACTTGATAGCTATAAAAATCCAGCATATCTATGCGATATATTTGACAGTCAATTGTTTTGCATACCAAGTGACATTTTTATACTGACAAGTCAAATTTAAGGGATCCATTCAAATTAACATCGCTGGAAGTGTAAACATTTAATTGTAAATGCAAACACAAATGCGTTCCCATTCCTGAAATATTGTTTTATTTTTATTTTAGACTTTTATAGCTGGGGAACCTGGGTGGCTCAGTTAGGTGAGTGTCCAATTTTTGATTTGGCTCATGTCGTGATCTCATGGTTGTGGGATAAAGCCCAGCTTGGAGCCTGCTAGGGATTCTCTCTGTTCCTCCCTCTCTGCCCTTCTACCATTCACGCTTGCATTTTTTTTCTCTCTCTCTCTCTCTCTCAAAATAAATTAACATAAAAAAAGACTTTTACAGCGTATTTCCTTTATAACCCTTTATTCAAACATGTTACTCTTCTTTGGTATTTGTATAACACTGTTACTATATACTCCCATATGTACAAACCTTATTTAAATTTCAGTATAATCTCTGTGTTTTTCCTGATTTTCAGAGGTTAAGGTTTAGAAAGTTAAAAAAAAAAACACATAGACATCCATACACATCTATATATTAATATGTCTTTAACCTGCCCCACAGATTTTACACACACACAGTCACACACATTCTTTAGAGAAAAGAAAATGAAATATAACAGAACGATATATACAATGCTCAGATTTTGGCTTTCCTTCAGGCTCCAACTAGTAACTTTAATTTGATTTTAGGGTCTCCTCCCAGGCAAGCATTTTAGAAACTTCTCTGACTACTTCTGATTAATCACTAAAGCTCTCCATAAAGAACCCCTCCATTCACCCTCTTTGCCTAAAGATGCAAATCTGGCTTGTGCTTTATTGCATTCTTCAGATTCTGAGCCCATTATTGTCCAACTTTATTTGTATCCAAGAATGATTTAAGATTAGAAAAGGAAACCTTTCTGCTTACATCATCAAGCACTTGTCTGTGTGAATCAATGAAGAAAGCCTGCATTTTAAATTGTACCTTGGCCCACATTGCAGCTTCTAAGGACTAGAGAAGACATAGTCTTTTCTGCCTTCAGACTCTTGTCCTGATTAACATTATTTTACCTGCTGCCCTAATAGAAAACAGACTCAAGGCACTCCTGAAAAGACAATGCAATGGTAATAAATTCAAAACATAAATCTAAAATGAGGCCTAAGAACTACAGATTCTATATTTTAGAGTGTGGAGCTCAACCACCACGTGAGACTTG
This sequence comes from Panthera uncia, assembly GCF_023721935.1. Lineage (NCBI taxonomy): Eukaryota > Metazoa > Chordata > Mammalia > Carnivora > Felidae > Panthera > Panthera uncia. Next base: position 39,673,832 of record NC_064816.1, read on the forward strand.
CCAAATAAAATGGGGGCAAAACAAGTTTTGTTCAAACATTCAAACCGCTGACTCATGTTAAATAAATGATTAACATCATTTAACATGATTCAAACCGCTGACTCATGTTAAATAAATATAGCAAGTTTAGGAGTGACAAAATAAAGATTTTAAGGGAGAGTTAGGGGTGTCAGCATCACAACTACTTGTTTCCTTGATTTAGGAAGAAAATGGTTTCTTTCCTTTTGCCTCAATTTAAGAAAGAGGCTTCAAGGACACCATTTTACATGTCACCTGTATTCTGAGTACGTGATGGATTGGGATGGGTTTGCTACATAAGACTATCTGAAGGAGAAGCCATCCAGCCAGACTTTTTGAATTGGAATAAAAGTTTGCTGCTGCATTGGTCTTGGTTGTAAATCTAGCATTTGTTGGGACATTGAATGCTTAAGTTTTCAAATTTCATTGGATAAGATGTCAACCACGTGAGAGAACCCTTGGTGCCTTTAATCTGTCCCCACAAACCACCCAAGGACAAGAAAAACTCAGCATAAATAATCTTGGCCAGCTGAAACACAGCCAAAATATCTAGTGTGAGAAGTATGGGAACGTGGAGCTTCTTAGTCAAGGTTTTTAGTGAGAATTCCCTAGGATAAGTGGGTGGGAAGAATGTCTCCAAAGAGTCCACGAAAATGACCTCAATGGACTCTACTTGGACCTTGGGATCCACACAGTAAGGTGGCTCTCAGGACAGTAACTTCTTACATGACAGTTCGAAGATCCAAGAAATCATAGCAGAAGGTGCCAGTGCTATTTTTTTTTTAAGTTTATTTATTTATTTTTGAGAAAGAGAGAGTATATGGCAAGTGCAAGCTGGGGGGGGCAGAGAGAGAGAGAGAGAGAGGAGGAGAGAGAATCCCATGCAGGCTCCATACTATCAGCACAGAGCCTGATGTGGGGCTCAAACTGGTGAACCCTGAGAATGATGAGGAGCATAAGGCAAGCTGACAGGCCACAATCCGCCCCACCCCCCCCACCAGGTGGGATATGTGTGATATTCCTTGGGCACTCCTGGCTGCCCAAGAACAAAGGAAAGGGGGGAAAACAGTGGTTAACTGACAGAGCTCATAGTTTTGTAGGGCCAAACTGTCTATCACTCCTCCATAGTCATGTGGGAAACAAAGGCAGAAGGAAATGGCAGATAGAACTAAATTTCTTTATAATCTGAGGCCCACTGACAGATACTTTGAGGCTGGCAGAGTAAAATGTATCACCAGGAATGACCTACTGTCTTAATGCTAATGCTTTGCTAGAGGGAAAAGCAACCTGCTTGACAAGAGATAGGACTCCAGGATCCTGTGAGTCTTTAGCATATGAAAATCTCACTGGAAACTTCTCCTGGACTTTACCTCCCCCCCAACTCCATGGTATATACCCAGTCTCTCCTCAAGGTCCCAGGACAGCTCTTTCTACCCACAGGTCCTGTCTCCGTGCTTCAATAAAACCACCATTTTGCACCAAAGACATCTTTAAGAATTCCTTCTAGGTCATTGGCTCCAGACCCCATGAACCTCACTATCACCTCCCCCCCCAAAATCTCATCAAGATCATGACCTGAGCAGAAATCAAGAGTCAGACACTTGGGTGGCTGGCTCAGTCAGTTAAGTGTCTGACTTTAGTTCAGGTCATGATCTCAAGGTTTTTGAGTTCAGTTCAAGTCTTGTATCAGGCTCTGTGCCTTGAGCCTGCCTTGGATTCTGTGTGTGTGTCTCTCTCTCTTTGCCCCTCCCCTGCTGTGCATGCTGTCTCTCTCTCTCTATCCCAAAAATAAATAAATGAACATTAAAAAAAGGGGGCGCCTGGGTGGCTCGGGTGAGTTAAGCGCCCAACTTCAGCTCACGTCGTTATCACAGTTCCTGAGTTCAAGCCCAGGGTCAGACTTTATACTGACAGCTCAGAGTCTGGACCCTGTCTCAAATTCTGTGTCTCCCTCTCTCTCTGCCTCTCCCCAGTTTGCTCTGTGTCTCTCTTTCTCTCAAAAACAAATAAACATTAAAAAAAAAAAAGAGTTGGACACTTAACCAACCGAGCCATTCAGGCACCCTAGAAGGTCTGATGCCAGTTCTCTTAAAGCACAGTCCCAGAACTGGTCTAGCCTTACTTTTGTCATATTCCATTGGTTAAAGCAGCTATTGGACAAGGTAAGAGAAGAAGGGAAACAGATCCCATCTCTTGATGAGGGTGTGTTAAAATTTTGTAGCCATCTTTAATCTGTCCACAGTCACGACTGAGGAAACTAAGGCCAAGTAGGTGTGATATACTATGTCACTTCCTACCTCCTTCCTTTTTTTCCCTTTTTAGAAGCCATTGTTATTGAGAAAGTGGAGAAATAGAAGTTCTAGATGAAGAGAGAGGCTATGCTTACCTCTCCCACTGAGATTGATAGGATGCAGCAGACTGGAGATGAGTAAAGAGACAATTTTGTATTATTTTGTTTGGATTTAGCTAGAAAGCTTAATTATCAACTAGAACACTGAAAACAAGTACAGAGGTGTCACTGGCCTTGCCATAAATTATATTCACGAGTAGAGAAACAATTAACATCATAAGATACATTTAAAAGGGTGATGTGCCCTGTTAGAAAAGTTACATCCGAAAGATAAGAGATAATGGGTTGGTGAGAATGTGGAAAAAAGAACCCCCTGTCCACTCTTTGTGGGACTGTAAATTGGTGCAGCTGGTATGGAAAATGGTGTGGAGGGTTCTCAAAAAATTAAAAATAGAAATACCAGGGACGCCTGGGTGGCTCAGTTGGTTAAGCATCTGACTTTGGTTCAGGTCATGATCTCGCGGTTTGTGAGTTTGAGCCCCATGTCAGGCTCTGTGCTGACAGCTTGGAGCCTGGAGCCTGCTTCAGATTCTGTGTCTCCCCCTCTCTCTGCCCTTCCCATGCTCATGCTCTGTCTCTCTCAATGATAAATAAACATTTAAAAAAAATTAGAAATACCAGATGAACCTGCAATTCCACTTTTGGGAATATATAGGCAGAAAGCTAAAAACCTACGCGGAAATCGATGGAATGTGGAGCAAGCTGAGGACAAAACACAGGTTAATAGCTCCCTTCGCCCGGGGAATATGTGTGCTATTCCTCAGACACTCCTGCCTACCCAAGAACAAAGGAAAAGGGTTTAAGTGCTTGCCATAGTGATGTGGGAAACTAAGGCAAATGAAAAATTAAATCCCTTTACTACCTATAACCCATTGACAAGTTCTTGAAACCAGCAGAGTGACCTCCCTCTAGGAGTTCAGCTGTCTGGATGATGGCAAAAGGGAATCTTAACATTATCCCAACCCCCAGGATCCTGTAAGTCTACTTTACCATATAAAAATTCCTTTGGAAACTTCTTTTATTTCAACTCTCCCAAGGTACATGCTGTCAATCATACTCCAAGCTTATGGCCCCCTGATAGACATCTGAAGGGTCTCATGACTGAGGTTTTACTAAACAGAAATAAATGGCATTTCCCTAGCAACAGGTAGCCCCTCAAGGTCATGGAAACCTTGCTTCCAAAATACCTTAGAGACTAACTCTATCCCTGACCCCCTCCCAACCTGAGGGTATATAATGAGTTTCCCACCATGACCCCAGTGCAGCTCTTCTGCCCACGGGTCCAGTCCCTATGCTTTAATAAAATCACCTTTTTGTACCAAAGACATTTTCAAGAATTCTTTCTTGGCTGGTGGCTCTGGACCCCCCCCCCCCCCGGGCCACCATCACAACAAAATGTCATCAGAAATAACTCTACCCCCATGGTACAGCATTGTTTACAATAGCCAAGACATGGAGGCAACCTAAGTGTGCATCAACAGATAACTGGATAAAAAAGTGGTGTATATATGTGTAAACAGAAGGAGTTAGAAGGCCCCAGAAAAAGAAAGATGAGACATATATAGCTTTTGTGTCACAAGAGAAGTCATTTTAGGTGCCTAGCTATGTTCCATGATTTATGTCCTCCCAGCTCTACTTGCTCAAGAAAAAATCTTGCAGAACTTCCTAGGAAGTGTCAGAATTACAAGGAAATGCAAAAACCTCGGCAGTTAAGGATTGTAAGGGAACAAAGGGAATGCAGAAACTAACAATCTCTACCGGGCAGGAAACAGGCTAACTGTAAGAGAAACAATACATCAAGGGTAAAAACTCCCAGTGCCGGTTCAAAAGTATGCAAGGCCTTTCTTACTTGGAGATCATGAGCTCAACACTCCATCTAGTTTATACTGGCCCTCAGAGGAAGTCCACAGCCTTTCTCCCTTGTCTTGATTATAATGTTAAATCTCTCTGTGGCCTCTGGTTTAAGATTATGTTGGGGCGCCTGGGTGGCGCAGTCGGTTAAGCGTCCGACTTCAGCCAGGTCACGATCTCGCGGTCCGTGAGTTCGAGCCCCGCGTCAGGCTCTGGGCTGATGGCTCAGAGCCTGGAGCCTGTTTCCGATTCTGTGTCTCCCTCTCTCTCTGCCCCTCCTCCGTTCATGCTCTGTCTCTCTCTGTCCCAAAAATAAATAAAAAATGTTGAAAAAAAAAATTAAAAAAAAAAAAGATTATGTTAAACGTCCACCCTAGAAGCAACACAAGCTTCATTAACATAACATAGGAAGCATGTGGAGGCCTGTTTTCAAAGCATGTTTGTGCAACTTGCAGCCAAGTATACAGGAGATGATGAAGCTCAGCTTTCTGAATACTTATCCTAAACCCTAAATAAAAGGAACCCACTCACTTCTGCTAGGGGAGTCACAACTTTGGAAATTATTTCCTCACGATCTCATTGTTTGCGGCATAATAAAGATTCCTTTGCAGGACATCTCTACTTGGTGTTGTCCCTATCTGCAATTCACCAAAAAGCAAACTCACTTCACTTCAGGTACATACATACAATGGAGTATTATTCAGTCATAAAAAACAAGGAAATCCTGTCATTTACTTCAATACGGATAGGATTTAAGGGCATTATGGTACATGAAAAAAGTCAGAGAAAGACAAATACTGTATGGTCTCATTTATATGTAGAGTCTAAAAAAACCAACCAAACAACATAGAAAAAGCAATCAGACTGTGATTATCAGAGGCAGGGGATATGGGAGGAAAGGGAAGGTGATCAAAATGTACAAACTTCTAGCTGCAAGATAAATAAGTACTAGGGATGTAAACGTACACTATGTGCCTAGGGTATATAGTGCTTTAGAGGACAAAGGAAAGTTAATCCTGAATGCTCATCACAAGGGAAAATTATACATATATTTTTGCATCTATGGGAGATGATGGATGTTAACTAAAGTTATTGTGGTCATCATTTCATGATATATATGTCAAGTTATTTTATACATACACTTTATACTTACGCAGTGCTGTATGTCAATTAGATCTCAATAAAACCAGAAAAAAATTAAAACACGAAATAAAAGTGTGGTAAGACAAAAATAAAATGCTTTATAGTTACATTTCATGAAACTTCCTGGTTCACAATAACTTTACAATTCATTCTCTCTCTCTCTCTCTCTCTCTACATATATATATATATATATACACACACACAAACATATATATATATATATATATATATACACCTAAGCAAATTGTGTTATACAATGCATTCTTTTAATCAAGGTGAATATTTTAATAGAAATAGCATGGATAAAGCTAAATGTATCTTTGACTGCAACTCCTCATTCTAATACTACCACCTTATCCCAGAAGTAACTATTATTACTGATTTGATTCATTTTCTTCCAAACCTTTGTGTGCTTTTATAAATGAATGTATATCCAGGAAAAAACATCACTTAAAGTTTCCACATAAGAAGAAAGATGTTCAGTTTTTCAACTTATTATCTGCCTTTAATGCCAACAAACTGTGTTGCATATTTTTTATGGGAAGATTTCTATTGCATGCTAATCCATAGTATGTATTTATCACATTGTTTTTGATCCTTTCCCTTCTGATGGACATTTAAATTGTTCTCTCTCTCTCTCTCCATACATATACACATACTTCTTTCACAGAGCACAGCAACGCACTGATTGTCCTCATACCATTTGAAAAGTATTTGGGTGTAAATCTCAATTTATAAATCTTTAAGTCTCAGAGGTGGTGTTTTAACTAGATGTATCCTAGTTTTTGTACACCTTCATTGTGATGTCTGATTTTACTTTATAGATGGTTTTATTAAGAAATGTTTTTGTCCCTTCCCAGATATTTTTCACACATTTGTACTGTAGAATGATAGCCCCCAAATCTGACTGTTAATTTTAATCAGCTTGTTACACAAAAATCTGTAGACTCCTTGCCTCTTTCTGAGAGGCTGATTCAGGATGGTTGTGGAGGAGGCCAATTCTGATGCTTAGGTTTGAACAACTTTAATAAAAAGAGATGAACTAGAAGCAAACTCCATCTGATATTAAACTTTTCTTAAAAAATTTTTTCAGAATAAGGCATTTCCATCTATACTCCGCGCACTACCCAAGACAGCAGTATCTAGATGATTACCTCTGATGTCTAGTATAGAAAGTTGTAGAACATGCAGGTATCTGTAATCATTTTGTGGTGGGTACAAGCTCATCTACACATCACAACTAGCTGTGCACAGGGGTCCTCGTGGCCCAGGAAACAGGGCGCTTTCAAGAAACAACCAAGAAAAGAATCCGTAGAAGATCCTGCTAGAAAGGACTTCAAAAACTTTGTATCTTGTGTTTTGTGGCTGAAAAGATTCCCCCCTCTTTTTTTTTCCCAAACCTTTTTGACTAATCTTTTAGAAGTGATATATCCAGATCAATATGTTTAATTAGGGAACTTTTCTTCTTAAAAATCACAATGTCAAGATCAAACTGTTTTCATGTTAGAGTCTAACTCAGATTCACCAAACCCTCTCGCAAATATGAATGAGCCTGAAGATATGCCAACATTCCATGCGTATTTGACTCATAAAAATGTGAGAGTATCGGGGCGCCTGGGTGGCTCAGTCGGTTAAGCGGCCGACTTCGGCTCAGGTCATGATCTCACGGTCGGTGAGTTCGAGCCCCGCGTCGGGCTCTGTGCTGACAGCTCAGAGCCTGGAGCCTGTTTCAGATTCTGTGTCTCCCTCTCTCTGACCCTCCCCCGTTCATGCTCTGTCTGTCTCTGTCTCAAAAATAAATAAACGTTAAAAAAAAAAATAAAAAAAAAATGTGAGAGTATCTAAGAGTCAAGTTTATCCCTTTACCTGTACAGAAAAACTTTACAACAATGAAAACACCGAGATGTGAATACCAGAGATGAGGGAGAAACTTGTTTTGATGCAATGGTTTTTTCCTTTTAAAATAGCATTTAGTCTCAAGGAAGAATAATTGAAATCAAATGCTCATAGACTCAAGACGCTAAAATTATTTACTTATGACCATTTGGGGAAATTGTTCTGGGCCGGTAAAAGGAAGAGGGTCTTTTTCCTTTTTGATGTCTCTTCCAAACCAGAACAAACAAACAAATAAACAAATTGGGCATTTCCTTTCAATACGGCCTTTGCTGGGTCCGTTTTCACCTGGAGCAGCAAGCAAGTATACAAATGGGATTAAGGCAAGTGATATAAACTATGGAATAAAAGGCACAAAACATTTCAACTGCTAAGAAAGTGAGCTCTAACAGGGGCGCCTGGATTAAGCATTTGACTTAGGCCCAGATTATGATCTCTCTTGGTTAGTGAGTTCCAGCCCCACAGGGGCTCTCTGCTGTAAGGGCAGAGCTCCCTTCAGATCCTCTGTCTCCTTTTCTCTCCCCTTCCCCTGATTGCATTCTCTCTCTCTCTCTCTCTCTCTCTCTCTCTCAAAAATAAATAAATATTAAAAAAAACAAAAAAGAAATTAGCACTAACCTCTTCATTCTGGCTGGGAAGAAAGGTAGAAATCGGTCCTAAATATGCAGTATTAAGGACCGACCTCTGCAGGTAAAGCGCTAACCACGTTTTAGTTATTATTTCATTTAATTATCACACAACAGAAGCAGGCACTTCTCACCTCCATTTTGCAGGAATTTTAAAGGAATTTGGAGTGATCAAGTAATGTGCGCGAAACCACTAAGGAAGTGAATGGCAGACTCAGGACTCGGGGGAGATCTGATCCCAAGCACATAATCTTAGTCATTTCCCATATGTTCTATCATCTTTTCTAACATACAACTTGGATGTACTTACCAAGACTAGACCAAGACTCGGCTCCCAGCTTGGCATAATTTCCTTCCCACCAGTGCCTCGCTCAGATCTGGAAACTCTTCCAGTAGGCAACTTACCTACCACCTGCAACAGGTTCTTACCAGTTTAACCAGCACTCCCAGTTCCGCCTTCTCTCCTGAGCACCTGGGGCTCATCTACCCTCACAACCACCTGGACCCACCCGCTGTCTTTTCCACCGTGTGACAGCTGTAAACACGGTTGTTCTCACAGGATTTAACAGGTCTATGAGTAGAAGCATGGGCATGCGTGGCTTTCAAGAAAATTTTCCTTGAAGGTACTGAAGGACCTTTCAGAGAAAGGTGAATATTCGTGAAAATAAGTGAAACGTTTTCCATTGTTATTACCTTGGAAACTATACCTAGCACTTATTTTCCCTCTTGCCATTTCTTTAGATTCAAATCTTGACCTGCATCTATTGTTCTCTCTCTCTTCAAGATTATTTCATTATTCGAAATGAATCTCCCGAGCTATGGCAGGAGGCAACTGGATTTAAAAAAAAAAAAAAAAAAAAAAAAAAAGGGCATTCCTCTTACAGAGATGGGGAAACAGAAGAGAAGGGCTTTGTTTTGCCCCAAAGAAAGGGCCTAATGAACAAGAGCCTTGCATAGAGGGAAACATAATTTCTGAAGGGTGAAATCTTTTCTTCCGGTGGTAGCAGCAGCCGAAGACGTCTCTTTGATTCTTCAAATCCCAGGGGGACAGTCTGTCCCTGGGTAGTGGTCCTGGCGGCTGGAAGTAACGTGCTTTAGGTAAGAGCACAAAAATAGTAATGTTCTCAACATGGATACTCTTCTGTCTGTTGGATACTCTTCAAGTGATTTCCTTTTATGTAACATATTCCTTTCTGCCAAGGCTCTCTAAAAATTCCTCAGCCCCTCCAGACTAACTTCCAGAACCTCTCGGCATCCTAGATGAGCCAGAACAGGTCAGGTGACTCTGGTTTAAACTTAATTGCTATGATTCAGGAGGAACATATATGAGGTCACAAACAGGCCTTGTTTACTTGAAGGTAGTAAAAGTAAAGCTTTTAGTCTGAGATTTAACATCTTTCTGAGTAACATCCTCTGAATATTATTATTGGCATGGACTTGTGGCAACATTCTGAGCTTTTTGCCATTTGGGTTTATTTTGAGAGAATACAGATTGGGGCTGGTAGAGGCTGAGTTCCTTACATGTGCCCAGTATTGTGCTACAAACTTGATAAACATTATCTTAGTTATAACAATTACTAGAGCATATATTCTAAAATATCTTACTCATCCTCAAATTACTCTCTAGTCCCTTCTCTTGCTTTAGTACTTGCATATAAGCTCCCTGAGAAGAGGGATCTTATATCTGGTATGCAAAGATCAGTGTCTGAAACTATGGATGAATTCATGAACCAACCTTAGAGGTAGGTAGCATTATTATATATGTTTGAAAAGTACTCTTTGATGAATGATTTGACATTTAAAGCATAATAATAATAATAGCCTATTAAAATTTGTTATTGATTACCCATGAGCCAAACTATGATAAAGGCTTTCTGTAATTACATGGGGTCATCTCCCAGGATACTCCTCCTAGTGAGGTCTTTCCATTGGTGCTGTTTTACAGAAGAAACTTTGTGTCTTAGAGGGATGATTGCTTCTCCAAGGTCACACAGTTATTTAAAATATGGCTAGGATTCCAACCCACGTCTATGACTGGGAACAAATGCTCTTCACCACTCAGCTATACTGCTTTTTTTTTTTTTTTTTTTTCCAGTTTGGTCAACTTTCCGAATATAAATGATCTACTGCTTATATATTACTGCAAATAAAATTTTATAATACCTCTTATTCTCCTAATTATCATATCTATTATCTCCAGAGGCAGCACAGGAGGGAAAAATAAGCAAGCCAAACAGGAGAGAGTAAGATGAAATGGTGAAAAATCCACTGATGTAATTCAACAAATATGTACTGAACAGATAAAGATGAGCCATGAACGAGGGCCTTTGCTGTGACAGACTTTATGATCCCAATGAGCATTTTGACTTGTGAGCTTGACATTTAGCCTTGGAAGGGCAGCCATTCTCATCTGGATGTTTTGGAAAGACCACTACAACAATCACATTGAATGGACTTTTCGCTTCCTCATTAGCCAGTCTAGATATACGTTTCAGATTAGCTTTGTGTTTGTCACTGATGCCAAAATGCATCTGCTAATTTGCCATTCTTATCTTTGTCTCTGTTTTGTTTTTCCCTGAGTTTTCCCAGGAAACATCCAATTATACAGTTTCTAATTCTTTGTCTTCCACACAGTACTAATCATCAAGGTAGAAACATCAGGCTCTAAGATAATTTCAATGGGCAGAGTAAGAGTAAAGAGTAGGAATGAAGGGGCGCCTGGGTGCCTCGGTCAGTTAAGCATCCCACTTCGGCTCAGGTCATGATCTCTGGGTTCTTGGGTTCGAGTCCCGTGTTGTGTTCTGTGCTGACAGCTCAGAGCCTGGAGCCTGATTCAGATTCTGTGTGTGTCTCTCTCTCTCTCTGCCTCTCCCCCACTTAAGCTCTGGTTCTTTCTCTCTCTCTCTCTCTCTCAAAAATAAACATTAAAAAATTTAAAAAAGGGGGGGGGGGCGCCTGGGTGGCTCAGTAGGTTAAGCATCCCACTACAGCTCAGGTCACAATCTCATGGTTCATGGGTTCGAGTCCGCATCGGGCTCTGTGCTGACAGCTCAGAGCCTGGAGCCTGCTTTGGATTCTGTGTCTCTCTCTCTCTCTCTGCCCCTCCCCTGCTTGCACTCTGTCTCTCAAAAATGAATAAAAAACCATTAAAAAGAAATTTTAAAAAATTGAAAAAAAAAGAATAGGAATGAAAACCAGCAAACAACGGAAGCATCTTTTCTTAAATATTTAATTCTGTATCAGTGCATTTATTTTGTGAGCAAGTTCAAGAGGTAATTATCACCTACATATAAAGCAAGACATGCAAAATTAGGGCATAGTGTTCAAATAAAAACAAAAGCAGAAAAACCTAACCATTTAAATAAACCATATTCCAATCTGTTTATATAATTTCTTTCAGAAGAATGGTACAATTTACTAATTGCTAATTTTGTAATTGCTGCTGTGGGTTGATTTTACCTCCAATATTTACTGAAGTGTATCCAATTTATGATGAATAGCAGTACAGTTTTCATTTTTACAGAGGGTACAATACTTCAGAAAAAAATAAACCCAATTAAGATTAATTTTAAATTAAAAAAAGATGGCATTGTAAGAACAAGAAACGGCAGGGGGGATTTTAATTGGAAAAAAAAGCAACTTGTAGCTTCCTCATCATTTTGCATTTTTTATTTTATTGAATTATACTGTTACATTTTCATTGAAAATGGTAAAATTATTGAAAATCAACACAAACCATCTTCAAAGATTAAAGAAAATGTACGATGAAGATTAAACATAAAGCCTAGAAAATATTTTTAACACAATTTTTTTTTTTTTTATAACTTTTACTTGAATGGGGCGCCTGGGTGACTCATTCAGTTAAATGGCCAACTCTTGGTTTTGGCACCTGTCATGATCTCACGGTTTTTGGGTTTGAGCCCCACATTGGGCTCTGCACTGACAGTGCAGAGCCTGATTGGAATTCTCTCTCCATCTCTCTCTGCCCCTACCCCACTTGTGCTCTCTCTCTGCAAAATAAAATAAACTTAAAAAAAAAAAGCATTTATAATTTTTACTCGAAGAATTCTGAAGCTGGGTCAGTTTTATCTTAGATAGCTTTCCACGTAAGAATTAGCGAATATTAAATTGACAATAACCAAAGGAAAGCTTCCCAGGTATTCCATTCCTCAATTCGAATTATGATCAACAGAGGCAGAACATACTATACTGCAAGTTGGTACTATAAATGCTGACTAAAACTTCTACTTCGGATGCATCAGATTTTGCCAGGGATCTAATGCCTTCGAGCTCAGCGTTTGCAGCCAGCTCGCCTGGGTTAGAATCCTATTTTACTTGCCCTTGCTAGAATGGCATTGTATGATGTACTTAATCTTGTTGATCCTTGGTTTCCTTATCTGTATAATGGGCTTGACATTAGTACCTAACTAATAAGATTTCGAGGATGGTCAATTTAGTAGTGATAAAGTGACTGAGGGTCTGGCTCCAAGACAGGGAAGATCTATTATTTGACATTAGCAATGTTATATTCCTATTAAAAAAAATCTGATGCCAGACTCACTTTACCCCCTCTTCTAGGAACTTCTGGTGGCATGTACATACATTCTTCATGAGATCAAAGGAGAGCTCTAAATATATTAAAACAAAGCCACCTTCAAATCTTTACTTGTGTCTTCCAGTGTCACATATTTACATACTGATGAGAATAATAGTAAGAGTATGGCTCTAAGCACTCATACACATCATTTTATTTATGAACTCCCATCCTTTCAAGTGGGTAATACCAATAACCTCAATTCACAAAAGATGAAATTCGGCACAGAGGGTGTGGCAGTCACTGCAGATCTGACATTTCTAGGAGAGTAAGACTACCATGGCCCCAATCTGCAGATAGGGAAACTAAGGCTTAGAGAGCCCACTGACTGGGAGCAAGGGTACATGGCCACTAATTGGTGACGGTGTAATTCAGACTAAGGCAATAGGATTTAAAGTTGACCTTCTGATTCTGCCATGCCAAACAGCCCTGGCTTCAGGAGAGAGAAAACAGGCACTGGTTTTAATGGCATAATCTGTTTCTCCATATTCCCTAGTTCTTTCCCTTCATAAGGGTACACCAATGCACCTGGTAAAACTGTAGTAAATTTAAAATCACACCTCCTATGGCGTCTGGGTGGCTCAGTCGGTCAAGTGTCTGACTCTTGGTTTCAACCCAGGTCATGATCTCATGGTTTGTGGGTTTGGGCCCCAAGTTGGGCTCTGTGCCGATAGTGTGGAGCCTGCTTGGGTCTCTCCCTCCCTCTCTCTGTGCCCCTCCCCCCCCACTCTCTCAAAAAATAAATAAGCTTAAAAAATAAAGTCACACCTCCCTACACACAGGTACATGCACACACACACCTGGCACAAGCCCTACACATACTCTCCCCACTTGATTGTCCTGCCTCTAAATATATCTTTGAGTTTTCATGTAAGAAAATAACTGAATTGTTTCTTTGGAATGAATTTTCCTCACATCAGCAATAATTTTTAAAATGCTTCGCTAATTACAAACCAATCTTTTCTAGTAATTTAAAAAAATATTTAGAATACATTACACCACAAGGATTATTGAGAAAGTCTCAAACACTGATGCCAGTGAGAAAGTCTATGAAGGACTTGATAAGTTGTTATTAATCTTAAGAAAATAGTTGTCAAAAATGTGGGTTATAGCCACCATCAACTAAATAAAGTCATTAGAAACTAGATACCATAATTAAGTAAAGTAAATTTTCTGCTACTCCTTCCTTCCCTCTCTCTCCATATGTAAAGTATCTTTCATGGAAACTCCCCTTTTTTTAAAGTGTATGTATTTTGAGAGCGAGAGCGAGAGTGAGAGAGAGAGAGAGAGAGAGAATGGGCGGGAGAAAGAGAGGGACAGAGGGAGACAGAGAGAGAGAGAGAGAGAGAGAGAGAGAGAGACAGAATCCCAGGCAGGCTCTCAGCTGCCAGTGCAGAGCCCAACGTGGGGCTCAAACTCATGAACCTTGAGATCGTGACCTTGAGCCGAAATCAAGAGTCAGAAGCTTAACTGACTGAGCCAACCAGGTGCCCCAGAAAGCACCTTGCCTTAAACTGCAGATTTTACTAAGTCAGTGGGGTCTAAAAATAATTTTTTAAAATGTCCTCTTAAAAGATGGAAAGACTAAATTTTGGCTGAAAAAATATCAGCATAACTATTATGGTGCCCTCCTATTTCCCCCCTTAAAATATTCTTTTTGACCATACCACAATTAATCATGCAGGGGCCATTGATTGTTATAAATTTTATTTGAATAATAGAAAATAATACATACAGATAACCATAGGATACACACACAGAATTTAAAGATAAATCTTATACTTTTCAATATGAAACAAAGTACATATCTCATGGAGATATATTGCTACAAATGCCAAGAAACAATAATCATTTTGAAAATGGAAAGTGTAGGAACATATTATAGGAATTACTAAATAATAAAAAGGTACAACTCCATTACATGTAGCATAAAATTCAGGTATTGGAGAAAGCGTTTCCCCACTTTTTGACTGGAAATAACAATGGTCATATGAAATCTACTAAGTCATTCAGATTTTTTCTAGATATATACAGTATATACAGACCTTGCAAAGAAAGTTATAAATATTTTTCTCCTTTGTGTATAATGACTTTAATCTTAAATGTAATCTTTAAACATAAAGTAACACTTCATGATGATACCAGAATTTTGCTAATTTTTATTCTTTTTGATAGCTGAACTGTTGTCAAATTCTGATATATCTGTAAAGAAGAACGAGTTCCTGCAAAATGTGACATTGTAGGAAAGAAGTAAAAAAATGATTTTCCAATGTCTAACACTCAATCTGTCGATTTTCATATATTCTTTACATATTGCTATGAAGTCATGTCTTCAACAATCTTTTGAAAACCACATATTGAAAGACTGAGTCATACATATCAAAGTCAGCAGCATTGCCATGGTTCTATTACAAATTTAACTCAGGAACTAAAAAGCCTGCCAGACTCACTCTGATAGACGGTTGGATTTCATTAAAAAAACATCTCCACCATCCAAAAAAGAGAGGGCCTCTTAATGGAATCAGAAATTGGAAATGAAGAATTGTGTGAATTTTGTTTAATATCTGAGTTGAGATTCAGGTCATTCCTTATTTTCTCCACTGTGTTTTAATAAAACCTGAAAGCTTGTCCATAGATGTGAAGGAAACAATTACTTTCTAATATTTTTTTTTAATATTTGAGAAATAATAAAATGTGAACATTTCAATTTTAAAATATCGGTGAACAAAAAAAGAAAGCGTTACCCATAACGGAATGCAAACTTAAAGAAGCGGCTGGTTCTTCTTTTATATAGTTAGGTAAATTCCTATTAATATTTTGCACAGACCCAAAATATGAGCGGTAGCAAAAACACTTTCACATGTCCTTCTGTATCTCTTAACAAATAATTTATGGGGCACAGGCAGGTACACTGGGCATTATTTCCACATTTTATAGATGAAAAATTGAGAACTAGAGAGAGCAAGAATCTCACAACTTTGTTAGACGTAAACAAAACAGCACCGTTTCCACCTCTGGTGTAGCATTTTTCAACATTCTTGTGAGTCACATGCACCCTCTTCCAAGCAAGGTAATTTTTAAAATGTATTTTCACTCTTGAGTATTTCAAATGAGCATTTCAGAATAGTACTGATCAAGTCTTCCAACCAATGCTGTTATAACGGGGAAATAACATTTGGATTAAATGAGTTTTTCCACATTAAACAAACAAACAAACAACAAACATGTGTGGGCATATGTGTGTGTATAGACATGAGAGCATGTGAGTCTATCGAAAGGCAGTGCTCAAAATCATAGCTTACGAATATCTTTATCAAAAGTCTAATGTAGTTAATATGTAAATTCCTTTGGTGTATCAAGTAAATATTAAGGCATTTCAGATTCCCCTAAAAGGATTTACTGTTTTTTTTTATTATATTCATATTTTACCTATAGAAAGTTAAAAATACAGAGTTGAAAAAAAAACATGCATAATCACTGCATTTCATGAAAACACTTTTTTTTGTAACCAATTAACTTTCTAGTAAACAATTAAAAAAAAAAGTTAGTACCGCCACAGGGCATTTACAATGAAGAACAATACTACAGGTACGTAACTGGACACAGCGTGGACATGTGAGATGGCTGAAGTCGAACCTCTTGCGTCCATATCTGTCAAAGATGATAAACAGCTCATTAATAAGGATTGTACCGAAATAAATCATCAGGGCAAAAGTAATGCCTCTGCTATCAAAGTCAAATCATACCACGAACCCAACCTAAAACCCTGAGTTATGATTAATCCTCATTTTATTTGTCAGTGTTGCCTATATTAGTTGCCAAGAATATCTCTGAAAGCACCGACGTATTTAAGTTTTTCAAATAAATGAATCTAGGCTGTGCTCATCTAGTATTATTTAACTTTAATTGAAATTGCAAAAACAACTTAATCACTTTGAAAACAATTATACTCTTTTGAGATAATTCAATGGTTTAATTAAAGAAAGCTTCATTGGATGAGAGTTTGGAAAAATCTGTTGGTTTCTACTTTATTCATTTCTAGATAAATTATTAGGCATGATATAAAACATCATCTTTAAAAAAAGCAATCAATAAATGCTCCATTTTCCCAGAGATGGCCTTGTCTACACTAGTCTATGCAAGCTCAGCAGACAGCATATGTCAGATGAAAAGGCTACTCTTGACTCAGCAGCCCTAAAATGTGAAAATAGTGGCTGTTTCTGCAAAAGCATAGAACTTACTCCTTTTAACAGTTACACTCTGGCCATATTATCATGTTATCTCTACATCTTGCAGTAATGTACGAATACGAGCATGTCTTTTTTTAAATTTTTTATTGTTTGTTTACTTATTTATTTAGAGAGACACACACAGAGTGAGAGTGGGGGAGGGGCAGAGAGAGAGGGAGACCAAGAACCTGAAGCAGCCTATAGATTCCTATGCTGCAGAACTCAGTTCTGAGATAAACACTTTCTGCTTTCATGGGATAGTTTAATTATTTGCTTTAGTCTAAATATGGCATTCTTTATGATTTCACATAAAGATAAAATTCTTCCAAGTTTCCATATCCCTCTTTCTCGTTATTTCCTAATGATGTCAGTCATTTTGTTTTCTAAGATTAAGGAGAGAGGTTTTAATCTTATTTCCAAGACTACAGGCTAGGCCACGCCCAAGGGAAGGAAACAGGGTACAAGGTTTTTAATGTCACTAAGAACTACAGATTAGGATATGGAGACAAGATGGCTTCTACCATACTTAAATGGAGGTCCCCAAACTCCAGATTTGGAAATTACAAGAACAAATAAAATTTGTTTTACCACTGTCACTGATAAAATATGTATGCAAGTCTGTTCCCCTTAACTCTAAAAGTGTAATTTCTATAGTAAAATAGGTTTACTTTGGATTTGGAAAAGAAAAGTTAGTGCAAACCTCCTTCGAAATCAGAAACTGAGACTTGTTTTTGAAGTATCTTTTGGTTTGGTCAGCAGTTTATGACCTTAACAATGTTAGATTTCCCACTTTTCGAAGAATTGATAAGATTCATCTACAATTTCTAGGAGGCAAACTAAGATCTTAAAACTAGTTTGTGGTTTTAACATTGTCCTTGAGAAATGCTTAATTGTTTTTTATAGGCAGTCCAAAAGCAAATTTAGGCATTTCTCATAATGAGGAAAAGATTCAAATTAATAAAGTTCTGCTAAATATTTTTTGATGTCTTTTCTTTCTGTTATTACCTTTCTTCATGTTTTGTATCACTCCTGAGAAAGTTTTCTTGCCTTCATCTCTCCTATTCCAAAACTTTCTTAGCATTTAGATGGAGGAGATGGTGGGGGAAAACGGACAGAAGGGCATTGACTGACTCACTCTTGGAGGCTCGTAACACTGGTGTTATCAATAAAGTAAATGTTGACTTTGACAAACTTACTGGTTATTCTTGGGATCCTGATCTGTTCGCTACTGGTTCCATCTCCTCCGTCTGTTGTGGCCTTGACTTCAATAATGTAGTCCTCTTTAATGGGCAACAAAAGTTCTGCTGAAGTTTTATTTGTGTTCAGCACTTGTACACTGTTTTGACTGCTAGTCCTATAGAAAACCTGAAACGCATGAACAAATACACTCATTTCTTACATTGCCTACTCTTCCATTTTTCACAGAACTGATTACCCGGATGTTACTTCATTTACATTGTCTTTCTATACTCACCAGAATATAAATTGAATTCATAGCTCTTTCCATGGGTCTTAGACTGGGGGTTAGCACATACCAAAATCATCAAGTCCTCAAAATCAAGGAGGTAAGGAAGACGGAAGTGAACTTCTTCTGTGGAAGAGTTCATCTGGGTTGGGCATTTGTACGGTTAGAGAGATGGGGCAAGCCCATACTCTATTGATCTTGAAAACCAGACCAACAAATTAGAGCCAACACTTTCAGTTGCTTTTTAAGTAGTATATTGGGGTTCGTCAGAAGTAACAAATTAATTAACATTATGAACAATTTATATTTTATCCCACATCCCTGAATACCCAGAATTACTTCCCTTTTATTTATATTTAAGAAATCAGATATTTGGGGGGGGGGGAGATACCCTTTTCATAAGAAGTTGGTATCTCTATGTCAAAATTAGATTAGAGCAACCATATTATCATAGTCAGAAAAACCATTCGAGCCTAGCTTCCCTTGGAAAGTTCTGCCAGGAATAGGAAAAGAAAGCATTGCAAATATCTTACTTTATATCCCGTTACTTCTGATTCATTCTCCATTGCTTTAACTTGTTCCCAATTAAGTAACACTTTCGTGTCTGTAGCATTCCAAACAACATTTCCTGGTGGCTGACTGGGAGCTTGAAATGCAAAATGAGAAATTAAAACAGATTTGAACATGAGTGATATTTTACATAGAACATATAAATGACACTTACAGGAGGCTTACAGAAGTACAGCAAAGTCTCTTTGGTAAGAGCATATAGGTGGAATCAGAAAAAAATAAGAGTAGCTAAATATCCTTTTATTTATTTATTTATTTTTTGTTTTGTTTTTAATGTTTATTTTTGAGAGAGAGAGAGAGAGGGAGAATGAGCAGGCAAGGGGTAGAGAGAGAGGGAGACACAGAATCCAAAACAGGCTCCAGGCCCCGAGCTGTCAGAACAGAGCCTGATGCAAGGCTCGAACCCACGAACCGTGAGTTCATGACCTGGGCCGAAGTCGGATGCTTAACCGAATAAGCCACTCAGGCGTTCCTATTTTATTTTCTTATTTTTTTAATGCTTATTTATCTTGAGAGAGAGGCAGAGAGAGAGAGTGTGTGTGTGTGTGTGCAGCAGGGGAGGGCCAGAGAGAGTGAAGAGAGAGAATCTCAAGCAGTTTCCACCCTTTCAACACAGAGCCTGATGCAGGACTTAAACCCATGAACCATGAGATCATGACCTGAGCCAAAATCAAGAGTCAGACGCTTAACAGACTGAGTCACCCAGGCACACCACTAAATGTCCTTTAAAAAAGGCTCTTCAATTAAATTGTGAGATAATTCATTTCATGACATTCATCATATCTTTTAGGATATATTTCCCTTGTTGCTGTGGGTCCTTTTCTGGAAACATGTTGATGGTGGAGATATAGAAATTCCTTTACCCACCACGAGAGGGATGCTGCTTGATGCACCAAGAAAGGCAGGCAGTGTGACCATTTTGACATATAGACAGAGGCGAAGAGAAATTGCCAACTGAGTAAAGACACACAAAATGAAGTATGGAGAGGCGCCTGGGTGGCTCAGTTGGTTAAGCGGCCGACTTCGGCTCAGGTCATGATCTCGCGGTCCGTGAGTTTGAGCCCCGCGTCGGGCTCCGTGCTGACAGCTCAGAGCCTGGAGCCTGTTTCAGATTCTGTGTCTCCCTCTCTCTGACCCTCCCCCGTTCATGCTCTGTCTCTCTCTGTCTCAAAAAATGAATAAACGTTAAAAAAAAATTAAAAAAAAATGAAGTATGTATGATTTTTAAGCCAGCTTTGTGTGATGACACAGGCAAAATAGGAGGCAATCAAGGATAAGGGCTACTTATATTTATTTCCATGAAGTTAATACCTATTCATGTGAAAAAATGTAGCAGGGAGAATACACGTCACTCTTCGTTTTTCAAGTTTTAAATCAATTTTTGAGAAAAATAAGGCAAGACCCGAAAACATTAATGAGAATTCCCTTAGATAATGAGTGAAATTCCCTGAGGTTTAAAACCTTGGATTCATAGCTTAGTTCCCTCTCATGAACTCCAGTTAGTAAACTATGCCGGGCAAAGGGGTTCAACAGCAACACAGACAGAACATTAAAATTCAGTTTCTCATCAAGCACAAAACAAACACAATTTTATCCATGTGGCAACAGCATCACAGTTGCCCAAAGCAGTGCTGAAATACGCCGTACTTGTGGATTTAGCCACACAATGTGATCTGGCTAACTGAATCTGTAATGGGAAAATTATATAAAATATTGGCTATGCAGAGAAATTTCTAAACATCATTGACTCACGCCATGAGGGAAAGACGGCTGAACCTACAGATGGGAAGAGTTCTCCAGATACATTTACGTGACTAATGACACCAAACAAGATTGTATTCCCTGCAGATTCTTTTGCTTATTGTCCGCTCTTGAACACTATTCTACACTGCCTTTTCAATTTGCGATCTGGCATTAGTGACGGCTTCAGGTCA
The DNA here is from genome assembly GCF_023721935.1 of Panthera uncia. Classification (NCBI taxonomy): domain Eukaryota; kingdom Metazoa; phylum Chordata; class Mammalia; order Carnivora; family Felidae; genus Panthera; species Panthera uncia. Next base: position 39,694,505 of record NC_064816.1, read on the forward strand.
GTTCAGAGAGTTCAACCTGTATTGCTTTGATAACAAAAAATATATATAATGACAGTTGCTTACGGTTGAAACACTAATGACCATGTTCTGTTGTCTCAATTCAAACGATATGAATGCACAATTGTCAGGACCTTTTCTCAAAGTCTGATTTCCTGTGTCCTGACGGTCCGACAAAAGGACAGGTTCATTTGATGCAACTCAGATAACACAGGCAGCATAGTGGTTCTACCAAAAGATGTGTGCCCGGAGATTACAGGAAACTTGAGTAATTTGGATTGAATCATCTATTCCAATACTAGCCTCATAGAAGAAATGACTGCAAGTATAACACTGAGAAATATCTTGTATCAGTGCAAAAATAGATGAGTTGAATGAGTTCAGCCTGAATTGAATACTTCTTAAATACACAGAAAGAAAAAAGAAACAGGAACAGGGGAAAGAAGACAAAATTAAGGTTTGTTCTGGGTCTGATTACCCTTATTCTGAATCACATCAGTTTTTCCTGAGCATCAGATAATCATGTACACTTTCATAACTTTTGCTATTTTTAAAAAGAGGACTTGACTTAAAAAAAAATCTAATTTAGCCTCATCCCAAACACTAATACTCACACAATCATTGGCTTAATATCCTCGTTACATTCTTATGGCACCCTCTAAAGTAAATGAAGCATTATTAAATGTAAAAAAATATATTTGTGAACCAACCTGAAGTCATCTCTCTTATCACCAATGATAAGAACGACATCATGTGGAGGGGCCCCAGGGTAGCTCATGGGAAAAGTTTCAGTTTTGCAAGATGAAAGAATTCTAGAATCCATTACACAACCACCAATCTTAATGCTACCGAACTATACATTTAAAAATGGGTAAGGGGTGCCTGTCTGGCTCAGTCCCTTAGGCATCTGACTGTTGACCTCAGCTCAGGTTTTGATCTTGGGGTTGTGACTTCAAGCCCTGCATTGGACTCCATGCAGGGCGTGAAGCCTACTTTTAAAAAAATGGGCAAGATGGAAATTTCATGTTATGTGTATTTTTACCACAATTAAAAATCAAAAGCAACAACTTGTTAAGAAGTATTATGTGGATTCAAACCAGCTCTGATTAATTCCAAAGTCTATGCCTCCCATATTACATTGTGCTGACTACCTGAGACCGTACTTAGCTCCTGAATGACTAATCACAGGTTTGTAAATGATGTAAAAGTGAATATGAAACAAGAATGTCACAAAATATGCTCAGTGCCCACTTTCACAGGAAAACGTATCATGCTTTTCCTGATTTCTCAGACAAAAGTGGGGCCTCTTTTCATTTACCTGATCCACTTTCTTCATGATCCTCATCAAAGGTACATTGTACACTTAGTTGTGGTTCTGTTTTTATTAATAGCCAGTTTTCCTATTAATCTGTAAGATCTTTGCAAGCAGAGACATTGTCTGGTAAGGTCTCTGAGACAGACAAGTCGAAATGGTAGATGTACTCACTGGCCCAATGCCTTGACAAGGGTAGATATCAAATTGGATATTGTATATGACTGATGTTTTCATGTAAAAAGCAAAAACTCAAGGATTAAGGAGACACTTTTACAGTGTTATCAGAAAATAAGTTTGAAACCTTTCCCTTTGCATTCCTAAGGAATGATTCATGCAATGAACATTCTGAATGGAGTAAAGATTCAGAGTAAGTATTAGTGAAATAATTCACTGTGACACCAGCAAGACAACATTTGGCTGGTCACACTTTTCAAATGCAGCATATCAGAATTCAAAATGAATTTTCCAGCTATGTGGTTGAAAGTTCTCCAAGCCATCCTAATAAATGCTATATGTCTATAAAGACAAAACTAGGACAGGTAACATCCATTGATCATCAGCCTTGAGACTTGAAATTGAATACACCCAGTTGTACCGAGGCTAAGGTGATAAGGAACAGAACCCAAAGAAGAAGAAAACAAGAAAAACATCAACAACACTGGTGTATTAATTGAATACTTAAATGATTTATTCAAGAGACATCTATGTGTCAAGGGTTAAGAAAAAAAAAGGAAGGAGGTGACAACATCTGGAATAGATTTTGAAAGGCAAATACGATTTTTGCATGTAGAGGTGAGAGAGGGAAAGGTATCCAGCAGAGGAATAAACACCTGCCAAGACACAAAGGCAGGAAATAGTAAGTTTCAGTGGGCAGCTCAGTTGTGACTGGTTACAAGGTAGTGGGGAAGGGTAGGGATAGACCAGATGTAGTTGAAGACGCAAGCAGGAGCCAGATGCTAATGGGTCTAAGAGACCAAAAGAACCAGGAAAGGAGTTTTTCCATAGGCAATTAGGAAGGCATTGATTAAGTAAAAGTAGGGAAGTGATACTATCAATTTTGTAGTTTCACAGATCAATGTGGGAATAGGGGGGGAGAAGGAGAATCTTGGCAGGCATTCTGTTGGGAGAATATGGTAGTACTTAGTGTAAGAGAGAATTAAAGGTCTGTTCACACGAAGATGATTGTAGTGGAGTTGGAGGGATGGAACAAATGATATTTGTGGAGCCTCAACAAGTCATGATGGCTGACATCATATGGGTGCTGGCAATAAAAACAAACCTAATTCTGGCTGACAACACAGACCTTGGGGAACAACATCTATACCTGGAATTCCCTTCGGCCACAAATTTAATAAGTTTATTGTGTGTTAGGGATCCTTCTGAGTACAGCAGACAAAGAGATTAATATGTTCTCTGACTTCTACCCACAGGGTCTATCAGTGGTTCCCAAGGATCAATATTTCTACCATTAGAGATGATTTTAGATGGATGACATTTTTAATTGGAAATATTTAGATATTTTCACGTAAGCCAAAAAAAAAAAAAAGAAGTAACATCCATTTCTTGATTCACAGATATGATTCTCTGGATGAGGCCAACATTGATACATCTGTAATAATCTACTTTACACACAACACACAGATCATTAAAACTAGGTTCTAAACAATGATAAAGAACAAAGGTTATTATGAAAACACAAATCACTCCGATGTTTTCAGCTGTACACAGATGTGTGGTAAGCATCCCAAAATACACAGTCACAATTCAAACTAACTCTGACCTAAGGGAATACTTACTACATATAATTCATCTTAAACTAAGTGATCAAGAAAAGAATATCACTCTATTAATAACAATCACAGATAGTCTGATTAGCTCATTGCAAAACTTATCTTCAGGTATGCATTTTTTTAAAATAAGTTTACTTTTCTTTGCAATTCATTGTGCTCTTTAACTTTAAAACTTTTTCTATTCAAATAATTGCTTTGTTTTCATTTTATGAAGAAAGTCTTATAGCTACTATCTTGTAATCAAGAGAAATAGTGATTTTCTGTTTATGGTAATGGTATAGTTGCTTTTAAGATAAATACATTTAACTATCAAATTAAATCTATTAGGAAAATAATCATACGGTTTGTTTGCACACATGGGTAAAATCATGCAAACATCATTGAGTGACTAGAGATAGCAAAATGCTGGGAAAATTCTGCACAGGTTGATTTGCTTATTCCATGATCCAGACTTCCCTTCTGCATCTTCATTGCTACTCATGGCTTCCATCCTTACAACATTTAGTTCCCTTGTATGGAGCCTTCAATGCTCTTCTTTTCTATCTTCCTAGGGTCAAACCTCAAGTATGAACGCTTTGCTTCCACAATCTCTATAAAAAGGCTGCCTACTCTTGTGTGCCAAGAGTCATCCTGGCATGACACAGAAAAGATCTACCTAATACTTCAGACAGAAGCCTGGAAGCAATGTGGCCATTCACATGGCACATGTCCTGAACTAGCTTCCTAGCCTAACAGAAGCCACAGTGTCTCACATGTAAAGGAAGAAGAGATAAGAGAGCAATTGTTCTATGACAACCTATAAGATAGTGAAATTGCTCTAGGACTGTCAAGCTTCAAATCAAAAGTTGCAAACTGAAAATGCATCTGCTAAATCCAGCTTGCAATTTTTTTTTTTTTTTTGTCTAACCCATTGCACTTTAATTTTGCTTAGTTGCCAATATTTGAAAGTCAGGAGCTTTCCTGTAAGTTCTGGATTTCTGATTGTTAATTGCTTGTGTAATATCAGATCAGAAGGAATGGACCTTAGGAATGGACCTAAGGAAAGACTGTCCCAGCCATCCACCCCTGCTCATTTCTACCTGTCTGGCTACTAAAGGTGTCTGACTTCACATTCTTCTTTTCTTTTATTTTTTTAAAGTTTATTCATTTATTTTGAGAGACACAGAGAAAGCAGGAGTGGGGTAGGGGCAGAGAGGGAGGAAGAGAGAGAATCCCAAGCAGGCTCTGCGGTGTAAGCGTGGAGGCCAATGTGGGACTTGAACTCATGAAACCATGAGATCATGACCTGAGCAGAAACCAAGAGTCAGACTCTTAACTGACTGAGTCATCCAGGTGCCCATTCCTCTTTTAAAATAAACACTAGGAGGTGCATGGGTGATTGGGATTCTCTCTCATCCTCTCTCTCTCTCTCTCTGCCCCTCCCCTGCCCACGCTGTCTCTTTTTGTCAAAAAAAATTTTTTTTTAATTAAGAAAAAACAAATACTAGTTTAGGGTGGTTTATATATATTTTAAGGACATTTAATTGGCATATTTAGATAATTAATACATCTTGATTGAATAAAACTGTACAATGTAACTGGTTAAAAAAATTTTTTTTAATGTTTATTTATTTTTGAGAGAGAGGCAGGGTGCAAGCAGGGGAGGGGCAGAGAGAGAGGAAGACCCAGAATCTGAGGCAGGCACCAGGCTCTGAACTGTCAGCACAGAGCCCAACACAGGGCTCGAACCCATGAACTGTGAGATCATGACCTGAGCCAAAGTCGGATGTTTAACCAACGGAGCCACCCAGTCATCACATGATGTAACTGTTTAAACTTGTTATTTCTCTAAAGGCTTGAGGTTGTGGATGCTGAGGGAAGGATGAGAAGGAGGAAGGGTGTAGATACTGAAGGAAGATGAAAATGTAATTCAGGGATCTCTAGAGATCTCTCAGCTACCTGAGCTATATTCTTAGATACTCTAGAAACATCTCATTCATGATCCTTAATATTAGCTGGTAGGGTCGACTGTTTTATTGTTTAAATTTTTTTGAGGTGGTTTAAAATCTTTTTAATTCCTTTGCCTGTTACTTCTCATGGGAAGATTATATTTATCTCACTCTCACGACATTCAGCTTGGCCATGGGGCCTGTGGTTCCCAGGGATGTAGGAAGAGATACTTCCCCTTCTCATTGGCATCTTATAGACATCAGGCTGTGTCATATGACTTCTTTCAACCAATGGAATGCAAGCAAAAGTGAAACGGGCCATTCCCAAGTGGCAGCTTCAAAAGCCATCAAAGAATCTGCTTAGCCATTGTCTTTTCCCTCTGCCATGAGACTAGCATGGCCCACAGAGTGGCTGCTCCTTCAGTCTGGGTGCTGGTGTGAACACAACCTGGATCAGATCAGAATCATACTTGTAGTGGACATGGACTATGAATAAGACAGGAACACTTGTAGTTCTAAGCCACTGAGATTTGGAGGTTGGAGACTGTGGCCTGCACTAGCCTAATCTGACTGGTATAGCTATTAATCAGTATTCTAAATAGCTCTGATGCACCACAGTACACTTTTGTAAAGGAATGGAGACACAAAACAGTACATATTAATATAACTTACCGATTAGGACTTCCAATTTTACTTTCCAGATACTATCTTATGCAGAAGCCCAACCCAGAATAGGCTGATTGAGTTCCACATTTATTAGAACTTGACATGTGGTCTACATTTTTAAATTTTTGCTAAATTATATCTCAACTTTCACATGCTACAGATTTTTCCCCTGTCAGCTCAATTTCTACTGTTGATGGTATGCTAAAATAGAAAAAAATCATAGGGGCACCTGGGTGTCTCAGTTAAGCTTCTGACTTCGGCTCAGGTCACGATCTCACCATCTGTGAGTTAGAGCACCACATCGGCTCTGTGCTGACAGCTCAGAGCCTGGAGCCTGCTTTGGATTCTGTGTCTCCCTTTCTTTCTGCCCCTCCCCTGCTCACACTCACTCTCTCTCTCAAAAATAAATAAACATTACAAAAGATTTAAAAAAATTAAAACATCATAAAAACGAATTTAATTTTGGTAGAAAGGTTGCTATATTTACAGCACAACACTAATTGGCGGGCTGGAAAATTATTTCACTAATTTCAAATGTGACAAAAAAAATATTACGTTCAAGAATTTTATTACTATTGTTCTTTAAGCACCCATCATGATATCCTTTGTGTATTTGATTAACAGACTCCTCAATATCAGCTTTATAGATTTCACATCGTCCGCATCTTCTTGTCTGCAAGCAAGAGATTACTATAACATTGCTACCGGATGAAACAAGTAATATAAGGCATGTCTACCAATAGGAGAGGGGCTAAATTGTGGCATATTATCACCATGGAATATTATACATACACTAACATACTTATGAAAACTATTAATGACATGGGAAATTGCTATGACATACAGGTAACTAAATATATAGCATACTTCTACTGTATAAAACAAACATTCTATAGAACATAAGTCTGAAAAGAACTTAAAGCCCACAATATTAATGATGGTATTTCTGAGTAATAAGATTATGGGTGGTTTTTATTTTCTTCTCTACAATTTTCTTTTTTCCCAAATTTTCAAAAATTAAAATATTTTATATAATAAAAAGTAGAGGTTGTTAAAATTAAGAATATTAATATTTATTAATTATTATTAACTTTATATAATAATTTTAATATAATTGTATACAGTATTTTCCTATAATACATATTAATTAATAATAATTATTAATAAATACTTAATATTAATTACAATACTGTCCAGAATTTTCAAAGGTGATATGTTCATAGCGGTGACGGTAAAACTGGCATTCCATATTTTGAACAAATATGGAATGTTAAGAACATATGTTTTCTGTGATTAATTATGCAAGATTAAGTAGATTTCTTAATTTGTTTTTGGCTCCTTGATGATAGTGAGGTGAATTAATGACAAGTGGTTGTTCTTACCGAGAGCTAGACACTATACTCTGCAGTTGGAGTTGAGTTGAACTTCAGCACCTGACATCAAACTGCTTAAGCACGTAACATTGTGCAGGAATCAGATCACCAAAAGGTATTTGCTCCCAAGTAATGAGATATATTTTCTTTGGAACCGTTAGAATTATTGCAAATAAACAAATGACTTATAATAGAAACGTGACTCAATTTTTAACAATACAACAAAAACATCTACTTCTTAACTCATCTGCAACTCAGGAAAGACTTTTCTTGGGGTCCAACCTGGAATGCCAGGGAAGAATATCTTTCTTTCTTTTACATGACTGGAAATTTCCTCGGTCAAAATATTTTCTTCTTTGGATAATAAAAATATTACAATTTGTAAACTGTAAGAAAAACATTTAAACTTTTCTAGAGAATGTGTAGGCAAGTGGAAGATTTCCAAAAAAGTGCCAAAGTTCTTACAAAGTAAAATTTGTAAGATTTACACATTTGGCCAAAGGAATTACTTGATTCTGTATTCGCTGAAATTCTGACTGGAAATCTGAGGAACACGCATTAGTGAACAATGTATTCTATAGCTATATCTGATCTGTGGTACATCATACACAGACATGAGTCGTTTACATACATATCTGGGATGTGATACATAGAAAATTCAACAAATAGGGGCGCCTGGGTGGTTCAGTCAGTTAAGCATCCAACTCTTGATTTTGGCTTAGGTCATGATCTCATGGTTTGCGGGACTGAGCCCAGTGCTGGGCTCCACACTGACATCATGGAGCCAGCCTGGGATTCTCTCCTCCCCACCCCCGCTCCCCCCCGCCCCTTTGCACATGCACTTGTGTGCGTCTGTGTGTTCTCTCTCTCAAATTAAATAACCTTTAAGAATAAAACCAATTAAACAAATAACATTAAGTCATCTAGAGAGAAATTCCCTTTACTTTTACCATTAGCTTGAAGAGAAAGTTGGATTTGAGGATACTAGGTCTTTAACCTCCTTTCACTACTAACATCATAAACAAAGAGGAAGCAGGTTTAGAGGCCTGATCAGGGAAGCACATGATCCTAGTATTAAGAATAGAGAGTAACTTATTTTTTCATTGTATTTATTATTATTATTACTATTTAACTTATTATTTTGTTAGTAGCTGTTTATGGCAATGACACTAGTTTCCATACTCTGAAAGTTAGTTTCTGCTTTATTTTTAAGTTTATGAAAGCAAAAATTGTATGTTGATTTTTAAGAAAAGTTGTTAGGTGCATATTAGAAGAGGCCCACAAAAATGGCAAAAATTGAAAAGACAGATCACATATAAAATTTGGGAAACTTTGTATGGATATATTTCCTAAGTCATAACGTAGAGTGGATAATTATCTAATTAAATTATATATACAAAAATTCTAGGACTTCCAAATTATGTATTTGAAGCAGGAATATTCATTTTATCAAAAACCTCTGAAATATTCTTATTCATATTCTTTGTGTGTGTGTTTTACTCACATACCTTTTCATTTCCTGAGGACACACTTAATTGGTTTCCATAAATTTAGGTAATTGATTTTAGCTCAACTTACATGGATAAACATTGTATTTAGAAAAGCAAAAACTCAGGTGCAAAATGTTGTACCACTTAATATTATTCTGTTTTCTCAAGTGGACATACATGCATAATCATCACTGAAGGCATAAAAATACAGGTTCCCCTTGTTCCAGGGTGAGGTCTGGGTATGTGATTCAGGCCAGGCCTGTGAAGGTTTTCTATCAACTGGCTGTAACAACTGGTTCTGGGATAGGCCAAGAAGAACCATCCTTAGCTCTGAATGGAGTTATCAGGAAGGAGCGGTCTACTTTTCCCAGGGTGTTTCTTTGACAGAAATAAGCCTTGAGGTGCTAACTGCAATACTTCTACCCTGAAAAGGGAACATGGTGAAAATGATTCCACCACTGAACAGAACCAAGAGATGGAGAGTCTTATCTGTTCAACAAATATTATTGGGCACCAACTATGATTACTTTAACAGTGGAGACAGAGCTCTGAGGATAAAGTTATGATCAAAACAGGTGAAATCTGTGCCCTGAAGGACCTTGCCTTCCACTCAAAGCAAGCTGGAGAGACAACAATCAAATAAATAAGGACAAGTTCCAGAATGTGTGGTAGTTGTCAGGGCTCTGCCCAAGAACAAAGCAGGGAAGGAAACAGTGTCAGGAGATGAGGGACGCACTTTTAAATATGGCGGTCAGATGGCACCGAGCTGGTATTTGAGCAAAGATCTGAAAGAGATGACAGAGTAAGCCATTTGGATGCCTGGAGAAGGAGCCTTCTGGGCAGAGGGAACAGCAAATGCACAGGCTCTGAAGTGAAAGTGCAACGAGTGAGGAGGAAAATAGAAAATGAGTCAGAGGAGGATTTGGAGGATGGATCATATAAAGCTTTGTTGAGCATTATAAGGATTTAGTACTTATCTGAAGTGAGATGAAAGGGGACAGCCTGAGCATCACTGTGGCCTTAGGGAGGCAAGGGTGGAAACAGGCTGAGCAGTAAGGGGTCACTGCCCTGATTCCTGTGAGGATCTGCAGCTTGTGAAAGCAATATGATGTGGTGGATGCTTGCACATGTCCGATTCTGAATCAGTTGTTGGGGTTGAGAGAAAGAGATGAGTTGAGGCCTATTCCAAGAATTTTGGCCTGAGCAACTCAAACACTGGGATTTAATTCACTGAGGTAGGGAATACTGTAGAAAGGAAATGTTTTAAATGGAGTGGATGGAGCAGTCAAGAATTTAGTTTTAGGAATATTCAGTTTGAGGTCTTACTAGATGATTCTTGAGGACGCTGTTTGAGTGCTAAATCCATCCATACTGAAAGCCAGGATTACCACTTGACTTTTTAGTTATACAAAGCAGAATATTTGCCCTACAAATTCTTTTGTGCAATCTCTGAACATAAAATTCTCAGTCTGTTTCCTTTTAGAAGCCAAGAAATTTCATCACTTACATGCCATCTGCAATTTTTCTTCATCAGTGCCTTTAGACACAAGATGTTCTTAAGAGTTAGCTCTCCTTGGGTTGCAAGTAACCATCTTAGATTACTTAAAGAGGCTAATTACCTTCGAAATGCTTCCAAAAAACACCAAGTATTTGGATATCAAAAATTAAGTGTTTAATGGAAGCTACAGTATTTAACTTGAGAATCCTTGTATTATTTTACATTAATCAAAAATAATCACACAAGATCCGTACTGCTATAAAGTCTTGCATATTGAATTCCATGATTACAAGTATATGAAACTTGCACATTTTAAGCAAGATGGTAAAAGACTACCGTAAGTGTTTTGAATTCACAATGCTCAGTCAAGAGGAAGTATATTTGATTAATAATAGTACTTCAGGCTGGCCTGCTTCTTTAGATGCCATTCCTCCAATTAGCTACCCACTCAATATTTAATGAGTGGTTCCTAGCGCCATGCTGGGTACTGGGGCTGGATGAACAAGACACAGAAGGATTCTTTCCCCATAAAGTTTACAATCCAGAGGGGAAAACAGATAGCAAGAAAGGAATCAAAGATGTTATGCTAGTTCTTTATGCCTGAAGCATGATGATAATGCTCTTCAGAGAGATAATCACAAAAACCTTACCAAAATTCTTAAATAGGATTTGAAGCTAAATCCACGTCAAAGGTTAGGATGGCTATTAAAAGCTCCCAGTAACAGTAATAACACCAGCTTTAAAGGATTCTGTTTTACTTGCATTTTTGTACCTTTAAAGAAAAATTATTAACATAAAATTGAAAAATTAACACATGCTATTTATATCCAAACTTAGAATAATTAAGGATTTCAATTATCTCTAAGCGTTTCCCACCCAATATAGGAAATTTTCCCCTAATAACACTTACAGATCAACACGCACACTCCCATTCAATTGCAGCAATAGGGATGCATCACGTTCAGAGGGATTTCATTCAATTGTTGGGATTTCCGTCAGACTAAAAGCTCTGTGAACAAAGGAGTCCAGTCTATCTTTGATCACCTTACCCACTTCCTAAGCGTGGAGTAAAATCCCAGTAAATACTGGTGTTAAACGGGATGTGGATATCCTAATTATATGGTTGAAAGAGAGGATAGCACGCTGATTAAGACTATGTCTGGATTTGGATGCCTATACTGCTACTTAGTCTGTGGTCTCAGCAAAGTCATACAACCTCTATATGCCACAGCATCCTCATCCTTGAAGAGAAGCTACCATCACCTTCCAACCCATGGTGTTGCTGTGAGAACTGAGAATCAATACATGAAACATACCTAGAACAGTCACAGCAAATTATGCAGTAAGTGTGAGCTTTTAAACTCATAATCACCATCGTTCTTGGTGCAAACTTCTACTTTAGACTGGGTATTTATATTTTACACCTAAATCATACAAGGGTTTTGCTTCTTTTTACAGTTTTATTTCACTCATTGTACATTATCATAATATTCTTATTGATCTGTAAGTCTTTTCCTTGTGCCTTACCAATTTGCTAAGTTCCTCACTGATTCCATGATGTCATACTGGCTTTTACAATCATAATTTTCTAGCAAGTAATCACATCAATTATTAAGTCAGAGGAAAGAGCCAGATAAACTTGTTTGCATATCTTCTTGCAATCAGAATTTTTGATTGATGCTGTGCTTTGAATATATAAATGATGATGTATATTTAAATCTTACTAATTCAGAATTGTTACTGAGAATACCAAACATATTTAGCAAGAAGTTCTAAACACCGAATATTTTTAGTTCAAGTATTTCCAAAACCAAATACTCCTTCATCTAACCCTAGATGTGTAGTATGAGTAAAAGATTGGGTCAGGATTCTCCTAATAATTAGTGAGGGATAATACTGAATTATGACATGTATTGGTTGCCTGTACATGTATGCCACCAAAGATTTATAATGGCTTGCTGCTAAACTTTTGCTCTGCAATCTCATTATACTAAATTGGTAACCAAGTTCTCTTTTATATAGATAATACAAAGATGAACATGTGAACTTCACTGATTAAATTAACACTGGCTAATTAAAATCTAAAGTAGTAGAATTATGTTTTATATGTATTTTAACTTATCCACAATGTTAGCCAATTATATTTAATTTTATATTACTGGTGTAATTTTTACTAAAATTTATTTATTTTTATTTTATTTTAGAGAGAGAGAGAGAGAGACAGTGCAAGCTGGGGACAGGGGCAGAGGGAAAGGCAGAGAGAATCTCAAGCAGGCTCCATGCTTAGGGCAGAGCCCAATGCAGGGCTCGATCCCATGACCCTGGGATCATGACCTGAGTTGATATCAAGAGTTGGACATTCAATTTACTGAGCTACCCAGGCACCCCTATATTATTGGTATACTTAGCAATTTTATTTAATAAGTGTATATTCTCCACAAAAATTTGGATATTATATATGGAGAGAGAAATGCAGTAATGAAACTAGAAATGAAGCAAAATTAATGTCTCATTCCCATATGAAGCCAGTTAAGCAAACATTTTCACTGAGTTAATAAATTTTGAAAACAAGAAAAAAATAGTTTTCTGTAAATAAAAGTAATGGATTATTATGTTAAAAGTACGTAATCTGTCATGCCCACTTTCCTTACCTGTACATTGGAAAAAAGTAATGATACCTACCTCATCTGGTAGTTAGGAAGTTTAAATGTGGGAATGCATGTAAAGCACCTGGGACATAGAATGTTCTTAACTATTATCAGCTATGATGATTACAAGGATAAGGACAATCCAAATGGTTGTATTGCAAGAAGTTATTAATACACTGATTAAAAATATACTTGTGCTATCAGTTTCATTGATATATATGCGGGAGACTATGGAATTGCAAATCACTGATTTTCCTGTGGTCTAATTTAAAGCCAAGTTATGTATAGTTTGTAAATGATGCTTGTGAATTTACCTGTGAATATTTAGCTAACAAAGACTCAGCGTTGAATGCAACACTGACATCTCTGATTATATTTTTTAAAATATCGGTATATTCACGTGGACCAACAACTTCTGGTGGTAACTTTTTAATGCACATTGCCATCTTTTGAATAAGGTGGGAAAGAAAAAAAAAAGGAAGAATATCACTCTCGACTCTTCGGTGTGAACTTTAACTTATTCATGTTTAACAGAAATCATCAAGCTTTAGGGAACTAAAAAAAACATGAAAATAAACTAAGTTTACTTACTTTATTAGTTTTTAATGTTTATTTATTTTTGAGAGAGAGACAGGGACAGAGACAGAGAGCGAGCAGGGGAGGAGCAGAGAGAAAGAGAGAGACACAGAATCTGAAGCAGGCTCCAGGCTCTGAGCAGTCAGCACAGAGCCTGACACTGGGCCCGACCCCATGAACCATGAGATCATGACCTGAACTGAAGTCAGATACTTAACCGACTGAGCCACCCAGGTGCCCCTAAGTTTACTTATTTTAAAAGAAAAGTACATAGACTTGAGTAAACATCTCACATTAAGATTTTTTCAAAAGGTACACATTTATTTTCATTTGGGTTTCTATCTGAAGATTCAGGGATATCACAAAGTCAAAGACAAGGGTGACTTGCAGTTTACAAGCATTTGGAACTGGGTTTGTAATATTCATTGTGCTTAGGGACTTGGGTTGTCCATTTTAAATGATAAAGAAGGCTATCATAAACAACTTCCCTACCATTCAAAAAATCGGAATATACGTACGAGTTTTCTTTGTGGTTGCATTCACCGTGGCGCTAAAGGGACCAGCACCAGCACTGTTGTACGCCCGGACAGCTGTGTAATATGCCACATTACTCTTCAAGCCACGGAGTCTGGCTGACGTCTCGTTTCCCGCCACTTTCACTTTGCTCGACGATTCCTCTTCTCCATTATTCCAGTACCGCACCTGGTAGACAGAAAAACAGAAAAGATGCAAAAGGCTGACACAAACAATACCACCTTTTATATTAGGTGGTTTTCATTAAGATCGGCACTGTAACGTATTTATGTTCAACTATTCGAACATAGACTCATTAAGGCCCTACTATGCGCTAGGTGTTCCATTAGGTTATCAAGTGAGACAAAAAGGGACTCCAGGAGAAGACAGAGAATAAACAAGTACACAAAGAAGCCAGATAAAGTCAAAGAGAGTAAGTGCTAAATACTACTAGACTATAGCTTATAAAGGGGAAATGAGGGTGAAATGAAGAAATTTGAAAGAGCAAGCTGCTCTCACTTCTCAGGCCCTAACCAGCCAGGACTGAGCTCAACTCCAGAATGCTGACAGCCCTCATGAACCTCCACTGGATGGTGGAGGTTCCCTCTGTGAAGAAAGTGAACTGTCAGAGAAAGCACCATCCAAAAGCCAGCTGGCCACTGGATTGTACTACAGTGATGGCCAGCTGTCAACAATCCCACCTGTGCATGCAGAGCTGTGGAGGAGAAAAGGAAAGCCACTGACATAGTTATGAATCGTGCAAAATGATGAGATGTTAAAGATAAATGCATATGTAGTATAAAGTATAAAGTAAGTTAAGGGGGATATTTAATTAAAAAAACAAATAAGGGTAGGAAAAATATGATAAAAATACATGTTCCCTATCTCTAAAGTATTACTATGCTTTGTAGGAAAGAATAATACTTTTCCCAGAAATATTACATGAGAACAATTATTTCCCTACATGTATGTATGTACGTATATACATATTCATGCATATACATACACATGTATATGTGTGTGTTTATATTTTTATATTTCTATTATTCACATTATATTTATATATAGGACCCCTTAAACTCATGTAAAATGCTGTGTCCATCCATATATAGGTGTATGTGGATTTCTTTTGGACATGAGTTAATTTTTATAAAAACCTCAAAAGAAGAATATAAGCCCAAATGATCAGGACTAACTTGAATATGTAGTTTCTACACCTTTAAAGCACTGAATTAACACTGAAAATTGATGATGACATGTTAGCAAAAAAAAAAAAAAAAATCCACATATCTTAACAGACCCCGTTTACCATCATAAATGAAAACTCCACGGATTTTATTCATTAATTAAAGATAACATGCAAAATAACTGTCTTTTATAAAGCCACAGCCAAGTAAATTGCTAATGGATACCAAAAACCGGCATACATTCTGAACTCAACAATTATAAATACTAGGTAGTGGTAGGTTCAGACAACTCCCAAATGGCAAGACACCATTCCCTCCCCTTGAAAGCATTATCTACTTATTAAAGAAGAATGACACATAACCAGTAATTTAAAAAAAATGTTACAGACAGATTGACTTGTGGCCTTTGCTATAGTATACATTGGGGGGTGGGAAATCACAAAATTATGAGTTATTAAAATATCAACAGATGGGACGGCAGAGGCATTCAGGAGTTAAGTAACTCAATCAGGGCAATCTGGCCTCTTCTTATGGGCCACTCTTTTTCTGATATGTCAAATCACTTCAATATAAGTTGTCTACAGAAGTGTTCCTTACATGACTAATTCAAAGAAGAAATGAAAATAATTTTCAACTGACATAAAGAATATCGTTAATAAATTTATAGAAAGCACTTAAAAGTCCTTGATAGCACTATCCTTCTGAAGTACTCCGTGTACCAGAACGAGAGATTTATTTTTAGATCTAAGTTTCTGACACATATTAGAAATATATAGACAGTGGAGAAAATTTGTGCCAAATTGGAATATATTAGTTAGAATTGATTATGTAATCTTCTTACATAGCTTTACTTAAAAAATTGAATACATGTGTATTAACTCAAACATAAAGAAACAAGGCAGTACATTAATATTCCCAATTTTCTGTGAGTAGTTAATCAATTGTGTTCTATAAACTTTTGGTCAAGAATATTTGTAAGGGTTGATAATTACATTTTTAAAAAATATTTATTTATTTTCGAGAAAGAGAGAGAGAGGGAGGGAGAGAGAGAGAATGAGTGGAGGAGGGGCAAAGAGAGAGGGGGAGAGAGGATCTGAAGTGGGCTCTGTGCTGATAGCAGTGAGCCCGATGCAGGGCTGGAACTCACCAACCATAAGCTGAAGTCGGTCTCTCAACCAACTGAGCCACCCAGGTGCCCCGATAGTCTTTTTTCAAAGGAGGGAAAGGGAAAAAATAACGTAAGAAAAATAAAGGAGGGAAAATCATCTTTTATTAAAGACTAAGACCATGTCTTTCCTTCCAGCTGTGTTCTGGGTAAAAGTCCTACACCTGAGAAAACAAAATATCACTCTGTGCTAATTCAGATTTTATAGACACAACCACAATGCAGGGAAGAAGAAAGGAAAAATATCTACATTGCAGGAAAATCTCTGCAAATATAACTGTTTTGAGTGTGTCTACTATACTTCAATTAAAAAAAGATGATATAGAATAAATATATGTGTATATATAAATATATATGCATACATAAATATATGTTATATTTGGTGTAAAAGAGTTAATGTAACAAAGACAGAACATGAAAGTTGCATCTACTAAAGATGATCAGAGAAAAATATTAGAAAACACATGAAGAACCCGCTAACAAGAAAGAAACTTAGGAGATTCAACTAGTGGGAGACTAGCTACAAGATAGTGATCTGAAGTGGATCTTAAAATAAGTATATTTAAAATGTCCAGATTTATTAAAGAAGGAACTGAATCTATATTTGCCAAGAATAGAAGATTAAAAACAAAGAAACCCAAATTGGGTGTATTTGAAAAATACCAGAAAAATACAGTATTAAAAAGTAAAATCAGTGACAGAATTAAACTGAAGACTACATGATGGAAAAGAGATTTAATAAACCCTGAACATGGAGGAAAAAATAAAAAATAATGAAAACAAAGTTAAGAGATATCGAAGTCAAATGTGAAGTTCCAACCCGAGTTCCAGGAAGGATTAAGGAAAAGGCAACAATCAAAAGAGAAAATAAAATGTCCGAGAAATAAAATGTCCAGAACTGAAGACACACAGAAATTTTCACAAAGTAAACTCTGAGTTTAGTGTGTGGGAGGGAAATAAAAGGTAAATCTACTGCAAAGGACAGCGTGATAAGAATAGCTGGCTCTCAACATTTTCCTATCACGATAGACCTGAGTTATAGTTCACCCTCTTGAACAGCTGTGTGTCACTGTGCCTTGGTTTGCTAGTGCAGAGTGTGCACCTGTGAAGAGAAACCACTGCATTTCTGGGCATGGAGGACAGCAGGAGAGGCAGATGCCAAGCTGGGGACACACATCTGAAGCAGTGTCTGTCTTGGTCATTACCAGAGCTCTACCACTCACAGCAAAGCCTGCACATACTAAGCATTCAGTATTGCTGGATGATTTGAACCAATGCCATCTCCATCTTTCCCACTACAGAGATTCACTGGGACATACTAAGAAATACATATTCGGTCTCTGCCAAGGTTTCCTGGCATACAGATCGCTCCAAACCCTTGGAATCTCCAAAGAGATGTGTCAGTATGTATGCTAATGAGCTATCTGTGGCTGCAGGATACCTTAAGAAAGGGGCTGGTTGCCAGGGGGACCAACCATATAATTTGAGGGTGGGAACTTGCAGCCCCACCTACTGACAAGAGGCTAGAGGTTGAGTTACTCAGGTTGACTAAATATCACCGATTTAATCATCTATGCCTAGGTAGTGAAGCCTTCATGAGAAGCCCTCCCGGAAGGGTTCAGAAAGCCTTGGTGACCACACCAAGGTACTGGGACGGTAGAGCTCCTGGAGAGGGCATGGAAGTTCTGTGCCTCTTCCCACACACCACGTCTTATGAATCTCTTCCATTTGGTTGTCGTATCCTTTATGATAAACGGATAATAGTAAATAAAGCGCTTTCCTGAGTTTTGTGAATCGTACCAGCAAGATCTCAAACCCAAGGAGGAGGTTGTGGAACCCCTGATTTTCAGCCAATCAGACGTACTAGACGCATCTGAAGTGTATGTGTGGGGGAGGCAGGTAGTCTTAGGGACTTAGCCCTTAATTTGTGGGATCTGAAGCTAACTCCAGGTTTATGGTGTCAGAACTGAACTGAATTTTAGGACACCCAACAGACATCAGAGAATTGATCAGTGTAGAGAAAACCCCTCACATATTTGGCGTAAGAAGTGTTTGGCGGATACAGCAGAGACGAAGAGATGGTTTTTTCCTTTCATCCACCAAGCTAAGTACTCAATCCTAATATTCTGTGCATCTATGAGACACTGGAATTCTAACTGCTTGAGGAGATAAAATAATTATTTTTCTTCAGAACCATAAAACCATATCACAAGCCAAAATATTTTTATCTGTATAAGTAAACAGAAACAAACCTGAGGAATGTCAGGATTTAAAATGCTACCTCTGTTTCTGCAAGTAATTTGGTCCTTCCAAAAACTGATGTCCCTGCTGTGAGGAGTCCTTAATATCATTCCACAAAGGATTTCACTTAATTAAAACTTAACACAAGATGCAATTTATAAAAATAATCTATTGAAAAAATGGCACTTTTTCAGCCATTAAAATACAGGTATTAAGTCAGAAATACTATTTTAATAGACTAAAATAATTTTGTGTATGCATAAAGATTTTCAGAGTGACAAATATTTCAATTTAGCTGTTAGACACCAAACATACTTAAATAAACACAAAGCAGCAAAAATGCAGTCAACAGTGTTTTAGAACACAAATCCAGATCTGTCTTCTACTCTTCTTTAATTGGTTCTCAGACCTCAGGATGACCTGTGTGCTATTCGACCCCTGGCCCTGCCTTCTCACTGGATTTGGCCAATGGAAGGCAGATGAGAATATGGGAGGAGAGAGGCCAAGATATTTATTCCGCTGGATCCCTCAACGCTGAGACCCAGTTTTCTAGGGATCACCTTTGTCTAATAAAGAACACAAACTTCCAGTTATAAAATAAAAGTCATGGGGACCTAATGTAAAGCAATGGTAATGGCGAAGGTAGATCTTAAAAGTCCTCATCGCATGCATACAAGATTTGTAAGTATGTGTGGTGATGGATGTTAGTTAACCAGACTTACTGCGGTGACCATCTCACAATATATACAAATATCAACTCATTATGTCGTGTATCTGAAATTAATATAATGTATGTCAGTTATATCTGAAACACACACACACACACACACACACTCACACACACACACACAACTCCATTTGGGCAACCCTCACTTACACATTAGTTGCTGTTCTCTCTAGCATAACCCATCCTTCCCCTGAGCCAAAGGTCTACATTTCATTTACTTGAATTCATTTTTGCCTGATTTCTAATTGTTTAAATATATCTTAATTGTCTCTCCAATTTTCCTATGGACATTCAACTCATTCTAAGATGAAGTTAATTCTTTGCCTGATAGTAAGGAATTAGACTCAATACATATTTCTTTTTTTCTGACAGAATTTTCATACTCTCCAAAAATTACTCAAATATTTGACAACTTTTCCCATTGTAATTACAATGTTAGGAACTAAGCACATTCTGTAGAGCTATTTAGAACAGGAGGCGGGACGAAGGTACCAGTGAAGTTACAGTTTGGCATTTTGCTTACATTTTTGGTTATGCTCCCCCCATACACTTTAAAAAAAAATCTACGAGGTTTCCTCCAAATATGCTAATCTGTATTATTTCACACTTGGAGACTTCTGTTTCAATCACTTATCAAGGTCATTCTCCCAACTTTTATTTTTTCAAGACACATAATGGCTTTAAAGAAACTGATGGTATATATTATGCTCTAACTTTGGAGCTTTTGCTCCTCCGGCACCCGCTACCCATGAACTTAAACATGCCGCATCCTCTTTATCACATCTGTATCTCTTGTTCCTATCCAAAGGGCACAAGAAAAGATCTGAGCCTGAGTGTTATAGCTTAGCAGATGAAATAAATTGGAGCCCAGGGAAATGAGCTCCTCAACTACTACTTGGTCAAATCAGAAAGAAAATTAGTCTAGATGCTAATGATGATGTGTGCTCAGCATGCCAGGTGGCACATGATCAACCCTCACTGAGATGAGAGAAAAGCAGGAGCTATTAACAATTTTAAAGCCATATTGGGGAAACTGCAACCCAGAAAGTTAGCCACATGACTGGTAATTAAACACTCTGCTAAGTCGTTTGTCTCTCCATGTTAGTGCTTGAGTCATTATTGAACCTAAGAAAATATATATTCTTATCTTGGTGTAATTATATAAATTATTTCTTAAGATTTTCCCGATTAGTCTATCTTTCTCTTAGTTTGTTTTCTTTGCCTTCCTACCTAACAAGCACTCGGGAAAGACATTTTCACTAGTTGTTTCCTTTCAACATGCATATCCATGCCGCATTTGGATATTAGGTCTGCTGTTCTTTATATACCCAGGGCAGAGCCAGTGCACCCCAACTCACAATTAATTTCAAGGAAGTCCCATTTTCTCATTGCCTGTCTCATTTTTTGCTTCCTACCCCAACGGCAACAACAGCACCAACAGAAACAATAGTCACTGTGCAAGTGTTTGTTTCCATATTTCTTCACTGCTTTTCAAATTTTTTCCTCCAAAGAAATCTTATGCCAATGACCAATACTCAAAACAGAGAAAAGCCCAAGTCTCTCTGGGCCATTTTGACAGTAACGGCTTTATCTCATTTGATTCTCCAGTGATGCAGTATGTTATTTACTATTACCATCTTTATTTTAACTGAACGTTGGAGAGCTTTAATAACTTGCTCAAGGCCACACAGCAGTAAGAGAGTGGAGTCAAAACTGCATTTATCCAATCAACACATATTGTTTGCATGCCTCCTGTGTACCAGATAGGACTCTTGGCACTGAATAAACCAGCAGAGTTCCATGTCCCTTATGGAGCTTCCATTCGATCCGAGTGGGGATGAATGCAAGTCTGTCTCATTCTAAGATGGTGTGGACTTTGTAAGACACTATGCTGGCTCTACTTCCATTATTTGGTTTTCTCTTTCATTCGATTACTCTCTCTTTCCTGACATGGCCAACAGAGGTATGCTTCAGCTTTCTTATAGAATATTCTTTTTTTTTTTTTTTTTTTTTTTTTTTTTTTTTTTTTTTTTTTTTTTAAAGAGAGAGACAGAGGCAGAGGGAGAGGGAGAGGGTGAGAAAGAATCTTAGGCAGGCTCCACGCCCACTGTACAGCCTGATGCGGGGCTCAATCTCATGACTGTGTGAGATCATGACCTGAGCTGAAATCAAGAGCTTGATGCTTAACTGACCGAGGCACCCAGGCACCCCTCTTTTTTATTTTTTGTTTAAAAATTTTTTTTTAATGTTTATTTATTTTTGAGAGACAGAGAGACAGAGACAGAGTGTGAGCCGGGGAGGGGCAGGGAGAGAGGGAGACACAGAATCCCAAGCAGGTTCCAGGCTCTGAGTTATCATCACAGGCCCAACGTGGGGCTCGAACCCATGAACTGTGAGATCATGACCTGAGCTGAAGTCAGACACTCAACCGACTGAGCCACCCAGACACCCCTTTTTAAACATTTTTTTAATGTTTATTTACCAGGCGCCCCTCTTATAGACTATTCTTATCAGCTTAAATTTATATATTGCAAAATTAACATCTCTCTGCCTCTATGCTGCCAAACAATTGCCAGCAATGGCTAGCTTTGCTGTGGTGCTTGAAAACCCACAAAGCCCTTTCCCACATATTCCCTTGCTTATTTCTCTTAACTATTTCACAAACTACAACCAGCTCTCAAATTATGATCCTGTGTAATGGTTTGTAAATCACAAAGTTATGAATGGGGGATGTGCATCTCCATCTTCTTTTTTAGGCATGCAAAATATGTTTTTTTCTTAAATTTTCTTTAAGTTAATTTGATTTAACCATGGAGCTTCATATCCCACTCATCTAATGGGAAATTCAACCTCAATCACTGCGGGGGTCCCTATTCCCAAACCCTCGCCAAGAAAACTTACTATTACACTGGTTTGATCCCGTCAGTTCCTGGACCGTGCTTGGAAAATGGGAAATCAGTGATCATTGCTGCATATGGAAAATACATGTTCCCTCCTTGTGGTCTTGCTACCAACATGGACACTGCCAGGTAGAAAGCTATGAGGCCCCCAAGATTTTATAAGCCTCAGATGTTTGTTTCCACCAAGGTCACCCAAAATTTCTCTTACATTTTTTCCTCAGTGGCATTTCTCTCTTCTTACCCTCCAGGATACATGAAACTAGCTCCTTAAGGGCTTGAGCTTTGGAATCTAGGAAGCTAGGAAGAAAGGGCTCTTACAGGCAACTTCTCTTGACAACCATCATAAACTCTCTGGAGGCAAAGAAGCTTAGAGTTAAAGAACTGCTTGAGGATATTTACTGGGGAAAATTCCATAAGTTGATATTTCAAAATTCTTCTGAGATATGACTTGTACTTATGTGTTATTATTATGAGCCAGAAACTGTGAAAAGCATATTAAGTGTCTAGTATCATTCAATACTCCCCAAATCCTAATGAGGTTGAGCCAACTACTGCACCATTCTGCAGGTGAGGAAAATGAGGCTCACAAAGTTTACACAACTTTTCTAGCACATCCAGGGAATGACAGAGTCAGGACCTGAGCTCAGGTTTGAGCTCAGAACTACTTTCCTTTGCATTTCCTTCCATCCGACCTATCTGTCCCAACAATGCCACTGCTGTAATCATTTGGGAGCTACCACGGGCTGCCCACCACCTTTCAGTGCTTCCATTCACTGTCCTGGAATTAAAGGAACTTTCCAACTAAATGTTCTTGGCTTCCTTTAAGATGCTGATAAAGTTGGTTTGCTGTATCTGTGTGGGGTTTTACTTCTTTAAGTCTGGGCAGCTCTGTCTCTGATTAAGTTTCTTCGTGTCAGGACCTGAGTGTCCTGTGTTTAAGGGGCAAGAAGATCTTTCCCTATGGATGCCTACTAAAAATATACATTAATAAGACTCATTCCTAGATGTTTGGGTTCAGGGAGTCCAGGGAGGGCTCTGGGGGTTCAACTTTAGCAAAAATTTGGGTAATTCTGGTGCAGGTAGCACATGGTGCCCTCTTAGAGCATCACTGCTTTAGTCTGCTTTTTCTCTATGTTATCATCAATATTTATTCAAGTCAATGTTTGGTTACCAGAAACAGAAACTCTCTAAGTTCAAATATAAAGGGAGTTTACTGAAAAGAAGGGCAAGGTGCCATTATGAAAAAGAAGACAGTGAGGTGACTTAAGAATTGCACAATTGTCAAAGAGGTATTCTGCGTTGCTTTCTCTAAGCCTTCATGGGTCTCTGTCTCCTCCATTCACTGGAGTTGTATGGGAATATGTCTGTTCCATCTCATCTCTGCAGACCAGCTTTGTCCTGCTTGCCCACGGCCTTCACTTGAGAAGCCTTAACCGAGTCCTAAATTCGACATATCGCTGCATTACACTCAGTGATTACAATCTCTATATTGCTTAGTGCAACATAATAAATAAGAATCTGACTAGCTCAGCTTAACTGTCTATGGATCTGATGGCCACCATGGTGCAATAATTTGAGGTTACTTAGGCAAGTGGTGGGGTCTATGGTCCTGTGTTGCAAATGTGCCTGTGAAAACCTGTCACTGAATCAGGAGTTACAAACGTGAGGGAAGTTTCCAAAAAAGATGGCTCTGGGTCGGGATGAAATCATAACTGTAACTCTTGGAATATCACTGTCAGAGAAGTCTTAAGACTTTTCATCTTGTGAGTTCTCAGCTCAACTGCTCCCACTTCCAATTGCTCCCTATTAAACATGGCGCCCAGTCTGGATGGTTCTTCTCAACATTCAAAGCCATTGGAGCCTGGCTCTCCTGTGTCTATCTGTAGTTGTCCTTCCCACAGGATCTTTCTTCTGCAGGCAAGTTTCTACTCCTCTACTTCTCCAACATGCCTTCCTTAATCTGGAATGTTTTACATTTTCTCTGTGTCTGCTTACTTTTCCTTTTTAAAGTTTAGATTTATTTTGAGAGAGAGAGAGAGAGATAGAGAGAGAGTGGGGTGGGGCAAAAAGACAGAGAGATTCCTAAGCAGGCTCTGCACTGTCAGCACAGAGCCCAACACAGGGTTTGAACTCACAAAATCTTGAGATCATAACATAGGCTGAAACGGAGAGTTGGATGTTTAATCCCAGGTGCCCCCAAACAGAGTTCTTTGAAAGTAAGAATTAGGTCCCAGACTTAAGGCAAGAATTAAGTTACAGACAGCTATCTTCTCAAGAACCTAAAAGAGTGCAATGTAACAAGGCCACCAAAAAAGTAAGACAAAGAGCTGGAGGAAAGAGTTTTCCTGTTGGCATAAATATCTTTGAACTTAATAATGCAATTCAATCTCATTCTTATTTTCTAGTCAATCTATTTAAAAGATTTAGCCCATCTGATTGATATATGATCTCCTTCCATATTAATGTTTTTTTTTCCTTTTCTATCCCAAGTTATTTTCATTCAACTCATTGAGTTAAACTCAATATCCACTGATAATCACATGGGACAATGTGGTGGTAAAATTTCAATAAAAGTCAGACTTTAGTTAAGATGTCATTGTTAAAAAGAAGTTTAAATTAAAGGAGACAAGGTACCACAGCAACATACATATACAGTCTAATTAGTTTTAAAAGAAATTACCTCATAGCCAAGTAAATGTCCATTGCTTAACTTCCAAGGAATGGTGTTCCATGACACTTCAATTTCTGAGGAAGACAGGCTATTTGCAGACACTTGAGATGGAGCTATTGTAGGCTCTGTTTGGCAACAGAAAGTGAAATACAGTTATTATTTTGGTACTTAATTCAAAAATCTATTAAAGCTTTTGTTTTCAAAAAAGTACTATAATGTATTTGAAAATTCAACTAAGTAGATTATAACATTATTTGAAAACATGAACCATGTCTTGGTCTATTTCCATTCCTTGGGAGTCAATGGGCTTTTCCTTGCTAAACAGCCACAGGAACCTGTTCTTTCCTCTGTTGTACTTTTTTTCTTGGTACCTTTTCTTCCCTTCTTTTCCTTTGTTCTCTCCCCTTCATCCCACAGCTCTTGCTTGGGCACTCCTATGCCCACAAAGGCTGTCTGTTTATTTATTTATTATGTTTTGCCAAACAAAGTCATGCTTTACAGAGTTCATTTATTCAATAAGCATTTAGTGAGTGCCTTCTGTATTCAAGGCCCATAACAGGGGCACACTCAAGTAAGATGGGCCAACTTCCAGGAGTTCACTGTTCTGAAGGAGTAGACAGGCATGCACAGAACTTATAACACAACAAAAAGATCCTTTTGTAATAAACAACTCTTAGCAGCTTTAGGGGCTCACAGTGATTCTCTCCTCTCAGGGCACAGCTCTGAGCAGAGGCTCCCCCTGCCCTGATATCCATTTCTGTGTTAAATGATCCTTCTTCTGGGCCATGCTTATTGATAGTGAGACAGAGTCTTGGTCCAAGGAAGGACCTATCGGATTTTTTCTCCTGAGTATTCGAAATTTGGTTTGGACAAATAAGGAAGGAGTACTTGAGGTCAGTCAACCTCGTGTGACACCCTACAGAGGTAGATGGTTTCTGAGGCCCCAGAGCTTCTCTGATTAATGATCTTTATGAGGTGTGCTGTTTAAAACTTCCTTTGATTGGATAAGTCCTAGTATATTTCCACCAAATCCCTTACCTTTCTCACAGATAAGTCAAATCTGTTTCTGATGTTTGAAATAGAAAGACCTTTACTGAACTCATCATTAGTGGCAAGAATAGTAACAGAAGGAGGAAAGGGCAGAGGAGGAGAGGGCGAAAGTCTGTAGTTGTCCCTCCTTCTAATTGCCAGCCTTTCCAATCCACGGTGCACAGGGTAGGCAGTGTCTGAAAACTCCCTGGTTAACTGCCATCCTTCCACAGATCCCTGCCTTTGTAATGAAAATCTTTGGCAACTCTTGGAAATGGGGTCTGGCTATTAATATGAAGGCTTTTTTTTTTTTTTTTTTTTTGCAACGGTTTATACTACCTGTTTGTTTTTCTCTCCGAACTCTGTAGAAAAAGAGAGGATAAGAATAGTGTCGGGGGTATTAAAAAAATTGAGTCTTCTTATTATTTTATACACAACAACTGTGGACCATGTTTTTCAATTTACTGCAAGGTGCTGGGGGTAGAGAAGACACCGTATAATCACATTTCATGAGTTCAGAATGGTTAAGAGCGAAGGCTCTGGGTTAAAATACTAGCTTAGCAAGTCTGTATGGAGTGTGGCAAGTCTATGAATTTCTCTTATTAAATTTCCATTTTCTTATGTATAAATGGATAATAATAATAGTGCCTACATGTAATTCCTCCTTGGAAAATCCAAATTAGATAAAGTCTGGCAGATGGTAAGTATTCAATACATGTTAGCTCCTGTCATTCTTATTAAGTAGAACCCCATGTGAGAGCCAATATTCAGCTGCTTTTGTCCCATAAAATGGCAATTTCATATGATTCTCCTAATAATAATATTTTCTAAAGAGATACCATAGTTGGGGCAGGTGTATAAGAAAGGCAGAGAAGTGGAATGGGTCCAGAGTGGACTGGCTGGAGCTGGTGCATCACATTCTCGAGTCTGCCCATTGCACACCTCTCCATGTCACACTTCCCGTCCTCTCCGTCCACCCTGCTAACATCCTATTTGCAGGTCACAGGAAACACTATAAAACCTGAGATTAGGGCATTCCCAAGAGAGTATCTTAATCTTATCCCCAAAAGAAGAAAGTTGTGGAAAGCTGTGTTGTTCCTTGCTTCACAAACTGGGACTTGAATGCACTCTTCATCAAGATTTTTATAAAGGTTATTTACTTTGACAGTGGGGGAGGGGCAGAGAGAGAGGGAGAGAGAATCCCAAGCAGGCTCTATGCTGTCAGGTTGGAGCCTGACTCAGGGCTCAAACTCCCGAACCATCAGATCATGACATGATCAGAAACCAAGAGTTGGCTGCCTAACCATGTGAGCCACTTAGGTGCCCCAGCTAATCAAGAGATTTTTAACCAATAGTTATATCCTCTGATTAGTTAGTGAGTCTGGTACTTCCAAGTAGGCATGGTTGATGTTTACCACCTGAAATGTGAATCTCACTGTGACTTCAGTTATTATCCTTTGGAAGAAATTTATCTGAAGTCACAAAGAACTTCCAAATCAGTTTTTGGAGCATAAGTGGTTTATTAGGTTGGAACTGATATATAATCAAAATGTTTTCCATACCTTCTTCTGCAGAGAACACAGTTGTCACCGGGCTAAATGGTCCTTCGCCTTTGTTATTATAAACACCCACTTTAACTTCATACAGTGAAAATGGCACGATGCTTTCATTCCTAAAGACATATCTTGGGGTATCAGGAGATGTAACCACTGTCTGGATCCAGTTGGTAACTCCAAGGGGACGGAAAGCAACAACATAACCAAAACCTTCACCATTCTGCAGTTCTTCGGGGACTGGCTACAAAGGAAAGACATATTAAATTACCCTTACACATGAGAGTGAGATAAAAATAAATGGAGCTATAATCCTTATTCTTTTGCAAAAGCCATCAAATAATAATTGACATCGTATTAAGCGGTTATATAAAAAAAAGGAGAAAAAGGTCAGTGGCACAGTCAGCTGCTTTTAAACAGACATATGCCACTCTTTCATAGCCATCCAGATAACTAATTAGAATTTTCTAAAGTTATTCAAATCTTTTTGAGCACTCTGTAGCTCCAATGTGACTTATGTATCATAAGATACGCTTTTAGTTGAATATACCTCATCTCTTAAATCAAATAAAAATCATCTAATCCCTAATGTTGAGTCTAAGGAAAGAAATTGCCCACTGATTAGATGGTTAAATACAAAAGGAGTAAAACTATAAAAAAAAGAAAAAAGAAAGTAAAAACAGTGTATTAAGGTCAAAGTTGTGTTTAGATCATGTCAAAAATTCCTACTGACACTCCATCACGATCTCTTAACTTTCTAGTTTTTCATCAACATCTTCAAACAACACAGCCAATTCTCATGCTTTCTGACTTCAAATGTGTTAATTAAAATTTTTCCTAATTACAACATAAAGCAAGAGCTGAGAGCATGGCCAGGAAGCAAGCACCTGCTGGAATCAGTGGGTGTGCATCAGTGGGGTTACAGCTGCATGGAAAGCCGTGAGGACAGCTTGAGAGAAAACAGCCAGGACTTGACTCTCACCCCTATGTTTACCAGCCAAATGACCCTGGGCAAATTATTTAATATTCTCTATGCCTTAGTGTTTTCATCTATAAAATGTTCCAAGAGTGAAATGGAAAACAAAACAAAACAAAACAAAACCATACACAAAATGCTGGAAACAGTGATCAGCATAGAGTGAGCATTCAAAAATTTGAGCTACTAGCATTACCACCCCCTCCAGTACCACCACCAGTGCCACTCAGGAGGCCATGGTGGGAACAACAACCCCCTGTGGGGGAGGATGGTGCCCAGACACTTACATCCCAGGTTATCACCAGCTCAGACCGGCTCCCACCTCCTCCACTGACTTCTGAAGGAGGCACTTCTGGAACTGTGTAGGTTAGAGACACAGAGATAAAACCCTATTTGCATTTGGTGACACTTATGTGAAAGAAGATTCAGTGCTGCCTCTTTCTTTTTTTTTTAACGTTTATTTATTTTTGAGACAGAGAGAGACAGAGCATGAACGGGGGAGGGTCAGAGAGAGGGAGACACAGAATCCGAAACAGGCTCCAGGCTCTGAGCTGTCAGCACAGAGCCCGACACGGGGCTTGAACTCATGGACCACGAGATCATGACCTGAGCCGAAGTCGGCCGCTCAACCGACTGAGCCACCCAGGCGCCCCAGTGCTGCTTATTTCTAATAGTTGAAGTAATCTGATCACAGGCACATTATACACATGCGTATGTGTGTATCTGGATCATATAAAACATATATGCAATGTGTGTGTGTGTGTGTGTGTGTATCTTTGGGGAGATCAAATAATTTACATTTGCATGAAATTATCAAAGATTCAAAATATCTCAAATAGTAAGAAAAAAATGACTCTGTATAAAGGTTAATACAACAGGGGAAAGTGGTTCACTAGGTATGATGGGAAATGAATCCAGCATGAACATTTAACTTGGGAATATTACACAGTAGAGATCTAACTGGTGAGCCAACATTGGCTTTACCTAAAAAAAAATGACCTAGACTCAAATCCTCAAATCTTGTTAAGACCTGCTCTTTATAAACCTCACACAGGTGTCAGATTCCTTACTTACACTGAGAACTTCATGCTTCCTAAGTTCTATGACATAACTAGAATAGAAGTTCCCTGAAGGTGGTCTTTGTTCCCAGCTGTATCCACCATATCTAGAACATGCTGAGCACACAGTAGACACTCCTTAAATATGTGTTGTGGGGGGCACCAGGGTGGTTCAGTTGGCTAAGCATCTGACTCTTGATTTCGGCTTAGGTCATGATCTCATGGTTTGTAAGATCAAGCCCTGCCTCTACCTTTGCAATGACAGTGTGGGGCCTGCTTGGCATTCATTCTCTCCCTCTCACTCTGCCCTTCCCCTACTCCCATGCTCGTTCACTCTCTCTAAGTAAATAAATAAATATTAAAAAAAATATGTGTTGTGTGAATAAATAAATGGACTACAAAGATCAGCAAGGTTCCCCTATTTCTCATAATTCCTGCCGGAAATGTCACATGCATTGTCCTGAGTAAAAAACCATCATTAAAATTACTGAAATGTATTCCTTGACTTCTATTTTGGCTTAGTATCTAAAGTGATATGTGAGCTGTACTTCAAACATCCTTTTAATTAGTATTAATTAATATTAAAGATTCTGAAAAGGAAAGTCTATTGATTCTCTCAAATGCCTCAATAATGTGATACTATGTACACTTCCTAATTTCCAGTTTCAATGTTAGGATATTATAAAAGAAGTCTTATGGTTAATACTAATAGTTTCCCCAAATATAAAATTTTAACAGTGATTCTCTCTTAATCATTGAGGGGTCAAAATATTCATAATCACCAGTAACTTGAGCTCATTCATGGAGCATGGTGGCAAAATGAGATTTCCTAGCAGCAGAACTCCCAAATGTCATTATCCTACCAATTTGTCAATGCTTGTTATAAATGAAAACAGCATTTCCCTTGTTAACAGGGTGACTATGTCAGATAGTAATTATAACCTAAAGTGACAAAAACATATTCACTCAACATGCACTAATAAACGCTGATGATGGACTGAACTTTTGGAAATGTCACATTACATTAGAATCACTTATATGAGTGTCTTTTGACAAATGCCATATGGCCAGTTCTGCCATTAGATAGGTCAGATAATTGCAATAATGGATTTTTGAGGTTGATTCCCTGCTGGCCTGGAGACCAATGCCAAGAGAAATGGACATACACACCCTATTAACCCATTTGATTCAGAAAACAAAAACACTAACCTGCCTCTTCAGTTCTTACTTTTTCTGAGGGCAAACTGGGTTCTCCACCTCCAATTTTGTTGCTGGCTACAACCCGAAATTCATATTCCACCCATGGATTTAACTCGACTACAGTAGCTGTGTGTGTTTTCCCATCAATGATTTCAGGCACTAAAAAGGAATATATCAGAGAAGTGACAGTCTGCATGTCTTGGTGCTGACTTAAAATCCATTTATATGTACCAATGGCATTTGACTCTCTTCTTTTACCTGTTGTGGCAGTTTGCCAACCCACGGAGAAAGGCGTCCTCGCCTGGACAGAATAGGATATAACTGGGCTATGGTTATCTGTACCTTCTTTCCAAGAGAGTTGGGCTGTTGTATCTGTAATTTCATCTACCTTCACATTTTCTGGTGGTCCAGGTGAACCTAAGGAAGACAAAAATGCAAACACTCGGTAGTAATTCCATAAATGTCATCTTTTATACCAAAGTGAAGAATGTGTGACATGATCCATTCAATACCTACAACTGATTCTAATTTCAAAACTACTTGGGAAGAAGGGCATCTGCCTAGCAATACAATAACCACTTTTTCTTTTTGACATTTCTGCTTTTAGATATTCAATCTGGATGTGAGTCAGTAATTTCAAAATCATGGTATTCTAGGCCTGCAAATGACACCCGCTGTTTGAGGCCTCTGTTCAGTAGGATTACTGCACCTTTCCAAATTCTGCATCTTTTACTTTTGGCATGATTTCTTTTCTTTTAATTTACTGATGCACATCTGTAGTTCCTAGCTTGCTGTCTGGAGTTGTTTTATTCTATCATGTCCTCTGGTCCTTTTTTCAGCCCAGTAGCAAAGCAGTACCATGGACAGTAGCTCGGATTGGCAAATTCTCTCAGGCATTCTGGATGATCCTGGTGTTCTGGAAGTTGTCATATATATACTATCACTATTCCCTTTCATATTAAACACTGTCGCTGTATTAATGACATGCTCAAAAACACATCAGCTTGGCAGCAGCTGTGAAATGCTTATTACAGTGAGAGCTATTTGAAGGGCAGAGCTGAGATATTTATTTTGTTGAATTAGCATCCATCCGTATTGTCACATCCTCTATAGACTATTTGGGGGGGGATCAAATCAATAACATAACTCACATGCTCATATGTGGTCTCATGGTTTTTCCTCCAGTATGAAATTATTAGTGGAGATGTAAAACAAACAAACAAACAAACAAACAAACAAAAAACCACTGAGGCATTCATATCTACCTCTTACTATGAGGTCGGCGGCAGATGAAACACTGTCCACCCCCGTCTGCACCATACACACATATTTTCCACTGTGTTTCAGCTGAATGTTTCTGATCATTAAATCTCCAGATGAACTCTGTTGGGAAAAAAACAGGTAAGGAACACACTGTCATTTTGAAAACACACACAGTCTTGAAGGCTGTAGCCAACAACACCATGGAGATGAAACCCATATTTAGAGAGAAGACCAAGGTGGTTCAAGACTGTAGATTGCTACAATGGAATGTATGGAAATAAAAACATGTTAAAAACCATATGTGATTGCAGATATAGATTTCTGTATCTAAATAAATGACAAGCTTCCTTCTGGGCATTTATGGCTTCAAAAGTAAATAAGGGCAGAGATTACGGCCTCAGAGTCTATTTACTTCCATCCACTAGGATGACACTTCTTTTTATATCCACAGCTCAGCACCGGCTCAACTCTTCTCTCTGATTCCAACCTCTCTGCAATTATCTGCCTGAGAAGAGGAGAGAAGCATTTAGGTATCTGGTGGGAGATAAATACAGCAGGACAAGAGGATTACCGTGGTTGAAACACTTTTCTGAACACATTGGAGCTTAAAAAGCCTAAAGCCATTTAATTCTTTCAATACAGAATTTAGGAACAGTCAGTATGAACCCCTCAATAAGAAGAAATTAAAACACTTTAAACCTGAAAAATAACAGCTGTCCATAAAGACATTTGCTGGCATCCTCTAGCACCAATTAATGGAGCAAATGCATTTCTAAAAGCTCAACTTCAAATGTCCTCATTTTAAAAGAATATAAAATCATGTTCATAAAAGTATTTACTGCAGGCCAGTTGCACGCATTAGTAAAAATATGGATTAAAATAAAATGATTTGGCAAGCAAAGCTCTTTGAACATGATCACTTACTGAAAAATCTCTAAACTGGTACATAAGAGGAAGCAATAGTGTTTATCGTATTAATTAAAAGGACAGTTTTACTCTTAAGTTTTCCTAGTATTTTTTAAAAGATGGATTCCACTACTGTGCTTCTAGGTAATTTCCTAAGATCTCCTACAGGGTAATTCCTCAAATATTGCTTCCTATCCTTTGGATTCTTAATGGGCTATATATTCTCTGTTGGTCAGATTCTGTGGCTTTAGCCTGAATTTCTTGAGTACTGGGAGAAAGCAGATGTGAGGTGATTGATGGCTGTAATTAAGTGATAATCCAAAAACTGTTAAGTTTGCACATTTTACTTTCAAGTTGAACTTTTTTCTTTCCCTCCCTCTCTTTCTCCTCAGGGTTATTTAGAAATTTATCCCCAGGACAAAACTTTCAATGCTTGCTGACCTTTAGAAACTCTTCAGGTTTTATGAGCTCCATACACTCACAGGAGGTTGATTATCATTTCTATAGAAATCTCTTATTTTCAGGGAAGTAAGAACCGTTACTATTAAATTCCATCAAGGCATTAGGTCAGTTCTTATTCTTGCTTATGTTTATTTGCTTATTTTGAAAGCAGTTCGGTAAAAGAAAATTGTAACTGGACTTTCTTTATGCCCTTAGACATATAAATACATCTTTTAGGCACACTTGCTGTTTGTATCTGTTGAAAGAGTAAGGAAGAGACAGATATTGACTTGTCATTTCTTTTCACTTATGGTATGAATGGGTGAAGAAAGAAATAATTAGTTTGCTTATGTCAAAACCAAATCATCTTCCTGAAGAAATGTAGTTGGGCTCACCATCAGGGAAAATAGAATTTTTAATTATCTTTTTACAATGTAGAGTGGAAAAAGGAAGCAATTAACTGAGAGGTGTAGACAGCAGGAACCAGTGACTTTTTTCCAGCACTAACATAAAGTTGAGCGGATGAATACGTAAATGGAAAATTTAGCAAAATTTAAGATGGCTGCTCTCTTTAATTTCTGTCTCTCTCAATAAAGCATATTTGTATTGTTCCTCTTCAACTGTTTCTTCTCTCTTACTCTATTTTTTTAATGGATCAGTACAGAGAATTAAGATTCATCTTAACAAAAGTTCATTGAATGTTTGCCATGTTAGGTTCACTCAAGGATAGCAAAGTATCTAATACATGGTCTCTGCTCTCTAGAATGTAAACCCATGCCAGGGTAACAGATATATACATGTGAAACAAATTATTTTCATAAATATAGAAAAGTTATGTATTGAAAGTTAAACTAAATTACATGCCACAGACCATTTGTAGATAACTTTAGAATTAATGAGATAGAAAATTCCAAGCCCTGCTGAGGATTTGGGAGGAACTGGAACTCATGATGATTAGTACAACCATTCTGGAAAACTAGAAGTATCCACCAAGGCAGGACATAAGCATAATCTATGACCCAAGAATTCCATTCGTACGTATAAACCTTACAGAGATGTATGCCTATGCTCATCAAAGACATTTACAAAAACGTGTGTAGCAGCACTGTCCATAAGAGATAAACTATACAAACAACTTAATGTCCATCACAATAAATAAGTAGTGGAACACTCACTTAAGGAAATACTATTAGACCATGAAAATGAATGAACCATAACTACATACGTCAACATGGCTGAGTCTCAGCATCAAAGACATAAATCAGAAGAGATAACATTATAGTAATCTGTCGTATCACAGATGTAGATTGTGGTTTTCTTTCAAAGGATGGGTAGCACCATGAAGATTTCTAGGATATGGGTCATGCTGTTTCCCGATTTCAGTGTTGGTTACCTGAGTGTGCTCATTTTGTAAAAAGTCATTGAGTTATACACTTATGATCTGTGCATTTTTTTGGTCGAATATAATAGCTCTCAAAATTCAGTCATTACTACATAAGACTATATGTTTATATGCTCCACATTAAAAAGGGGCATAGGCTGAAGTTGTAAAATAACATGATTCTAATTCTAAACTCCAATTTCTTTCACAAGAATGAAATATTTGATAATAATAATGTAAGTAATTGTGCCAATTAGAACATCCTATAATTTCTTATCAAGATGTAATTGAATATTCTGACATTGCAAAAAGATAAAAAAGGAAAAGAAAATTCCCAAGGGAAGTTTCACTTATGTCAAACCAGTTCTTGTCCTCATCAGTTTTTCATTGCTCTTGGTTACAATATAGTTGATTGCTGACTGACTGTGATAAAGGTGAGAGAAGAGGTATGTCCAGAAAAACACCAGGAAAATTAGTAAAGTAGTACTCAAGAAAACTGAAAAAAGTTGTCAAAATATGGCAAAGCAGTACTCACTAGATTATTTTCTTAACATATTTATCAATAAAATGTCATCCATTACTTAGATATATTTAGATTCAAATGAAACAACTTAGGAACATTAAAATCATCAAGCACATTCTTAGGAACACTATTAATTCTTTGAATAAAAAATAGCTTGGACTGATGAATGGATAAAGAAAATGTGGCATATATATATATATGTATATATATATATATATACATATATATATATATATACACTTACATATACGTATACATATACATATACATATACATATACATACACACATACATCCATACAATGGAATATTACTTGGCAATCAACAAGAATGAAAGTTTGCTATTTGCACCACGCAGATGGAACCAGAGTGTATTACGCTTAGTAAAACAGTCAGAAGAAGACATATACCATATGATTTCACTCATATGTGGAATTTAAGAAACAGATGAGCATAGGGGAAGGGAAGAAAAAAAAAGATAAAAAACAAAGAGGGAGGCAAACCATAAGAGATTCTTAAATACGGAGAACCAACAGAAGTTTTCTGGAGGGGAATGGGTGGGGGGCTGGGCTAAATGAGTGATGGGTATTAAGGAGGGCACTTGTTGGGATGAGCACGGGATGAGCACTGGATGTTATATGTAAGTTAGGAATCAACACATTCTACTCATGAAACCAACACTAAACTGTATGTTACCTAACTTGAATCTAAATAAAAAAAAAATAGCTTGTAGCTTGTTTTCTATTAAATTAGTCTGTTAGTATTTCTTTGTATTGTTTTCCTGAACTCACCCTTTTCTCCTCTTCCTTCAAATACAGTGGACCAGAATTGGACAGATGCAGAGTCAAAGCTTCATTTTTAAAAAAATCTCCCCATCCCTACTTCCCTTAGATCTCCCTCTCAAAGCACAGCAGTGCAATTCTCAGTCTTTCCCTTTTCAGTGCCATTGATCAGAGATTTACTCAGAAATGGAGCCTTTACTAATGGGACAGGCCTATTCTAATCACTTACAGGACTCTGAAAAGCAGGAGACATTTCACTAAGTTATATGAATTGTAGATTTTCTGAAATGCCCTATCTTTTAAAAATAAGATAATTTACTCAAAACTACTGATTAAGCATCCTCCTGTACTTCAGTCACGAGGGATACAACAGTGAAAAAAATAACTGTCCATATGTTCATGGAGTTTGCAGTTGAAAGACAGTCATTAATCAAATGACTACAACATACCAATGTAAAATTACAAAGTAATAACGCAAGCTCGAGACATAGAGGTATCTATGATTTTCTGGAGTTTTGGTGAATTGATAGTTGAACTGATATTTGCAATACGAGTACAAGCTACCTAGAAAAAGAGGGTTAAGAAAAAGGCACTTAAACATATACAAAAATGCTAAGGCAAGTGAGAACATAGACTATTTAGGAGTACAGGGGAGAGAGGATATCAGGGGTATAGTTAGTCCACAAATTGTTGATTTGTCCCCAGAAAACTTAAAGCTCATTGCTGATAGTTTCAGGTTCATATTTACACCTTGATGACAATGAAATTTTAAGTGTTTTCTATTTAAAAAAAAATTTAAGGCTTTGCTAGATTTACTTGATTATCCAATTATTTGTTCATCTAATCATGTAGATGTCCCCTAGAAAAAAATTACATCTAGAACAGGTTACAGGTATAAACAGTAAATGGATTTATAAGCCAAATCATCTTTGAAATAAATGCTAAGGGAAAATTCAGGGTGCATGAAATATAGAAGAGGAGCTTATTAACTTTTCCCTATATTTTCTTAGGTGATGATGCTAATGGAATTTTTGATGTAATTTAAAGAGTGCTCTGCTCTGAAAAAACTACTACATGATGTGATAACCCATGCCAGGCAAAAACAAATAAGCAGACAGATCATTAATAATTATAGGTTGGCTGAAAGTACACTGTGATATCTACCATATGCTAAAAATCAAGGTATAAAATAAACCTTAGAACTCAGGAAACCTCTTGAACAGTGCAAATGTAGCATAAACTTTAATATAACAAATTATCAGCAAAAACTAATTTCCTAGTAAGCACTCTGAATGTAAATGCTGCTGCTGGACTGCCGAGAAGCATAATTTTCCAGTTTACGGGGGAAAAAAGCCTTTGACGGCTATTTGGAAGGCGAGGTCGAATAAGTGATCCACCTCCTTTTTGTCGCTTTACACGGCCTGTTATTGCATAGATTCCAATGTTAATCATTCATCCTATCGCTGGGTTGCCTTCCAAATCCTGACACTGCATGTAAATCATATGCAGGTGCCTTGAAAACAGTCAAACCTGCTCGTTCCTTTTGGAACCTGGGTGGTGTTTTCCTCTGTGAAGGTCCCTGAAGGAATTGTTGGTAGACATGAATGTCTGACCAACCAAATTACAACGTGCCCCCACCATCAATCCAAAACAGCTGCAGTAAGGTCACTTCCATTTCAGATGTACACTGTTCAGGCAAGGAGGAAAAATAATTAGCAGTCCTGAGACCGGAAAAACAGGTCCTAACACTAACAGTCTTAGTTTGTTGACTGATTAACATCTTCCTTGGAAGTTTTCTGAAGCCTAGCTGTCTGAACAGATGATACTAAAGGCAGAAAATGTGTTGTCTGTTCATATCAAAATTTACTTTATTTTCTTTTATACCAACAATTTGGAATAATTGTTCCCTTACTGGATTGAGAGCTCCAGCTTCTTCCATCATAATGGTTTTTGGAAGAGTGACACATAAAAGATGACAAAAACTCAGGCAAAGGCACTTCATGCATATTTTAGGTCATGTCAAGTGCTCGTTTGCTGTAAGGTATCAGCTTTTCTACTGCAAATCAAGTTCATATTAACAATATGGGACACTTTTTTTCTGGAGGGCGGTGTGTTGATGGAGGACCTAACTAAGCATCCGTGATTTCAGGATGCTTACTCTTTGTTCCCATAGTAATTTTAACTCAATGTTTTCTAGTGACTTCATTCACTAGAGTCACACCTCCACAATTTGGTTTCCTGTATCCTAGTACCAAATGCTCCTTACTTTTTTCTTAAAATTATAAACTTTCTTAAGCTTACATTTATATGGAAATTGATATGGAAAATGTATGTTTTCATCTTAAACAGAAAACTGCTGACCAAAATAATCATTACCTGCCAAAATGAATACGGTGAGTAGAAAACAGCACAAAGGACACACTGTCCACAATAATGTACATGGGTATTAGCCGGACACTTTCAAAATCTCTGAGACTGAGACCTTTGCTCTTTTAATTAAAAGGGGACTTTAGCAAGTATTAGAGAATCGTTAGTGACAAACTGAACATCATACTGAACCATTCTCCTTGATTTAACCTAATGATTGAAAGACAATTAAAAACATAATAGATCTCTCACATTCTACCTTGTTATATATGGCCTATGAGTACATGGTCTGTGCTTTGCAAAACATGGGGCTCTCCAGTTCACTAAATCCAGCAGTGCTCAATGCTGGCTGTACAGTAAACTCATCTGAAGAGTGTTTTAAAAAATACCAGAAATGCCTGGGCCACATTCCAGAACAATCAAATCGGAATGGACTAGGAAATGGAGACCCTTTATCTGATTCTAAAGTGTAGTCAGGGTTAACAATCTTGATACCTCCTAACATTTCCATTCTTCATCTTCACTTCATTTACAACTAAAACGTTCTAAATAATCACTCATGTCTTTCCCTAACTCTAAAATTCTGCAACTAATAATTGCATGAGAAAAGCATGAAGTTAGGCTGTTTACTGATGGGCTCATAAGTTGAGAACAGCGCATGGGTGAGAAAACCAGTATTTATAAAACAGGTACTAGAGGTCAATGACAAGGCTTATTTCCTTGTAATCAGACTGCCTTGGTATGTTCACCATAATTAAAAAAAAGACAGTAGATACTGAAATAATTCAACACGTTGATTAAATTTCTATAGATTCATACAAAAATTTACTATTTGTCAACATGAATCATTCCAGGATTCCTTTTTTTCTAAAAAAATTAAGTTTATTTATTTATTTTGAGAGAGAGCACAAGCAGAGGAGGGGCAGAGAGAGAGAGGGAGTGAGAGGTACTCCCAAGCAGACTCCATGCCAACAGCATAAAGCCCAAGTATTCCTTTGGATTTAGGGGTTCATTCTGACATAGCATGAAAGCATTTCACATCATGAGAGGCTACCCTGAGTGAAAATTTAACTTGTGGATCAAATCTCTCTCTCTTTTTAAATCCTTGTATCAGAGCTTAAAATTTAGAGATAGTAGATTCATCCATTGTAGAATAAAAAGACTAGTATATAAGAACAGGAATCTACTCATACAAAGGAATAAAAAGTAATTGTTTCATGAAACCTTGACCGAGTGTGTCAAATGTATTTTTACTTCTAGCTTCAATTACTATTGCTATGTAATAAATTACTCAAAATTTAATGGCTTACAATAACAGTGATCATTTATTCTGCTCTAGAATATGTCATTTAAACAGGGATCAGTGGGGAAAGTCATCTCTGTTATAAATCTCATCAGCTGAGGTGGCTGGCAGGGGACTGGCAAGCCCATTTACATGTTTGGCAAGTTGAGGTGGGCTGTTGGCTGGGAATTCAGCCATACCTGTGGACTGGGGACTTTAGTTCCTCTTGAGGTAGACCTCTCCACAGTGTGCTTGGGCTTCCTCATATTATGGTGGCTGGATTCCAAGAGAAATGGTGCTGATGGAACAAGATAGAAATGCATGCATTTTTATGAGCTAGCCGTAGAAATCACATAGCGTCACTCCTGCTGTTCTTTATTGCTCAAGGAAGTCATAGAGGAGTAGGTTTTAAGGGGAAAGTCATAGATTTTACCACTCAATGGGGAAGGGTCTCAAGTCATACTGAAAGAAGATGTTGAATATGGGATGTTGTTATAGCCAACTTTGCAAACACGACTGGCTACACTCCTCCAGATCTCTCTGTACCTACAAATACTGCCTCCTTTTTGGGCAGCCAACCTATATGCACTATATCTAAAATGGTTCCTTCATCCTCTGCCTTTTCCTTGGGTTCCTCCCATCAAGAGATCTGAGGGAGCGAGAACAGTGAGTATGGGGTAATTATTCACCAAAATTTATCCTTACAGGGTTGTTTTGAGGGGCTGTACTGATGACTCAAAATAAGTTAACAACAACAGCCCTTGTCTAGACACCCTTCCTTTCATGTCAGTAGATTATGTGTGAGCCAGAAAAAGGACGCCTAAGCACTCACAGAGAATACAATTATGTCCTCTCCCAGGAGAAATGCTGGGAAAGATAGCTCCCTATGTTTATTATAATAGCAGACCGGTATGTTTCAACAGTATTCCTGACACCTCAGAAGTGTAGATTTTTCACCTCAAAGTCTTACTGAAGAAGATTAAGTATGAGAGACTAGGTTTGAAGTCAAATATGACTATTGTTAGGCTATTTTTCTGGTAAAGATGGTGATCTAAAATTTTAGACTCTGTATAAGAAAAACAGCGTAAAAAATCAGAGTGTTTATGGCAATAAAAGAACACCTAAAATCCTGATTTTTGAGTCTAAAATTTTAAATTGCCCCAAATGAAACATTTATTCTTCACTTTCTTATTTAGTTTCAGATCAATTAAATGGTATAATTAAATGTCATGCCTTGCAAAGTAGAATGATTTTCTTTCTGAAATTGGGACATAAACTCTAAGCCAGCATGAACAATTACAACTCAATAATAAAAAGGCAAATAACCCAATTAAAGAATGGGCCAGCCACCCTGACTTTCGGTTTTCAGTGTATAAGCAGTTTACCATCACACTTTGTCCTAAAAGCAAGTAAAAAATTGAATGAACTGAAAAATCAACAACTCTTCTTAGATGTGGTACATCTAAGACTGAGGTCATAGAGGAAATCACTGTCTCCCAAACTGGAAAAAACCACATGTAAATCCTGAGGATCCTAATTTATTGGAGCTGAAACCCATGAGTAGGAAGTGCCCCAGGAGCTAGTACTGGGGTAGACAAACCTGAACTGTAATTTATGAATTGCTGGAGGGTCAGTGTGGACAAGCCGGAGAGCTACAACTCTAGGGAACGTAGTCATAGGTGGTTCCCTACGTTTCTGTGAGCTGTACCTCCAGGAGCTCTATCAGGTTCTCACAGTGAATAGCAGAGAAAAATCCCCCTGTGTTTCTGGCAGGGGAAAGGAATAGAAACCATGTAGCATTTTGAAATAAGAACATTCTGTTCTTAACAAGGCTTGCTTTCAGGAGAAACTATTTTATCAGAGACTAACCTGCTGGGGTTTTTATCAGAGATAAATACTTCTGAGGGAAAGGGAATACCCAAATCCAGCTCTCTCTAGCCTTCAACATGGGGGAAGGAAAACAGACAAAATCTGAGCCCTGCAGACATCTCACCAAATGGGTGAAGGGGAACATGAAGCACTGAGAAGTTCACAGTCCAGGAGAACAGGCTGACCCAAAGAATGAGACCTAATCAGAGGACTAAAGAATGCGTTCCCTCGTCCCACACCTTATACCACATTAGTAGTGACCAATTTACTGCCCCATGTCTGTCTAGCACATCATGTCTGCCGTTCAACAAAAAATGACAAAGCACATTAAAAGGCAAAAAACATAGTTTGAAGAGATTGAATAAGCATCAGAGGAGGCACCATGTATGGCAGGAATGTTGGAATTATCAGACAAA
The DNA here is from genome assembly GCF_023721935.1 of Panthera uncia. NCBI lineage: Eukaryota > Metazoa > Chordata > Mammalia > Carnivora > Felidae > Panthera > Panthera uncia. The sequence goes on from NC_064816.1 coordinate 39,736,235, forward strand.
GAATTTAAAAAGAATTGTGATTAATAGGATAACGGATTTAATGGAAAAAGCAGACAATATGCAAAACAGATGGACAATGTAAGCAGAGAAAGGGAAATTCTAAGAAATAAAACAGAAACACCAAAGATCAAAAATATGGTAACGAATGATTTCATGGGATCAGAAATAGAGTAGACATGGCTGAAAAAACAATCTCTGAGCTTGAGGATATGACAATTAAATTTTCCAATACTGAAAATCAAAGAGAAAAAGACTGAAAAAAAGAATAAAATATTCAAGAAATGTAGGATAACTACAAAGGTATAATATACATTTAATAGGGATATCAGAAGGAGGTAAAAGAGAGAATGGGAACAGAAGTAATATCTGAAGCAAAAATGACTTAGAATTTCCCCAAATTAATATCAGATACCAAACCTCAGGTCCAATAAGCTCACAGAAAACTAAGCAGGTTAAATGCCACAAAAACTACACGTAGGCATTATCACATTCAAACCTCAAAAAACACAAGGAGAATCTTGAAAAATTCCTGAGGAAAAAAAGCACTTAACCTGGAGAAAGAAAAAAAGAGTTACATCCAATGTCTCCTCAAAAACGAACCAAGAAAACATATGGAATGAAATATTTAGTGCTGAAAGAAGAAACCCACCAACCTAGAGTTCAATACCCTGAAAAGTAAAAAGAGAAATATACACTTACTGAGGCAATAAAAAAATATTAAGGAAATCGGTTGCCAGTAACCTGCATTGTAAGACATGTTAAAAGAAATCCTACAGAGAGAAGGAAAATGATATAGGTCAGGAATTTAGATTTACATAAAGAAAAGAAGAGCATCAGAGAATAAATAAGTCAATGCAAAATAAAGATTTTATTGTTTGTTCTTCATAGATCTAATAGTTAACACTTTGTTCAAAATACTATGATCAAAAGTGAATTTAATTTGATATATAAATATACACATATGTATAAGTGAAATGAAAGACAGCAATGATATAAGGGGTAGGAGGAAAGAATTAGGAATATTTTGTTATTATTAGGTACTTGCACTACCATTGAAGTTGGTTTGGGTTTTTTGAAAGTGGAGTTGGATTCGTTGTAAATACATACCTCATACTTTAGGATAACTACTTAAAAATATTGTCATTGATATACTAAAAAGGGAGAGAGAGTGGAGTCCTAAGTGAGCATAAAATGCTCCATTAAAACAACAAAAGGCAGAAAAAACAGTGAAAGATAAAAACAAAAACAAAGAACAAGGGCAACAAATAGCAAATGGAAGAAATATGACAGCTACTAATCCAACTATATTAATAATCTCCTTAAATGTCACTGGTCTAGGGGCACCTGGTGGCTCAGTTGGTTAAGTGTCCACCTTCGGCTCACATCATGATCTCGTGAGTTGTAATTTAGAGCCCCACATTGGGCTCTGTGCTGAGAGCTCAGAGCCTGGAGCCTGCTTCAGATTTTTTGTCTCCTTCTCTCTCTGTCCCTGCTCCACCACACTCTGCTTCTCTCTCTCTCTCTCTCTGTCTCTCTCTCTCTCTTTCTCTCTCTCTCTCAAAAATAAACAAACATTAAAGCAAATTTTAAAAAAATAATAAAAAAAAATCAATGGTCTAAATATCTCAAGCAAAAGATGGATATTATCAGAGTGAATTAAAAAGCAAGAGCCAACTATATCTTGTCTATAAGAAACCCACTTAAGTATAAAGACACATCTAGATTAAAATAAATGGATGGAAAAAATATGCCATGCTAATACTAATTTTTTTACAAAGAAGTGGGAGTAGCTATATTAATTTCAAACAGAAATGACTTTAAGATAAGAAAAGTTACCAAGGACAGAGAGAGGCATTAGCTAATGATAGAATGGTCAATATTTCAAGACATAACAACCATTAATGTATACACCTAACAAGAAAGAACCAAAATACATAAAGGAAAAAACTGATAAAAACTGTAAGGAGAAATAGATCAATCCACCATTAGAGCTTTAAAACTTAAAATCCATCTATCAAATGAACAGATCCAACAAGTAGAAATGCAGTAAGAACATAGTTGAATGAACAGCACTATCAATCAACTGGATATGATTGATATCTATAGACTACTTCATCCAAAAATAGCAGATTATACATTCTATTTAAGCTCACATAGAACATTTACCAAGAAAGACCACATAATGAGCCATAAAACACACCTTAACAAATCTGAAAGGAAAGATATTCTGCAATGTCTGCTTTCAGAACATCATGGAATTAAAGTAGAAATTGATAGCAGAAAGATAGATGAAGAGATCTGAAACTCCCCAAATATTTGATATTAAACAGCACACTTCTAAAAAACATGTAGGTCAAAGAACAAAACCTCAACACAGATTTAGAAATATTTTGAACTAAATATAAATGAAAATATAACATCAAAAAAATGTGTGGGATGTACAGACAGCAATACTTAAGAGGGAAATTTCCAGCACTGAATGCATATATTAGAAAAGAAAAAAGATATAAAATCAATACTCTAAGTTTCAATCTTAAGAAACTATTTAAAAAAGACAATTTGGGTGCCTGGGTGGTTCAGTCGGGTTAAGCATTCAACTTTGGCTCAGGTCATGATGTCACGGTTCATGGGTTTGAGCTCCGCATCGGGCTCTGTGCTGACAGCTCAGAGCCTGAAGCCTGTTTAGGATTCTGTGTGTGTCTCTCTCTCTACCCTTTCCCCACTCACGCTCTCTCTCAAAAATAAATAGACATTAAAAAAAATTTAAAAAGAGAGACAAATCAAAAGTAAGCAGCTGAAAAGGAATAATAAAATTAAAAATCAGTGAAATTGTTAACAGGGAATAAATAGAGAAAATTAATGAAATCAGGAACTGATTCTTTGAAAAGATCGATAAAATTGATCAACCTCTGGTTAGGCTAATTAAGGAAAGAAAGAGAAAACACAAATTACAAAAAAAAAAAAAAAAAGATACCACGATGGATTCTATGAACATTAAACAACGAGCAATTCTATGTTCACCAATATGATTGCTGAGATGAAATGGGCCAATTCTCTGAAAGTTACAATCTGCCAAAACACATACATGAAGAAATAGTCTCAATAGAATTATACTGTTAAACAAATTGAATCAATAATTAATAACTCTCCCAAAAAGAAAGCAAAAGGCCCAGATGGGTTTATTGGAAGATTCTACCAATCGTTTAAGGAGGAAATTATACCAATTTTATAATCTCTTACCAGAGATAAAAGCTAAGGGAATATGTGCCAAATCATTTTATGAAGCCAATATTACCCTAATTAATACTGAAATCATACAAAGACACTGCAAGAAAAGAAAACTACAGACCAGTATCTCTCATAAACATCAATACAAACATCCGCAACAAAGTATTAGCAAATCAAATCCAATAATGTATAAAAATTTATACAACACAACCAAGCAGGATTTCTCTCAGTTAGGAAGGACTGGTTTAGTATTTGAAAGTCACTAGGGGCGCCTGGGTGGCGCAGTCGGTTAAGCGTCCGACTTCAGCCAGGTCACGATCTCGCGGTCCGTGAGTTCGAGCCCCGCGTCAGGCTCTGGGCTGATGGCTCGGAGCCTGGAGCCTGTTTCCGATTCTGTGTCTCCCTCTCTCTCTGCCCCTCCCCCGTTCATGCTCTGTCTCTCTCTGTCCCAAAAATAAATAAAAAAAAAAAAAAAAAAAAAAAAAAAAACGTGGAAAGTCACTTAATGTAATCCATCACATCAAGAATCTGATAAGGAAACATCTTTGGGAAAATGTCTATTCATTTCTTCTGCCCATTCTAAATCAAATTATTCTTGTCTTTGGTGTTGAGTTTTATAATTTCTTTATGTATTCTGAATCATAACCTTTCATTGGATATATTCAACAAAGAATGGGGAAATTTCTTCAACTTGATTAAAAAACATCTAGAAAATACCTACAACTAACATCATAATTAATGGTCAGAAACTTGAAGCTTTCCTGCTAAGATCAAAAACAAGGCAAAGATATTTGTTTTCATCATTACTCTTCAACACTGTTCTAAAAATCCTAGTAATACAAGAAGACAAAAAAAAAGAAAAAGGAATAAAGGGTATACATATTGGGAAGAAAAAATAAAATAAATGGTCTTTTTTTTCTCAGATGACATAATTGTGTATGTAGAAAATCTGAAAGAATCAACATAACAAAATGCCTGGAACAAATAAGCAATTATAGAAATGTTTTAGAATACAAGGTATTCTGGTATAAAAAGATAATTTTTTCTCTCTTTTTCCTTCAGAAGTAATCTTCCATCTCACAAGAGTAAGTACTAAGTCTCCAACTGGATTTGCGGGAGACAGATATACACTCGATCTTAGCCAAAAGTCTGAGAAGCGATTGGGGGAGTCAGATATAATTCTAAATTCTTCTTTAATATCCAAAATACTAATAAGCACATAGAAAGATTCTCAGTCTCATTACCGATCTGAGAAATAAGAATTGGGAATAATGAGATATCACTTCTCAATTATCTGTTTGGCACAAAAATAAATAAATAAATAAATAAACAAACAAACAAACAAACAAACAAATAAAACTTAAGAGGAAAAAGCAGGTGTGGGAAAGGATTTGGGGAACAGACACCCTTAGGTTCTGCTGATAGAAACATAAATTCCTGCCCCTTTCCTGGAGAACAATTTAGAAACAACGCTACCATTACTGCTAATAGTAGTAATAGTCATAACAATAACAAGAACAAGAACATGTGCTATTCTAAGTACCATATGTGTGTGTGTGTGTGTGTGTGTGTGTGTGTGTGTGTGTGTTTGTGCATGTGCGTGTGTAGTACCTCTGAATAATGTACTATTATCACCTCAGTTTTACAGATAATAAACTGAGGCAAAGAGAGATAAAGATCAACATTTCATAAGGGAATGAAATCGGTTTTAGAAGTTGCAATTCTGAGTTCAGGTTTTTTAATGATGAAACTATATAATTCGAATCAGATCCAGCAATTCCTTACCTGAGCAAATATCCTCAGAAAACTTTCTGAGAATTATTGACAAGGCTTCACTATTATTGCTTCAAAACACTATTAGCTATTCTCTTCCTTACCTAGTTTCTTACTCTAAACACTCTCAGAATTACTTCAACTGGAATCTGATTGTTAGTTATTTAACACCATTGAAAAATCTAAGAAAAATTAAAAGGCTCACAATACATAGCTGCTTTATTTCATACAGGAGCAGTGAATTATGATGATTCTTTCCCTGTCATTCTCCCCATCCATCCATTCCTTCCTCTCTCCCTTCAGCCACCCATCCATCTCTCCTTTCCTATTAAGACGGTATTGTAGTTTTCTTTATTTAGGTCTTGCAGACCAATGTGTATCTTATCTTAACATATATCTTATCTTTTATTATTTTTTAAAATGTTTATTTATTTTTGAGAGAGAGAGACAGACAGAGCTCGAGAGGGGAAGGACCAGAGAGAGGGAGACACAGAATCCAAAGCAGGCTCCAGGCTCCAAGCTGTCAGCACAGAGCCCAATGCGGGGCTCAAACTCACAAACCACGAGATCATGACCTGAGCTGAAGTCGGATGCTTAACCGACTGAGCCAGTCAGGCGCCCCAACATGTATCTTATCTTTTGAGGGAGTTTTTTGTCCTATTATACTTTCTTATTGGTTACTGTTGGTACATAAGAAAGCTATTACTTTTTGTAAATTTACCTTGTATCTAAGTAGTAGACTTAACTCTGATTAATTTTTTAAAATTTAGAGTTGACACTATTGGATCTTGAGTAGCCTGAATATCATTTTGTCCTCAAATAATGGTATCTTTGTTTCCTTATTTTCAGAGTTAAATCATTTATTCCTGACCATACTTTATTGCATTGGTCCAAACATTTCCAAATGATTTTAAAATAATGGTATTTGTGCGTTTCCTTTCTTGTTGCTGATTTAAATAAAAGTATTCCTAGTATTTCTCTTTAAGGACACTTTTGGGATGCGGAGGAAGTATTTTTCTGTGTCTGTAATAGGTCATTAATTTTATTGCATGTCTTCTAGGTACCTATTAAAAATAGTGTGGTCTATTTTATTAGTTCTACTGATATGATGCATGCACCTTGGCTAGAATATCCCCATGTAGTTTACAAAGGTTATTATTATTATTGTTTTAATATAATGTTCAGTCTGGTTTGATACAATTTCATTTAGGTTTTCATACTATATTCACAAAATTAATTTATATCTACAAATTATTTGCTATCTTGCCAGGTTTTGTTATTAGGAGTATGTTAGCTTCACAAAATAAATTGAAAAGATTTTTAAATTTTTATGTTGTCAAATAGTTTATATAACAGAATATTTATCTGTTTCCTGAATACTTGAGAAAAATTACCAGTATAATTTTCCAGCCCCAGGGGCATCTGAGTGGCTCAGTCCATTGAATGTCTGATTCTTTTATTATTATTATTATTTTTAATGTTTATTCTTGACAGAGAGAGAGAGAGAGAGAGACAGAGCGTGAGCGGGGGAGGGGCAGAGAGAGAAGGAGGCACAGAATCCGAAGCAGGCTCCAGGCTCTGAGCTGTCAGCACAGAGCCCAACACGGGGCTCAAACTCACAGACCGCGAAATCATGACCTGAGCCAAAGTCGGACGCTCATCCGACTGAGCCACCCAGGCACCCCGAGTGTCTGATTCTTGATTTCAGTTCAGGTCATGATCTCATGGTGCCTGGGATGGAGCCTTGTGTCCAGCTCAGTGCTGACAGCGTGGAACTTGCTTGGGACTCTCTCCCTCCCTCTCTCTCTCTCTCTGCCCTTCCCTTCCTTCCACACACACACACACACACACACACACACACACACTCTCTCTCTCTCTCTCTCTCTCTCTCTCTCTCACACACACACACACACAAAATAAAAATAAATAGACATTAAAAAATTATCAGGCCCTAAAATCATTTTATTTTTAGTGAGGGGGTGGCTGGTGATGGTTCTTGATTTACATGTTTTTATATTAATGGATATACTTAGGTTTTCTAATTCTTGTTAATTTTGATCATTTATATTTTCCTATAAACTTTCCATTTAATTGGATTCCATTAAATACATACAAGTTGAACATGGAATGCTCTGTTTTAAGATATTTCTTTCTGATCTGTTATAATCTTTCTCATTTCTAATTTTAGCTGTATCTTTATTCTTCACGGATATATTCTATAGCTTATCCATTACTTTTTGACATTCTATCTATCCCTTTTGTTTTTCTATCTCCTTTGTATACAATAGTTTTGCTATTTTTTCCCTAAATTCTACAAGGGTGTGAAAAGAATGAAAAGAAATGTGTATTTTCCATTTGTATGGTGAATTTTTCATATGTATCTGTTTCTTCCATTATAATATAGCATCAAAAGATTCTTTTTCTAATTTTGGCAAATTGATCTGTTGGCAGTTAGAAGAAGCACTCTCAGACTACACACCAATTTTGTTTCTCATTTTTCTCTTTGCTTTTGACTTGATATATTTTAATGGTACATTATTTACAGTATTATAGTTTGTGATTATTATACCTTCCTTACAGAGCAATTTTTTTTCAAAATATATTTATCCTCCTTACTCTTGAGATTTGCCTTCAATTATGACTTTCACAAAATCACACTTGGTTCTCTTTCTTGTTGCATTTGACAGATAAATATTTGCATATCTTTTCACTGATATCCTTTTATTTATAGCCTTCGTTGTTGTAACTCCGATATTTTTATGGGTTTTAGCTCAAGCAACATGTTACTTGATTTGACTTCCACCAGTGTTCTTATAAATTTAAATCGTACAGGGTTTCCACTAGGGGTGGATTTGGACCATTCATCCTAATAAACATTTTACTTGACGAACACACCCCTGGGGTGCCAATCACACTGTAAGTAGAAACTGAGACTCTATATGCCTGGTTGAGTAAATGATGAGTTAGGGAAATAAACTCAACCTCTTGAGTTTATTTTGTGCCTCTCCCTTTTTCCTAGAAGCATTGTAGAATCTTGTTATTCATCCCTGAGCAGCACTGTGGGAGGAGACGGATTTCAGGGAAGTGTTCAAGATGAGTAAGAGTGATTTCTCTGTTCTAATCCCAGTTTTATAGACTCCTTCCTGAGTATATTATCTTTTTTTTTAAGTGTTTATTTTTGAGAGAGAGAGAGAGAGAGCAAGCAGGGGAGGTGGAGAGAGAGAGGGGGGAACAGAAGATCCAATGTGGGCTGTGCACTGACAGCAGAGAGCCCGATGTGGGGCTCAAACTCAGGAACCGTGAGATCATGACTTGAGCTGAAGTTGACCGCTCAACCGACTGAGCCACCCAGGCACCCCTCCTGAGTATATTCTCTTAATGATCCTTCCAAGTCAGGAGACATTTTGAATTTGGACAATATATAAAATTTATAGGACACTCCAAGTGGGGGGTGCCTAAAAACTCAGAGTGTCACTGCAATTAGTGTTTGGAATAAGTGCTTTGGCTGAGATCTGTATTTACGATGAACATATATATGCATACGTACCTTTTTTAAAACATAGTTTTGTATTATAAAAGAACTGCTGTTTTCAAACTTTGAGTCCTCATATCCTGATAATTTCATGACACAAATCAATTTCCAGTGACCACACTGTATTATGACACACAAAGGGTTACTTTCACGGATATTTTTTTCTACCACCAAGAGCTGGAAAATGCATCAAGTCTCGACGCTCATGACTGCTGCCGTAACAAGAGTGAGTCCGGGCTGTGACAGATAAATCACACTGAAGTCAGCCACTCAAGTGAATGGCAGACTGGTTGTCAACACTAAACCTCTTATTGCTTCCAGTGACTTTTATCCACACACATTCTAATTCATCATAGATCCAATTCCACAAAATGTTTGTAAAGCTGTACAGCTTGGCTCTATACATTCTTCATTTCTAAAGCACCTGCATCACATCGAGCTTATCAAAGCATATCCATTGAAACATCCATTACAATATACACTGAACCCTTGCTGTGTTTTGGTTTGAAAATTTCTATTTATAGTGAGCACCCCCTCCATATCATATATCTAAGTCCAAAAGGTAACTTATTAGGCAAGTCAGAATTGTCCTTGAATGTTCTTAAAATTATACTTAAATTGCCATGCCCCAGATACTAAGGTCCCAGGTAGTAATGTTCTTTTGTTTTTCTTGAACGTTGGGCTATTATCTCTTTTATCCTGTTAGGGGAAGCTATGGTATATTTAAAAGTAGAGAAAGATGTTTTACTGGGGTGAAGGATGGAATCTCTCTGCTTTCTATTTTATTTTATTTTATTTTATTTTATTTTATTTTATTTTATTTTATTTTATTTATTTTATATTTTGACTGAGTGTATGGTGTGGAATTATGTCAGTTAAACAGGATTATAACAAAATGTTATTGTACACATACTGCTGAGTCCATGTCTCTTCTTATAGCTGCATATATATGAAAAAAAAGTGTATACACATGAATATACACCTTCTTACATACATAGAAATAATGTATAAAGATATGTAGACATAGGGAAATGGGGAGAGAACAGTGTTCCAGGAAGAGACCACTGTCTGTGAACTCTCATGGTGGGAGTGAACACAGCATATACTAAAAACTGATGTGAGAAGAGACCAGAAAATGAGGGACAAAATGTTAAGTGACTCACTGATGGCATCATCTAGTAGCCACAGAACCTAAAACTCATATGTATCTGAACACAACTGGGTTGTTTTTCCCAGTCACACCACACTGTGCCTACACTTCAGATTTGCATGGCAAATAGTGGGCTTAAGTGGCATTTTTTTACTGCTCATTTATTTATACAACTTTGGTTTGTCCCACAGGCACAGGCCGAAGCTTGTCTTTGGATCCATACCTCGTCCCGTGATATGCCAATTTGGTTTAATCACTTGGTTTAACAAGCTTTTCTGAATGTATAACCACGCAGAAGCCTGTGATTGGCAGGATGTTCAACCCTACACAATGTATCTGATCTAAATTGTTAGAGTTTTCTGAGCTTATAGATTTGTCCCAAAGGTATGTGTTTTTTACAATAAATGAATGAGTATTGAATACTCAAGGTATGGTCCAATAATACCCTGTTGTATAGTCCCAATGACAACTGGCTGAATCAGTTAAGAACTTTTAGTGGATTTTCCATTTTTTTAAAAAATGTTTTTAGTGTTTATTTATTTACTTTTGAGAGACAGAGAGGGAGCACAAGCAGGGGAGGGAGAGAGAGGGAGACACAGAATCAGGAACAGGCTCCAGGATCTGAGCTGTCAGCACAAAGCCTGACATGGGGTTTGAACCTGGGAACCATGAGATCATGACCCCCAGCTGAAGTCAGACGCTTAACCAACTGAACCACCCACCTGCCCCTCTTCCATTTTCTAAACTATGCCTCCCCCTTTAAAGATATGGTTCTTAGGGGTGCCTGGGTGGCTCAGTCAGTTAAGCATCTGACTTTGGCTCAGGTCATGATCTCATAGCTTACAGGTTCGAGCCCCACATCGGGCTCTGTGCTGGCAGCTCAGACCCTGGAGCCTGCTTCAGATTCTGTGTCTCTGTCTCTCTGCCCCTTCCTGCTCACACACTCTCTCTCTAAACATATAAATAAACATTAAAAATTTGTTTAAATGATAAAAAAAATTAAAAAAAAATATCGTTCTTACCATCTACCTTTTTCTGCAACTTCCTGACTCACACTTTGCTGCTTTTCAAAACAGGTGATATATCCATGAACATACTGGATAAAGAGAAGCAGACTCTCCAGGTTAATGTGAAAGCTGCGATGAATTTATAATCAGAGGACAAGAGTTGTTGTGTGATTCCCTTCTCATGCAACAGAAAACCAATTTACTTAATTGCCTGTGCTTAAGCGTAATGTCATCTTGTATGGCTTACTGTTTTATACTGATGGGAGAATATTAAGTTACTAATGGCATAAGTCCATAAAAAAATTCATAGGCCATGAACTAGCATGCTAGAAAAAGAACAGATTTGGCAGGCGGTAGCATTAATTTATGAAATGTCATGTTTTAGATACCTGACTCTTGTAAACAGATGATTTTATACCTGATGTGGGCCCTATCATTCAACTAAGAACAGGTAAATTACATTAAAACCTCAAATATTCTTAACTCCAAGCTCCTCTTACAGAAAGCAGTCATCTGGCTCAGTCCGAAGTGAGCACTTCCTCAAGAATGTTTGATGAATATTAAAATCAAATTACTTTGGGCTTTTAGTCTCTCGTTATTTCTTTAGCATTAGTGAAAATAGAGGACACTCTATGCAATAAAACACCATCAACAATTTAAAATCCAGGTAAATCACAAACACCGTTATCTACACTAGACAGCAAAGGTAACTAATGTTTCAAATCTAAGAACTAAGGTTAGGACAAGAGCTGAGTTAGAAAAGAAGCTTTTTCCAGAATTGATAATGGGACTTTATGAAGGTAACATTCTAGTCTTTTCTCTTTTCCTTTGCCTTCCCTCAGGGAAAGGACGAACACTAAGCATGGAATAGAGTTGCCTGAGAATACTGGCATACGCCTTTTCTTACTGCGACAGAAGAAATTTGTGACTTTTTTTTTTTTTTTTAAAAAGGGTATTTAAAGTAATGGTGAAAGAAATGCTAGTAAGTTGTAGCCACTGGTGAAGTCCTCCCAGGCCTTGAATTGGTCAGAATAATTAGAGAAACCAGAACTTCTAAAATGGAATAAGCCAGGTAAGAGAAAATAGAAAAGGCAATGAAACTGCACATAACTGCGGCTGGTATCTAAACATCACCACTTTTTTATTTCTTGTAAGAAACCATCTGCAATGTTTACTAGGGCTGCTGTAACTAAGTGACACAAACTGGGCAGCTTTAAACAACAGAACTTTATTCCCTTTACAGTTCTTGAGGCCAAAAGTCTGAAATCAAGCTCCCTTTCTAAAATCTCTAGGATAGGACCCTTCCTTGTCCCGTCTGAACTTCTGGAAGCTCTAGGCATTCCTTGGCCTATGGAAAGATAGCTTTAATTTCTGCCTGCATCTTCACACTGGCCCTTCCCCTCTGTGTCTGTGTCTTTTTTTTTTTTTTTCTAATTGTATTTATTTATTTTAAGACAGAGAGAGAGAGAGAGAGAGAGAGCGCGTGCGCGCACGCAAGTGGGGGAGGGGTAGAGAGAGACACACATCGAATCTGAAACAGGCTCCAGGCTCTGAGCTGTCAGCACAGAGCCCCACGCAGGGCTTGAACTCACAAACCACGAGATCATGACTTGAGCAGAAGTCGGACACAACCGACTGAGTCACCCAGGAGCCCTGTGTCTGTGTCTTTACGTGGTGTTCTCCCTATGTTTGTGTCCAAACTTCCCTCTTAAATTTTTTTTTTCATTGAGGTAGAGTTGACATACAATATAATATTAGTTTCAGGTGTACAACATAGCGATTCTCCAGTTATATACATTACAAAATGCTCACCACAATAAGTGTAGTTAGCTTCTGTAACCATACAAAGTTATTATAATATTATTGACTCTATTCCCCTACACTGGATTTTTCGTCCCCACGACTTACTTATTTTCTAATTTCAAGCTTGTACCTCTTTATCCCCTTCATCAAATCTTCTTCTTATAAGGACATCAGTCATATCGGGCCCATATCGGGTCCATTCTACTCTGGTAGGACAACACTACAACTTAACTAAATGTATCTGCAACAGCCATAATTCAAATAAAGTCACCTTCTGAGGTACTGGTGTAAAGAAATATATTTTCTGCACCTCGTTTACTGTCAACTACCACACTCGTACTTAGAACACAGCACAACACTTCTGACACCGTGTGTGTGGGTTCTCCACACCAAGCAATCCTTGGACACAAGTTGGATGCCTTATAATTCAGTTCTGATGCTATCTGCCTGGAGTTGGCACTGGATCCCATGAGTTAAGAGCTGAGTCCCAGAGGACTGGCCACCATTTAGACACCAATCACAAGTCTCAGACACTTACCTAATCTTCTGATCAACTAGCTGTAAATCGGGGTTCCCATGGCGCTCTGCTTGGGTTCAATTATTTGCTAGTACAGCTCTCCAAACTCAGGGAAAGATTTATCTACATATATCTGTTTATTGTAAAGGATATATATGTAAGAAAGGGTGCAGATGAACAGCCAGATAAAGAGGTTCATAGGATGATGTTCAGGAGGGTCCTGAGTGCAGGATCTTCTGTCCCAGGGGATTTGAAGGGTGCCACCCTCCTGGCAGGTAGATGTGTTTACCACACCAGAAACTTACAAAACTCCACACTTTTGGGATTTTTGTAGAAGCTTTATCACAGTAGGCCTGATCAATTATGAACTCAATCTCTAGCTCCTCTTCCCTTGTCAGAGGACGAGTGATAGAGCTAAAACTTGCAAGCTTCTAATCATGGTTTTTCTGGTGACCAGCCTTCATCCTCACGCTGTTCAGCAGTTCACAAGAGTCACCTCATTAGAACAAAAAACTTCCTATCACCCACGAAATTCCAAGGGTTTTAGGAGCTCTGTGGCAGAAACTAGGGGCAGTAACCAATATATTTTATTATTTCACAATTAGACTTCAGGACTTAATCTTTTCTGGGGGCTGGCAAACAATTGAAGTCATAACATTACCCTTTTAAGTTGCACACAGTACTAATGCATTGTTACACCTGTCTGTATGTGTATCTACATTTAATAAAAAATAAAATCTTTGTCAAAAGAATACAGCTGAGTTGTCCATTGTGTCATTTTTGTTTTTAATTCAAAGGACAAAACTTGAACTCTACTATATACCATTGACGTCTTAGCCAAACAGAATGAAGCTCTCCCTGAGTCAAAATGAAGAGGCCTCCAAGGGCAACTGGCCTTGTGATTCTGGATTCACAGACATATGCCCAGCTGGAGGGGAGGGGGAGGGTCTGCTCTTAGTTTGTGTGGCCCACCAAACACTGTGGTCACTTCTTTTTATTTTTTAAAGTTTATTTATTTATTTTTGAGAGAGAGAGAGCAGGGCAGGGGCAGAGAGAGAGGGAGAGAGAAAATCCCAAGGAGGATGTCAGCACAGAGCCCGATGTAGGGCTCCAACTCGTGAACCGTGAGATCATGACCTTAGCCGAAATCAAGAGTCAGATGCTTAACCAACTGAGCCACCTAGGCACCCCAGCACCGAGTCACTTCTTAACAGTTCTCCTCAAAGTATCAGTTCTTCCTTGAAATCTGTAATTATTTCTGAGATAGAACCATCACAAATGAGGAGAAAGAGTGGAACGTAAGAAAATATTTGTGTTTTGGGCACATACAGATTTAGGCTTGAATCTAGGTTCCATAGTGTCTAGCACAGTGACCCCAGGAAAGTTAATAAGCTTTTCAAATCCTTAGTGTGTGCATCTGTGAAATGAAAATCCTCACTGCTAATGCCCAGAGTGATTTCAAGGATCAACGTGGATAAAGCTCCTGGCTTGATACAAAGGAGGCACTGAGTAAATGTGACTTGGTTCAACTTCATAATATATATGGCAAGTTGAAAGTCAACAGCTTATAAGAAAACTTTCTTCTTCCATAGGGTGCTAGTGACCAAATTTTCATGGTGATATGTATAATTAAGTATTTAATATAAATACAACAAATATCACTTTTAATTAAAATTATAATTCACAGGTAGAAGTCACTGTGTTTGCTTTCTGGTAACTACAATAATAAAATTAGATCACAACAGAACTGGGAATGAAGATTTACTCACAGTGCAAACATTCTCAAGCATCACATATGTGCCAGGTGTTCTTTTAGGGATGATGGGACACAGCCACAGGTGATAGAAACATCAGGAAGGAAGTGGCACAACTTACCCCACCAACTTTCTCAAAGTGAGATCCATCTTTCTTAAAATCTGTGAGGGCTCCATTGAAATACCAGGTAAACATGATGTCTAGCAAGGGATCATGTTGCACTTGGCACGGCAAAATGACACTTTCGCCAACAGAGACATCCATGTTGGATGGTGCCAAAGTTATTCTCGTTGGTTCTGTTAAGGGAACAATAAAGTTTTAAATAAAATTGTAGTGTTTTTATTTTGATGAAAGCATTTTCACAAGCTGATTGCTAACCTAACATGTAGTGTGCATAATTGAAAGTCTTCAACATTAATATAGACATTTTTATGCAGATTTGTAATGTATTTCTTTGGATCCACAAATTCTTGTTAAAAGAATTAGGAAATTTGAATTTATAGGATACATCAGTTTAAAAATTAAAGTCACCTGTAAACAAGGTTCTAATACTACTACAAAATCAATTTTAACTTAGTTTTACTGCTTTGTGAAATATAGGGGTAGAAAGAGAAACCACTGAATTTTCACTAACTTTGAATGACTCAAATGCATTACTACCAAAATTTAAATACACTCAAACATTTGAAAGGCCACACAAAAGACATCCAGAACAGGTACTGTAAGAGGGATACTAAGTTAAAATGCTAATTAAATGCCTGTTTTTCCCCAAATGTCCACATGTGCATTTCTTTCTTCCTATCATTAACACAGCCCTTCCAGCTGTTCTGAATTAAACTTCTTTTGACCCCACTTTTCCATTGCTACTCATTTGTTGACTCCATATTGTAGCAAAAGTCCTCCAAAGAATCATTTATGTATACTGTCTACAATTCCTCTAGTAAATTCTCTCTCTAATCCACTCTTGTTAGGCTGTGGCTTCCCGCAACTTATTTGCTTTTAAGGTTCCCAGGAATCACCCTGTTGCAAACCAGTGGCACATTTTTCAATTTCATGTACTTAATTGATGTTTCAGCAGTATTTGCTCCCTTTCATCACTGTCTTCCTGTCAGTTCACTTTCTTTCCTTGGTTTCTGGAACACGAAACCCTCTTTGTTTTCTAGTACTGTGCTGGTCACTGCTTTGTGGTCCCTCTTCTTTTCCTACATCTCGTAATGTTAGATTGCCTCAAACTCAATCCTTGGTCTTCTTCTTTTGTCTTCACTCACTCTTGGTGATTTTATCTAGACTTCTCTTTTCAAGTACTTATCTGTATGCGAACAACTCCCAAGTGTGTGTTTCTATCCTCTATCTGATCTCTCCTTTGAATTCAGGCACAGCCAAATGCTAATGCTTTGGCTAAAGAAATGTAAGATGGAGCTATGTGTGGCACTGACAGGCAGAAGCCTGGAAAAAAGTAAGAGGCCATCTGAAACGTAGTCTTTCCTCTTCCACTGTGATGGGCAATGTGCAAGAGAATGGAGGCACCAGGACCCTTTATTCCTTAATGTAGACAGCATAGCTGACCCACCATGGACTGTGACATAAGCAAAAAGTATTAGCTTATGCTAATATTGTTGTTAATGGCAGAATACTGTGGTCTGCTTTCCACAAACAGAGCTTGGTGAACATTTCACATTTACCACATCCAAACCGAACTCCTGATCTGCCTCCTCCCCAAAGTGTGCAATCCTCAGCCTTTTCAATCTCAGTTGTTTTGATGGTCATTCCTTCTGTTATTTGCCAAATGCCCTGCAACCATCCTTGTCTCCTTTCTTTCTCTTGGGCCTCATTGGTCAGTAATTCCTGTTGACTCTGCAAGCCCAGTATTTGCAGAATCTGATCCTTTTCCATCAACTCCTCTGTTGTCACTTTCACTTGAGTCATTATTGCCTCCTGCCTGGTTTGCAGCCATGGTCTTCTGAGATCTCTCCAACTTCTACTCTTGATTCCCCACAGTCTGTTCTCATCAGAGCAGCTACACCAAAAGTTTAAAAATATATTTTACATCATGCCACTCTCTGCCAATTTGCACCAGCCTCTACTTTTCACTTCTACTAAAAGCCAAAGTCCTCACAAGGTCTACAAAGTTCTTCCACGATTTTCCCCCAAGGAATCTATTAGTTAACTCCTCTATGTCCACAAAATCTCTGCCTAGTCTCTCTTTCTCACTGGGCGTACTCCAATCACCATCTTTCTGCTCCAGCTGACCTCTCCCACACACTACTCTGTATTTTCTCAATTGTTTGCATTTTTTCCCCTTGGATAATTCCCTCATTTTTTATTCTACTGTGTATTTTCTTTCTACCTCCAGTAGAAGGTAAAATTCATGAAGGCAGAATCTTTATCCGTTTATTTACCAACATAAGTCAAACACCAGACACACAGCAGGTACTCATTTTTTTTTCTCAAATAAATAAACAACATATATGTGCAACTGTAAATGACTTTCATTGATGGTAAGGATTGTTTCATGGACGTCAAAAACTCCAGAAAATATCAATGATATTGTGCAAGAGTACATTCAAAAGATCTTACATAACAGAATAGCATAAAATTAGGTCATCAGCATATGCTATTTGTAATTCTTTTGCCTATCGTACTTGCACATAACTGATATGTTCCCTGGTGCATACTATGGTACGTAAAGAAATAATAAGAATTGTTCTCTTTATTTCCACCTGTTAAAAATAACAGTGCAAATACAGGTTCTATCTTCATAGTGCACTGCATAGTATAAACAATCTGGTTTTTTCTTTGCTCTTAATAACATACCATACAGCCCATCTCTACATAAAGCAATCTTTGGGAAATGTACCTACCAGTAACAACCAAGCGTGTTGTGCCATTTGCTTTCCCAAACTGGTTTTCTGCTATGCAGGTATAAGTTCCAACGTCAGCTTTAGTCACATTGACTATTTGAAGTCCTCCGTCTTTTAAAAAAGAAATTCTAAAGAAAATACAAATTAGACAAATAAGTGTATATTAGTCATTTTCACCAAATAGCAATTTTTATAAAAGTATTGCCTTAAGCTAGTATTTTAATTTATTTTTTATTTATTTTAATGTTTATTTTCAGAGAGGCAGAGACAGTGCAAGTGGGAGAGGGGCAGAGAGAGAGGGAGACAGAGAACCCCAAGCAGGCTCTGCACTGCCGGTCAGAGCCCGAGCCTGAGTTCGAACCAATGAAACTGTGAGATCATGACCTGGGCCAAAACCAAGAGTCGGATGCTTAACCGACTGAGCCACCCAGGCTCCCCTTAAGCTAGTATTTTTAAGTCCAGTCCTTAGCCTTCTTGGAAATAAAGAAAATTAAAAGAAAAGTTATACGCATACACACACGTGCACACACGTGCACACACACGCACACAGAGCTGAGGAAGAAAAGATGCTCTACCAATTGGAACTTTTCTTGATATTTTTTATGCAGCCCTACTTAACAGCATTACTTAACATTACACTTACTTTCAGGGATGCCTTTATCAAATAAGTGTGTAATGTTTTCTAAAAATATATGGTGTGGTAGATTGCTCATGATGGGTCAGCCTTGTAAGTTTGGAGAAAATAGAAAATAGACAGGACACTAACTCGCTTAACTTTAAAACAGTTCATGAGAAAGGAGAAACTCTCTTTCCTTTACATAATGAACTTGGGAGAGTCACATTTGACTCCATATAAACTCAAATTTTACAAAATCACACATTTATGGTCACCTGTGAGCTACTGCAAAGAATCTGGGCAATACAAATGAACATTACATTAGAGTTTCTGAGCATATGCTTAAGATACTTAAGGCTTTTGCATCTAACTAATTCATTAAGGAAATACAAATGAGTGCCTTACACGTGCTAGGCATTATGAGACTCTCTGGGATTACAGTGTGAGCAAGAAAGAAAGTCTCCACCTTCACGGAAATAAGTCTAATGAGCAGCTTACACAATAAATAAGTGAGAGAAGTTCAGATATTTAGGAAATACTCTGAAGGAGACAAACAGGATAACACAATAAAGAGAGCTATAAAGAATGTTCCCTTGATAGGGTGCTTCAGAAATGCCTCTGACAAGAGGTATCATTTGGAATAAGAATAAAGAATGAGAAAGGGTCTGTCCGTCATTAGTCAGATCCATGAATCTTTACTGCCTATCTTGTAGACCTGTAATTATTTTCCTTTCTTTGAATTCCTAAAATCTTCACTACCCATATCATTCATTTAACACTTAGGATGCCTTTTATCTTGTATGGTTCATATCTTTGGTATCTGAGTGTCATATCAATCTAAAGAGAGGGTAAATTTCTTAAAAAGGTTTCCAACCCCGAGTCAGCATGACATGATAGAGTAAACCATGGTCAATAAGTGTTTGCAACTTTTAGGCTATACAGTAGATATGAAAGGACGCTGAGGACCTCAGACTATGATGGGATGATCTCAACTCAATTTCTGGATATTATCCTGTTTGACAGAAGATATTGAGGCAAGTGTCAGAAGTGTGGATAGTCCAAGTTTATGTCTCAAAAATATACAAGATATATCTTTTATATTACATATAACTATTTTTCATGTCTTTTATATTACATATACATGTACATTCCTTTGATGGCCTGTCATTCACATTCACTCAAATCCTAGCTCCATTTTCTTGAGTGAGAAAGTGGTGGAATCAGAGGCAGCACACACAGACCTGCTCATGATTCTGGGCAGAGTATCCATGAATGTTTGTTGCTCAGGTGATTTGTTGTTTGTTTGTATGTCAAGAAATGTTTGAAACAAAAGGGTTTGAGAACAATGCCCTAGAAAGCTAATCAGGGAGCACAGAACATTGTATTTTAATTTGAGGAGCAAAGCAGAAAGGTTAAAAATGCCAAGAACTTTCCTAGGTAGCTGGGACAAAGGTGCTTTATCTGATTTCCTTCATGGAACCCTCACCACTTTACTGGGTATGAAATGCAGGCTGATCACTTTTCTCAAAGAGATGATTGAAGAAAAATCACTTTATACCTTAACATATCAGAGAACAAAGATTTTCTTAGTGTGCAATAATAATTGAAAGAGGAGACTCTGTAGAGGGGCACAAGCAAATAAAACACTTAGGATATGGAGAATGTTTTCATAAACATAGGGAGTAAACGGAAACAAATGTGAATCTGATCATGTAATTCTGCTATAACCCTCATCCCTGGCTTAGACCTCTTCTCTGGCATTACACTGCCTATAGGAGAAAAATTACATCCTGAGCCCAATACCTATTTTTCATTGGGACCCTACCTCTAACTTTGGAAGGCCTTGTGAATTCTACCCCTTGTTTGCTTTTCTCCAGTCACAAATACCTTCTTTTAAATGCTTTTATGCTTCTTATTGTCTTGGGACCTTTGTGCACACTATTTCCTATGTGTAATTAATGTGTACTTATCCTTCAGATTTTGGCCACTTTCCTGAACCATGGGTCAGATTAGGTGTTCCTGTAAATGATGATAGATCTCCTGTGCCTTTTTTACAGCATCTGACAACTGGCCAATTACATATTTGTGTGCGTCCTTGACTAATTTCTTCCCCTAGTAAGCTCAGAAACTGTAAGCTCTCTGGAGGTAGGAAGAGTGTCTAGACAGTGTCTGAATTACTCACTGTTAAACTCCTAGAGCCTCGAACCATTTCTGCCATGGACTAAATGTTCAAAATTAATACTTGTTGAATGAACAAATGACTGTGCGTTTAGAGAGTCACTACAGAAGAACTTGGATTAGTGAAGGCAGGTTGCAGAGCATTGAAGACATTGTAAATTTCAAGGAAATAAATTCAGAAAGTGTGTAAACTATTAGACACATACACATATATTATACACATATATATGTGTGTATACACACACACACACACACATATATGCACATGTATATGCATACAGTTTACCCTTGAACATGGGTTTCAACTGTGTGGATCTGTTTATTTGCAGATTTTTTTCAATACAGTATAGTACTGTAGATGTATTTTCTCTTCCTTGTGTTTTTTTTTTTAAATTTTGGAGAGAGAGAGAGAAAGCATGATTGGGGGAGAGAAGCAGAGTGAGAGAGAGAGAGACAGAGAATCTCAAGTAGGCCCGACACTTGGAACAGAGCCCAGTGCAGAAGTTGATCCCATGACCCTGGGATCATGATCTGAGCTAAAATCAAGAGTCGGATTCTCAACTGACTAAGTGACCCAGATACCCCTTTTCCTTACGATTTTCATAATAATACTTTCTTTTCTATACCTTACTTTATTATAATACAGTAAATAATACATATAATATACAAAATATGTGTTGTGTAAGTTATTGGTAAAAGTTATTAAGACAATAGCAGGCTCTTAGTTATGTTTCTGGGGAATCCAAAGTTACACTGGATTTTCCACTTTGCATGGGGTTGGTGCCCTTAACCCCCAAGTTGTTCAAGGGCCAACTGTGTAAATATATAAGCAAAACAGAGAAAGATGAGACAATAGAAGGCAGGATGAGAGAATTTAGAAATTCCTAGGATAAGAGGACTACAAATGTACTTTTACTATGAAGGAAGAAATTAATTAGAGGGAGGGATGAAAGTAAAGTGGGGGAGAGAGGGAAGGAGGAAGGAAAAGAAAGACAGTGAGACTCAAGTACTTGAGAAAAGTCTCAGACTGAGTACAAACGAGGGCAATGCTCCCGATCCATGATGATTGCTAATCCTATGTGTAAAACCTTTTGGCCATGACCCTCAAAGAGAATAGGATGTGACCTAGAGCACTGCTCAATAAATTTTACCTACTGTTGCTATCAAAAAAAAATTTTCCAGCTTTGCTGGAGATGCTAATATGTAAAGACAGCAAGCTAGAAGATGATATCAGAAAGTCTTAAAGACATTTAAATAGTGGGGCAACTTCATCTGCCCTGAGTTAGAGGGTGGAGGTAGAACTGGAAGCTCCAGGAAGCTGGGCAATTGACCACTTCCAAGATTAGCAAGCATGAAACCAAAGTAAAAAATGTCTCTGGTTGACTGAACAAATACTCAGCTTCAGCTTCGACCTTCTGATTTGGGTATCACACAATGGAGACAAGCCATTTCAGTACCTTCACATGCTATGAATTAGTGTAAGAGCTAAACTTCCAATACAATATAGAACCATTAGGGATATTGGAAGAATCACAAAACCTGTAGTGTGTAAGGTTTAATAGCTGTAAATGAACAATCCTATCCTCGTGACTATGCTGAGATGAGGAACCGTTTCAAAAGCAAGGCTAACAACTTAGGAATCACACGGACTCCAAAACAAACATACTGACTCTCAAAGAATGCAAACTCTGTACATTGTAAAATTTTGAGCTAATTGGGTATTTTCTTCCTAAATTGGTTCTTCCAGTAAGATCCAAGAGGCCCACAGGGCATCTCACACAACATAAAAATAAACAATATTCAGTAAATGGATGGAATAATTGTTTCTCAAAAGAAAACCTTCAATAACCCAAGCTTCCCTACAGAGATCCAAAGTGAAAATTTTATACCACTTCAGTATAAATGAAATTGCTTTCTAAGCTTTCTGGGAGCACGTTTTGCTGCAAACGGATAGAGCTGAAAATGTAGATAACAATGAGTAACTCTAAGTCTTGGCACAAAAAGTTAAACAAAGATTTATGAGATTAACATTAAGAAATGGGGTACTCCAGTTTCCTTTGAAAAATGCAGACTTTAAATCACTGTGGCATTTTAACTCCTTGATTAGTTTTACAATATACCTTTATATATCCCATTTTATTACTCTTTCCTTTTGTAATAAAAGAGGTTAATTATTTCACTTAACTTTGTGCAGTCTATGGTTAGTTTGGGATAAGTACACTTAATTGCTCTCAGCTGCTCTAATGGTCCATTCTGTAATGCAGTGATGGCATTGAATTTGACTGTTAAGCAACACTGTTTGTTCAGAAAGTTGACTGTTATCTAGGCAACACTCACCTCTACTTTATGAAGATATATAATCATCCATAATAACACAGTGTGTTTCAGAATGCAGAAAGTGTGGTATATCATGCATACAAGGCAGGATTTCTGAATACATTGTTGTACCTTTGCCTGTGTTCTGAATTTTACGGTAATTTATTCAACTTGAATTTTAACAAACATGCTGCAACTCTACATTTTCTCAGGAAACACATCTCAGTGGAGATGAAATCACACGAGATCGTAATGATTAAACTAGCTGTACAGAAAATAACAAACCTATTTTGGACTTCACTGTTCAAGTACATATTCAAAAAGATGGATGCTTACAATTAGCCATAAGAGAAAAGTACTCACAATGCATATATTACAGGATAAATAATGACAGTTAAGAAAAACAAGTATAAATTGATGAAAATGCATGAGAAAATAAGTGTCGGTGTAAAAGAGCACCGAGCGTAATGTTCTCATTTCCAGCTCCCTCTCAGCCCCAAATGCTTGGTGAAATAACTTCTGCCCCCTGAGTTCAAAGATAACGTACACACACTATTTAGGAAAATAATATTAGAATTTTCATTCTTTTAGCTGTGCCATTTTGGGCTTTCGTCTTATAAAATCAACAGTGTTAGGTTAGTGATTTATTGGTTGGCACATCTCCAAGGAAAAGAGAGGCAGAGCGGAGAAGATTCGGCAGTTAATTATCCTATTTTTGAACAAGCAGTAGGCTAATAATATGCGGCGTTGTTATTTTGTTGGACACACACATTACATGGAACAGGCACCCAAGGTCCTAGAGACATGTCCTTTTTTCATATCAATGAACATTGCTTCATATCCATAAGAAGAGAATCGATTATACAGGAGCATAATTATTACTTTTATAAAACCTTTCCAAAACCATGTCTATCATGACAAATACATCTAGAGCTAAATTTTTGTTATAACAGTGATGCAATAGGTTTTCTTCTAAAATGGAATCAAGCCAAAAGAACAATAGGCCCCTAAAAGGGGATTTCCACTTCAAATTGTTATATAGAAGTACTCATCTAAGTAATTCATGGGCTAGAGGTAATTCCTTTGAAACATTCAAATCCTTATCAATGAAGTGTCTGCAAAAACGATAAATATTTAGATGTATGAGGGAGTAAAACAAACAAGGCAAATAAACAACTCTCCGATTGCTCACATATTTAAAAGAAAGTCTCAAAGGGAATACTTATTAAGGCTCAAAGGGTAGCCATACTTGACACTATTCTCCCTTGCGTGAGAAAGAGACTCATAAGTGAAATCAAGGACAATCAAATGTCAGCTCTCTTGCTTATACTCCATATAAAGCTGATGAAAATTGCTTAAGTGAGTAGCATGGTTTCCTGATATTTCATCCCAGAATTAGACAGACCTAAGCACCTTGGCACAGGTGGACAACCCCAGGCCCTCCCTGTAAGCACAAGCTCCCTAACCGCATGGCAAAGAGAACAGCAAAATATATGCGTTCTCTGTAGGCAGGCAGACACCAAAGAGAAAGGAGGGGGCTGAGTTTTAATGTCAATGTTTTCCACTCAGTTCAAGAGTCAGACACTTTCTGTGGGGAGGGGTCGAAAAGTGATCCAAGTGTTACTTGCTTGGGTGCTCTTCTCAGAGTTTAGCCTCTCTGGAATGGAATTCACCCCCATCAAGAATACTAACATGCAAGACACGTTATGTGCAAAAGGAAAATTCAGTGACTCAAAGGATATGGAAGATGCCGGATATTTTTGGCTGTCCAGAAGTGATTCCTCTTTCTTTGGTAAATGACATGGATTTTCCTTTGGGGAATTCATTTCACCTCTTCTATGCAGTCTTGGTGGGGATATGTCTCAATATCCCCTGTGCTTTCCATACTGAGGGATAGATACATGACACAAATAGAGTTTCCCAAACTTTGTTGTATCCCAGTCACCTTGAGGACTCCTTAAAATACAGGTTGCTGGATCCACCATCACATTAGATCTGGGATAGGGCCCAAATATTTACATTTCTAACAAGTTCCCAGGTGATTTCTGGTGTGGCTGATATGGGAACCACACTTTCAGTAACAGTATTCTAAGCTATGCCCATTGGATTCTCCCTCCTTCAACTTTAATTCGGGACACAAAGACAAAAATGATGGTTCATTCCTTCCAGCCCTTGCTCTGAGAAGATGATACAATTCCTTCTGCCGGGATTTCTGGAGCCACCCAGTTTTCTATCCATCCTTGAGTCAGTTTCTGCAACTTATCTAATAATTCTGAGTAATATCCTTAAAATACTCCTCAGCTATAGTTCCCATATCCCTAAAGGATATATAAGCAAGTACAAGTTGGTGCCATGCACATAATATTTTTTCAATATATATCTGCTGTCTTAACCAATATGAAAGGTTCAGAGACAATCTTCTATAAAGAGAGTACAAAGTTTTATCACAAATCAGGAGTGGCCCCCGAAACACCTGCCGTGATATCATGCTCTTGCAACATAGGACGGTTTTGGCCCCACTATTCCAAATCCAAGGCCATCTTCTATTTTAGATACCCATCAATATATAAGTGGTCATTTACTTTTGCAGTGTGACTAACCTTGCTGAGATACAGAGTTCTTCGACTATTTGAAAAGTCTGGAGGACTCTACGCAGGACAAATAAACATGCATACAAAACAATTACAACAGATGTGATAAAATTCAAGATGAATCATCTAAGGTTCTGTGGACACCACGTTGGCAGCTCCTGTTAGCAATTCAACTCAACCAATGATAATAAGATTGTGTTTGAAACCTCTCTGTCTTGGATGCTTCAGTGTTAGCCTTTTTAGATGCACCTTATCAAGATTTTCCTTCATGATGTGTACATTTGGTGATTAGCTCCTTAAAAACTATCTTGCACAAAAATGGGGGGGTAATATAGACACAGAGAACTGGTGGTTGCCAGAGGGGAGGGTTTTGGGTGATGGGAAAAAGGGATGGAGAGGAATGGGAGGTACACGCTTCAGTTATGGAATGCTTAAGTCATGGGGATGAAAGGCACAGCATGGGGAACATAGTCAATGGTATTGTTATAGTATTGTATGGTGACAGATGGTAGCTACCCCTTTGGTGAGCATAGCCTAACATATAGACTTGTGGAATCACTATGTTGCGCACCTGAAATGAATGTAACATTGTATGCCAACTATACCTCACTTATTTTTTATTTAAAAAAAATTAATGTTTATTTATTTATTTTTGAGTGAGGGATGGAGGGAGGGAGAGAGAGAGAGAGCAAGCAAGCACCGGGGAGGGGCAGAGAGAGAGAGGGGGAGACACAGAATCCGAAGCAGGCTCCGGGGTCTGAGCTGTCAGCACAGAGCCCAATGTGGGGCTCGAACGCACAGACCATGAGATCATGACCTGAGCTGCAGTCAGACTCTTAACTGACTGAGCCACCCAGGTGCCCCTCAACGAAGCCTCACTTAAAAAAAAAAACAAAAAACAGTAATGTTGCATAGCTCAAGAATGTACAATTATCAGGCCACACATTCATCCATAACCTGGGGTGGGTCCCAAACTGTTTTCTGACAAAAATCTCAATCCTAATAATCTGTATTTTCTTGTCCCTCCACCATGCAGAGCTGTGATCATTGTCTATCACGCAAGTTCTGCTAAGCCACCACACCTTCAGTAAGATGATATAAACTTTAATACTAGCATAATTAACTCTTTAAGCACTGACTCTTCATTTTCATAGCAGCCCTTTCTGTGTACTCTAGGTTCTTGGCACTGAACATAACCTTGAAACAATTTCTCTTCCAAGCTTACTAAAAGCATACCTGTGAGAAATAATATTCATGGAAAATTAGGAGAAATGTGGTCTATCTCTTTCTCAAGAACCTTGAGTCTTAATACTCAAAGTTACCCTTTGGATTGCGAAGAAAAAGGAAAAAAAATCTTTATTACTCATTGAGAAGTCACTTTCTTTTATTTTAAGAATGTTGACTGTTAGTACTACATTCCTCAGTGTTCTCTTCATGACAACCCATTGGATTCAGATATACACTTTTGTATATTTCTGCCTAGGACGAGTAGCGTATCTCCTTATTAAATGGTTTCGCTTCACCATTTATGGACATCCTGAATTATATAATTGGCAGTATTTCTCTCTGTTCCTTTGTTCGCAGAAATCTCTGAGCCAAAATTGTGCATCTAAACAAAGTGAACAGATCTGTTGGCAAACATTTTGTAAACTTACTCAGACACTCACTCAACAAGTACTTATTGAACATGTACTATGGACCATGCTCTGTAATAAGCAGTAAGGATTCACTGGTAAGAATTCAGGCTGTCCTAATATAACTTACATTCTAGACAAATGGAATGCTGGCATTTTTTTTTTTCTCCTCAATTTCTTCTCCTCAGTGTTCACTTTGTGTGTACATTTGATAAACTGTCTCAAGTTCTTTTAAGAATGAAATATGCTATATGTAAATGAAATAAACTAGAATATAGAAGACATCAAGCTATTAAAATGAGGCTTGAGTAATAAAGTAATAATAAATATAGAGAGGTGAAAATATTTTAAGCACCTAGAAAAACATGTAATTTATATCAAGTTTTAAAATACTACCATTTTCCCAATTAAGTAAATTAACAAATACCATGGAAAATTAAGTGCCTAATAAAATCTTAAAGGTAAAGTTAAACATGTCTCTTTCTTTAGTATTTGAATGTAAAAGGCCAGGAAATAATTTTTTCCCAAACAAGATAGACTTATACATTCAACCTCAATTAAAGATTTTTTTTTCAGGATGGCATACTCACAAACGGTCAAATGCTTTCATCTTCCCACAGAAATGGCTCTAGCAATGAAATCTTCATTAAGATAGAATTTAAAAATATCACAAATAAAATCAGGGAGTGGAAAACAGGTTAAAGTGCAAATTGAATTGTTTTTAAGTTTGTTGGGCACTAGGAAATTTAACTCAGTGCACCAACTCATTAGAACTTACACAACAGATCCTAAATTATGAATAACTCCTTCTAGCATTGAAATGTGGGAGGTAGCAACCATCACCTCTGAAACACGTTTATTCTTTTTTATGGAAGTGGAATGGTACCTCACCTAATCAACCATCCATCCACCCATCTATCTACCCATAATTCTGCTAAGGGTTCAGCGAGGAGGAAGAATTAAAATATGGAACCTTTCTTATTTTCAGTAGGAAGACTCAAGTAACCTTCTATGTAAAAAAAAAAAACAAAACAATTTTATGTATTTGTAAGACGTTGTGGTACACTAAATAAGAAAATTACAGGTATTTTTAAGAAATGGAAGCTACTCAATAAAGAATGAAATTCACTTCAATAAATATTTTTTGAGGACTTACGATGCTCTAAGTGTTTTGGAAAATAAGACTAAGAACTAGCCCCTACCCTTTGAAAATTTACAGTCTAATGGCTGACGGGGAATACATATAACTCATGCACAACTAACTGTAAAATGTGATCATCTGGCATGAAATTTTTTATATCTAATGAACAAATTCATCCAACTCCATTGTCAAAATACATAGTCTCTTCTTTTCTCCATTTCATTTACTGTTACCCTAAATCAAGCCTCCAGTAAATCCTGTCCTGCCAACTACAACTGCTTCCTAAGCAGATTTTTTGCTCCCCTCCTTTCTTTCATTAATCCACCTTACACATGTCGGCCAGAGTTATCTTTTAACCAGATCATGTCACATCCCTGCATACAGACCTCCAATAACTTCGGGGCACCTGGGTGGCTCTGTTGGTTAAGCATCCAACTCTTGATTTCAACTCAGGTCAAGATCTCAAGGGTTTGTGGGTTCAAGCTCTGTGATAGACTCTGTGCTGATAGCAGGGAGCCTGCCTAAGGTTCTGACTCTCTCTTTCTCTCTCTGCCCCTTCCCCATTCACTTCCCCTACTTGCTCACACATGTGCTCTCTCTCTCAAAAATAAATAAACATTAAAAAAAAAAAGACCTCAAATGACTTCTCACTCTATTTAAAATAAAATCCAACATTTTTATCATGGTCTTTAAGGCTCTCATCTCTGAGACTTCATATTTTATTTATTTGTTTATTTTATTGTCTTTCTGAGACTTCATATTTTATTACTCTCCTGATTTACACATGACACCTCAGAGACACTGGCTTTCATCAATCTCATTCCCATCTCTAAGCCTTTGCCTTTTTGGGGTGTCTTCCCAGAAGGCACTTCTCCCAATTCTTGGCATGATCCTTTATTACCATTTAGTTATCTGCCCCAAAGTTACTTCCTTAATGACCCCTTTTCTTTTTTTTCTTTTCTTTTTTCTTTTCTCTTCTTTCCTTTCCTTATCTTTAGAAAAAAAATTTTTTTAACATTTGTCCATTTTTTGAGAGACAGAGAAAGGCAGAACATGAGCGGGGAGGGGGCAGAGAGAGGGAGACACAGAATCTGAAACAGGCTCCAGGCTCTGAGCCACCAGCACAGAGCCCAACACAGGGCTTGAACTCACGAACTGCGAGATCCTGACCTGAGCCAAAGTCAGATGCTCAACCGACTGAGCCACCCAGGCGCCCCTGATGCTTTTTCTTTAAAAACTCTATAAAATCATATATTTTTTTCATTATGGCTAAAAAAAATATCTTTTTAACTTCTATGTATTCTTCCTCTCTCTTCTGGAATCTCTATGAGGTCTTTTCAGTTTATCTGCATTCTGTATTTCCCTTCTGCAAGTCCCATGAGGAAAGAACTGTGGCTGCCTTGTTCGCGTGGTTTCCTCAAAGCCCAGGGCATGATGTAGGTGTGCCAGAATGCACTTCCCAAAGGTGGCCACAGTTATATTTTGCATCCCACATGCTCCCCTAGAATCTTGCTACTGTCTCATCAAGCGGTAGAGTCTAATTCCCCTCCCTGTGAATATAGTTAGCTTGGTGATTCCCTTATAACCAGTGGAATGCTAGAAAAGTGAGGTGTTGTGTCTTCTGAGCCTAGGTGACTCATCTTCCATCTTGCTACCTTGAATATTCACTCTTGAACCCATCAGCTTCTTGTAAGCATTTCAACTCCCCAAAGCCACCATGTTGTAAGGAAGCCCAAACTAGTCCACGTAGAGATATCATATGGAAGGGCCTTGGGGCTGCCAAAGAGATCGCAGTGCATAGATAGCTCCCCATTCTTCTGGCTCCTGACTGCAATAATGGGAGACACCCTGAGAGAACACTTAGTCAAGCCTAGCCAAGCCTTTTCCCAATTCTGACCCATACAACAATGAAATCGAACAAAGTGACTGTTATTTTCCACCATTAGCTTTCAGAGTGATTTGTTATGCAACAATAGCTAATGGGAACAGTGGATGTTAAATATTTGATGAATAAATGAATCTTGAAATGAACAAACATGTATGCAGCAGAGTCTGAGGCTATAAAAATAGATAAGCAAAAGGCTCTCTGAGAATCCAGGTAAGATGGCCTTCTGCACAAATAGTTATAATATGTCCTGCTAGATGATACAGTTGGATAAAGAAACCACAAGGGTAACGCAGAAGAAAGAGAAATTAATCTTGCCTTCCTGGCTTGGGGGGAGGCTTCCCATTATGAGTAACAAAAAGCTGTACCTTGAGTGATAAGGAAGGGTTCTCTAGGTTGAGAAGAAAAGATATTCCAGACAGAGGAAATTGCAGGAGCAAAAAGGCAGGATAAAATGAGAATTTTGTTTCTTTCTCCCTTCTTTTAAAAATTATCAAAAGGCAATGGTATGCAGCCCTGTCCTCTAACTTGATAGTCTTATAATTTTTTTTAACGTTTATTTATTTTTGAGAGAAAGAGACAGAGCATGAGTGGGAGAGGGGCAGAGAGAGAGGGAGACAGAACTGGAAGCAGGCTCCAGGCTCTGAGCTTTCAGTACAGAGCCTGATGCAGGGCTCGAACTCATGAGCAGTGAGATCATGACCTGAGCTGAAGTCAGGTGCTTTAACCGACTGAGCCACCCAGGTGCCCCTCTAACTTGATAGTCTTAAGAGTCAATATTCGTACTTTGAGAGAAAGCATCTGATTTTTCCTATCTTAAACATATTAGCAGAAAAAATGCAAAAGTAGTATGTAATGATAATACATGTTTCTATAATAGCATTAATATTTTTATTTTTTCAATTTTCATTGAGAAGTGGCATACAGAACATTGACTGGGCTATTAGGCAAGTGAGTGTGGGATTTATGGGCTTGAGCAAGAAATGCCCTATGACCAAAGAAATGTGGTTTGGGTGATGACACCCAGTAAGTAAACATTTATGCTGAGTATGGGTATGAATTAATTAATTTACCCACTTGTAACAAGCAACTGGCTTGAAGTAGATTCCAATGTCCAGCACATTTAAATTCATTAACCAGCTTTCTCCTACCAAAATCATGACACTGACAAAATATTTTAAAGTGGCCTTAACTTTTATAATTCTTAAAAATCAATCTGAGTTTTTACATGGTCATCTGCAAAATTTAGCAGATATGATTTATAAAAACAGCAATTTCTTTAATAACATTTAGGTAAAATTTATTTGTTTAGGAAGTTTAGATAACGGAAAACTCAACTGAGTGTTATAGAAAACAAATGTCTTTACTCACAATGTTTTTTTGATCTCCACACCCAACATGGGGCACGAACTCATAACCCCAAGGTTAAGAGTTGCACTCTCTACCAGCTGAGCCAGCCAGGTGCCCCTGCTCACATTTCTTTTTAACTCAGTCTTATTACTCCTAAAGCATCTGAGCAACATGATAAAAAAAGTTAATATTAAAAACGACATCAACAGGTGCTTTTTTGGAGAGCATATATATAGAAGCCACAGTAGGAGATGCTTCAAACATACTACCTTATTTTTATCTTTGTAACTAGAGTCCACTGAGATAAAGAAATGTGAGAGAAATGGAGCAGGGACAGAGTTGGAAATAATCTTTCCAAAGGAAACTTGGTCCTTTCTTTCTTTGTCAGGACAGGTCAGTATTTTTGTTCAACCTTTGCTAAGAGTATGTGCCAAGCAAATGTCACCTAACATACTGCCTAACTTTGCAATAAGAATTTCTGCAAAAGGGGCACCTGGGTGGCTCAGTTGGTTAAGCATCCGACTTCGGCTCAGGTCACAATCTTGCGGTTCGTGAGTTCAAGCCCTGCATTGGGCTCTGTGCTAACAGCCTGGAGCTTGGAACCTGCTTCAGATTCTGTGTCTCCCTCTCTCTCTTGGCCCTTCCCCAGTTAACACTTTGTCTCTCTCTCTCTCTCAAAAAATAAACATTAAAAAATTTAAAAAAAAAAGAATTTCTGGCACAAATAAAGAAACAAGACTCAGAAATTAAATAACCTGTCTAGCTCCACCTAGGTCTTAAGTGAA
Source organism: Panthera uncia (assembly GCF_023721935.1). Classification (NCBI taxonomy): domain Eukaryota; kingdom Metazoa; phylum Chordata; class Mammalia; order Carnivora; family Felidae; genus Panthera; species Panthera uncia. The sequence continues at coordinate 39,768,357 of NC_064816.1, forward strand.
AGGGCCAAAATCTGACACACACCTTTCTGATTCTGATGCTTTGCTCTTTCCATGTGTTACAATTAAATCAAGAAACAAATTAAACATAGATTTACCTTCATCTGACACAGTGAATAATGTGTACAGTATTTAGTATGCTGCATGCCCATTAGGCATAAATAATTGATGTAAATACTAATACAAGTACACATTCGGAAACTTAGATGTCCATAGTTAATGGGAGAAGCTCTGTGGGCATGTACTGGTGGTTGGCAGGTGGGATGCAGCAGAGAGGAAGTGATTGGGATGGCTTTCTAAAAGCCCATCCAAAACCAAAAATCTGGATTCCATTGATTCTTCTCTTAACTTCACTGTTAAGTAATAGCTTAATCTTCTCATAGGGTATGGGGCTTAAGGGGCAAACGTGCCCTTTCCTCTTCCCTTAACAGCTGGAAGCATGAGAAAAATGGAGGTGTGGATTAGGGAACCCAGACAGGGAAGAGGGCTGCTCTCTATTCTCTAAGATGGTTGTATTTTTACCCAGCTACCTCAATCTCCCCTTTAATTAAAAAGATCTTCCGATGCTCATTTCCTTTGAAGGGAGAGAGATGGCTGTCTATGTGGGAAAGAACTCAGTTCAGGCTCTTTTATTTTCCTGATCATTTGTGAACTTCAGCACGGACACAATTGGAATGAATATGTAGTTTCGCCTCCTGTCTATGTCATCAACCATTTTGTTCACATGGTGTTTTCCCTGCTCTTTTGTTCTGCTGGATTTTACATATCCTTCAAAACATAGCTCTGGGGGTGCTTCCTTTGAGATGCCTCTCCTTCTATGGAACTGCTCTCCCAATTCCCAAGGCTGAGCTGGCATGTCTTCTCTTTGCTTCTCACTGGCTTCTGAACGCCTCCACTGCAGGCAAGGTGGCAATGTCCAGTTTATCCATCTTGTCCTGGAGGTGATTCCTAGCAGTACCCCCTTCCTCTTCTCAGTTTACAGAATAAATTATATGGTCACCTTGACCATATAGTCGATCCCAGTGTAACTGATGGCTAAGTTTTCCAAACTCTAAACAGATTGTGTTGTGGGCTCTTTAAGGGCCCTTACTGTTTTGTATTCATCTGTGTATTAGTGCTGAGGGCAGCCCCCACTGCTGAATAAAGATATGACAAATTAGTGGATAACACGAGTACCTTCCCTACAGACAGGGAGCAGGAATGTCAATCTTTACTCAACTAATAGCCAAGTCCTGAAAGTGGCAACATCACACATATTAAATAAAAATCTCCTTTGATCTTCTAAATTTACCACCTAGAGATTAATTTGGAACTAATGGTACAGGAGCAAAGAATTACCTGAGATTTTAGCTGTTTGCCCGAGGGTAGATTAACTAAAATCCACTGAGCTTCCATATCCATAGGGTAGTTGTGAAGTAACAGCTGTTTAGATGGTAGCCTTAGGATGAAGGGGAAGATAACAAAATCCAGCTCTTTGGGTGAGAGGGGGTAACCGAAGGCAGATAGACAAGGGAGCAGCATTTTGAACAGTATGAAAAAAAAAATACAGACTCTCCTGTGATAAGAGAGAGAGAAGCCAAGACATGTGGTTGAATAGGGAAGGGACAGAGACTGAAACTTTGGCAAAGGTATCATTCTTCTTCGTCTAAGAGCTTGAAATAAGGGGAAGCACCATCTAACAGATTTGCTGAATAGTAACAGAGCTCCTAGACACATCTTTACAAAGCAAGAGTGTGGTGACTAGTAGTAGCAGAAGCAGAAATGCCAAGTGGTTCTTGCTCTGACAGAATTATTTTGGTTACTGGCAAGTTTTGATTCTGCTTCTAAGTGCTGTCATGGAATTGCTCAATGTTTTACAGAAGGCAAAAGTGGCCTCCTGGGAGCATTTCTTGAGCCCTTAATTTCTTTAAGCTACTCACAAATTCAGGATGAGGTGAGTGTAAGATTGCATGTAAAATTTTGCTTAAAAAAACGAAAGTATAATTTATATTTATTGTAATTCACTTTTGGTATGCAGTTCGGTGAGTTTTAACAAATCAATGTGGACATGTAACCACTGTCACAGTCAAGACCTAGAATAATTCCCTCACCCCTGAAAGTTCTCCCAGGTGCCTAAACAGTCAACCTCTCCATCCACTCTGGCAACAGTGATCACTGTTTTTTGTCTCTAAAGCCGTACTTTTTTCAGCAATGTCATATAAATGGATTCATACAGCACATCATGCTCATTGCACTTGAAAGCCAGTTTCTAAATATATGTAAAATGTATGCTAAGAATTGGTTAATACATTTTAAAAGCATTGTGTGGATTATGGCTATTAATATTTGGAAAAAAACCCTTTACTATTTTTCTTTAAAAAGCATTTAAACTTCTATAATATTAAATGCTGCCTAGAACATATGAAACAATTTTAATGTGTTTAATTAGAAGTAATGGGCCATTCTTTGACTTTGTTTGAATTGAGGCTATTGCAATAAAATATTTACTACTGTAAGTAATAGCATTCAACTGAAAGCCCTATTTTTAAAAATAATTGGTTAATGCATTTTAAGTACCACTAAGTGATACAGAAAAGCTAACCATTCTTTAAAATATGCCAACTGGCTATTTCTTCTTGAATACCATGCCTGCTCGCATTCTCTAGAGTCTTTTCCAATTTTACTTTGCTTAAGGAGAAAAAACATTCTATTTTCACTCCAGTCTTTTTTGAAAATATGTGGATTATAAGCCAATGAATGAATGAATCAAAGAACAGTAAAACACCAACACTTGGTATAATACCACTGAACACTCAAAGGGGCAGGGCATTTCTGTTTATTCAGAAACCGCTGTTTCCTGCAGGGAGAAAAAGCACAGTAACTTTTCTCAGTACTGGATGATACAGATATAAAACAAAACAACAAAATAGCAAACAACAACAACTTTGCCCAGTCCCGATGCTAGTAATTTCAAAGGTTAGAATATTTGCATACTAGGAGACTTATGCTGACTTTTACTTAATAAATTGATTCTTTTGCTTCTATCTACCTATCTATCTATCTATCTATGTATCTATTTATTACATATAATTTGTTGTCAAGTTGTTTTCCATACAACACCCTCTATTCAACCCAACAGGTGCCCTCCTCAATGCCCATCACCCACTTTCCCTCTCCCCCATGCCCGATCAACTGTCAGTTTGTTTTCAGTATTTAAGAGTCTCTTATAGTTTGCCTCCCTCCCCCTTTTTAACTATTTTTTCCCTTCCCCCCCCCCATGGTCTTCTGTTAAGTTTCTCAGGCTCCGCATATAAGTGAAAACATACGGTATCTTCTTTCTCCGCCTGACTTAATAAATTGATTCTTTATAAATTATGACTGTTAGTCATTTAACAAAGACTGTAAAAACAGGATTCTCTACTCATAGCATAAATTTCCATCAGCTTCAGAAGTAAGGTGTTGATGCTCTACCAGGTAATGTTAGGTATGTTTCAAGACAATTCTAAGGCCATGGTTTCACAGCTACCATGTCATGCTCAGAACACCTAAATTTCTACCTATAGCTCAAGGTTTTCTCCTGAATTCCAGGTTCATTTAGTCAACTTCTGTATGCTCATATATCCAGTTGGGTTTCCAACAAGCAATTCAAACACAAACAATCCTAAATAGCACTTGGATTTGCACTGACTTCTGCTCTTTCTGTAATGTTCTCTCTCTCACTGAATAGGTCTACCATGCTCCGTGATGTCTAAGCTGGAAATTTAGGATTCATTCTTGCCTCTCAAGTTTTTGTCAAATCATTAATTTCATCAACAACTCCTATGTCCTGTGGATTTAACCCCTTCTCATACTCAATGCTTCTCTCCATTCTCACTGCCATTTCTTCAGTTCAGGCTAGAATAGTCTCATGTTCAGACTGGTGAATTACTACTAAGGGAGGTTCTTCCCTCAAGTCTTTCTGCCACTCCAATCCATGTTCTGTTGCCACCATTGTGCTTTTTTAAAGAAAATAATCAAAATTAAAATTGATCTTTTAATTCTGCTACTTTGATATTACTCTGTTGTTTCTCAGTGCCTATGGAATAAAGCCCAAACTTCTTGATTTAGCTTACCATCATTCTCAGTAAGATTCCTGCTCACCTCGATAGCCCTATTCTGTCTGCATTCCCCCTTGCCAGACACTTCACACTTGAAGTAAACTGAAGCTACTCAGGTATTTATGCCTTCCTCTGAAGCATTCTTCTTCAGCGAACTCTAGTCATTTTTCAAGTCTTGCTGTACATATTACATTCTCCAGAAGTCTGCTCAGATCCCTAATTTGGAGATGGAGCCTTCTCTGGTAATCACAGAACATACTGTACTTTACCAATTGAGTTTTACTGCACTTGTCTGTATACCTGAAAAGCTACCAACAAGAGGATGGACTTCTCTGACAAAAATTAAATATCTAGTTCCTAGCACAGAGTAGGTGCTCAAAATATTTTCCAATGACTGAATGACCACTTGATTTTAAGACCTTAAGAATCACTATTTACATTATAAGCTCTTGTAATCTATTCAGAACAGCTTTTCTAAGACCTCTGCTGGGAAGTAATTCCTTTAGTACCTTAGTTTGAGATGCTCTCTCGACCTCAAAGCAATAACCCTGATTTCTTCAAAGCGATTCTGTAATTTAGTTGTCTCAGTGACTTAGATTCTCATTACTATGCCTGATGCGTTAATTACAAAGCTGTTATTGTGCTGATATAAAACCTTACAAACCAGGTAGAAGATAATTATTCATTGTGTGATTGTGTGATTTACACAGTAGACATATTTATTAATTTTTGCAATTTTTAAGACATATTTAATCCTTAATTTCTTTTCCTGATTTAGACTTTATTTTTTTACATTTATTTTTCTTGATTTGGGCTTTAAATAATAAAGTATATGTATATACTGGCTTAATCAAAAGTGTATTTGCCACCAGCATTTCCTACGCTAGGCTGGAGAAAGCTTTCCTATTTATAAGTTCCTCATGCAGTGACAAACCCAAGTTCATATACAAAAGATAAAGAAAAAGGAAAAGAAAAAAACCTAAAAAACGAATGGATTTACAATCCTGCCATAAATACCCTATCAAAAATTTTGTCTTCTATTTTCAAATGTGTCATTTGTTCCCCCAAATGAGATTTGAATCTCGATGTTTTAAGTCAGAACAGCCAATGATTCAACAACCACAATAAATCTATCATTTAAAGTGCTTCCTCAATTTGGCTTAAGGCTGTGACCAAGTCAAGAGGGACAGACATGGGGCTTTTGCTGCCAAGTGATGGCTGAGGCCCACTCTGATTTCACATGAACTTGGAGAAGATTCAAAAGTGTAACTTGTTCAATAATTGCTTCTAGCAGCGTTTCCCCTAAGCATCAAGGCTCCGACTCATCAGTACTTTCGCTGTCCAAAGAGATAAAAGCAAAATCCAAATAATCAGACCCGGTACTATGTACTGAATGTTTGAGTCTCCCCAAAATTCATGTGTTAAATCCTAATCCCCAATGTGATGGTATTAAGAGGCTGGGCCTTTGGGAGGTGATTAGGTCATGAGCAGGGAGCCCTCCTGGATGAGATTAATGCCCTTATGAGACCCCAGAGGGCTCTCTTGCTCTGTCTGTCATGTGAGGATGTAAGGAGAAGACTGCCATCTGAAACCGAGAAGAAGCCCCTTATCAGAACTTGACCAAGCTGGCACCCTGATCTTGGATGACCACACCCAGAGCTGTGAGAAATACATTTCTGTTGTTTATAAGCCATCTGGTTTATGGTATTGTGTTATAAAAGCTCAAACTAAGATACTTGGGAGGGACTGCAACACTATGGACCCTCTTCATAAACATGTTTCCTCTTTTTAACCCTATTTTTACATCTAAACGTTTTCTTATTCATCAAAGAGATGTTACAAATACTTAAAACAAAGTGGAGGGTCAGTAGTCCTGAAATGGATAGAAGTAACACTGATGAACATGATACATGTTAGAGTAAATCATTTTCCTCTTTCTACTTAAAACATAATGCCAGTTTGAAAAAACCCAAACAAACAAACAAACAAACAAACAAAAATGTAATCCCAAATTCTCATTGCATACAGGCCTGCCAAAAGAAAAAAAAAAATCCATATTCCCCAATCTCCCTTGCATTTCAGTTTGGTCAGCTAACTAATTTCTGCCCAATAAGGCCTAAAGGAAATAACCGTATTCTGAGACGTTCCTAAAAAGAGGAAGAAGTGTACCCTGATTTCTACCTGCCTCCTTCCTGTCACTGGGAGATGACACTGAGGAGCTAAAGCCATGGCAACCATCTTGGTTCAGGATGTGAAGAAAGTAAAGCAAGATAAAAGAGGTCTGTGTTTTGGACAACTGTGGATTCCAGATAGTCCCAACTGCCTACCTTGAGAGACATCAACCAGCCAACGAATCACCCAACCAAAAGGCATCTGTCTTTCTTAGTCACTGTTACTTTCAACATCTTATTTGTAAAATATCCTTATTCTTACCAATTAGTATATCTGCAAATATCAGACATTATGCTAAATGCTAGCTGTATAGTAACTATGCAACATAGGAATTATTATCTCTTTTGTGAGTGGGGAAATTAAGATTCAAAGGTGTTACATAATAGATCTAATGACACCAAGGTAGTAAGGAGCCGAGTCAGAAGTCCCAGATCAGATTCTGGAATTTATACTCTCTTTTCCTGTATTACCCCATTACTCTATGTGGGAGTAAATCCCTCTTTGTGTGCCTCTTGCTAAAACTCTTAATCTTTTTATCCTCTTTTGAAATTAAGATTAAAAACCTCTGCCTACTATAGGCACTACTGCGAGGACAAGTGGGTTTATTATTGTGTAAAACATTGAAATCCTTGGGACTTAACTACTATTTAATTTATGTACACAGTTAAAACTATTTAAAACTTTTTTAACACGAAAAGTCAGCAGTTACATGAGAAGACTTAACTTCCAGTACAGACACAAGTAACTAATTTGTGCCACAAGCCTTTACTTGTTTCAACTGGTTTACAAAATTAAACTCCAAATCACTAATTAACTTCCTATTCCAGAAATCTATTCTGTGAGGCCCAGCATTTAGATGGATTGTGTTTAATCACTCAGTTCACAATTTTGCCTTGTCATCCTGCTGTGGCTCCTTTTTAATGGAAGTGTCTCCCATTAAATACTGGAGGAATTGCAGATTGTATTATCATACCAACTCACAAAAATACCTTGGTGTCTTGGTAATATAAAAGCAGTTCAACTTGGTTGTCGGCAATAAGACTTTGTAATTAAAAAAAAAATTAATCCATATTTTTTTGACCTAATGTTTTATTGTTTGTTTTCCCTCATCTCCAAAAGAGTAATCTGGATTCCATGACTTCAAAGGCTGAGATGGCCTCTAAAATTCTGGGCTCCTTATACAAAATGTGACATTGAAAATACTTAGTGGTTATATCTAGAGTCAGGGATTAAAATCTTGGCTTATGTGACCTTAGGCAAATTGTATTATCGAAGTTTTATTTTCCCCATTAGTAAAATGGAGATGATAATATGATCTATACATCACAGAGTTGCAGAGATGTTTAAAAAAGATAATGCACACAGAGCTCTATATTAGTTTCCTCTTGCCTTTTTTTTTTTTTTTTAATTTATTAATTTACTTTTGAGAAAGAGAGCCAGCATGAGCAGGGGAGGAACACAGAGACAAGGAGAGACAGAGAATTCCAAGCAGGCTCCACACTGACCGTGCATAGCCTGATGTGGGGCTCGAACCCACGAACTGCAAAATCATGACTTAAGCCAAAACCAAGAGTTGGACGCTTAACTGACTGAGCCACCCAGGTGCCCTAATTTCCTCTTGCTTCTATAATAAATTACTACAAATTTAGTAATTTGGCCTAAACAGCACAAATTTATTACAATATAGTTCTGGAAGTCAGAGGTCCAGTATAGGTCTTGCTGGGCCAAAATCAAGGTATTATCAGGGCTGCATTCCTTGGGAAGGTTGAGAATTACTAAACGCTCCTTCATGTTGTTGACAGAATTCAGTTTGTTGTGGCTATGGGACTAAGGTCCCTGTTTTCTTACTGGCTGTCAACTGAGGGCTGTTCCCATCTTAGAGAGTACGGCAAATTCATTTGCTCATGGCTCCCTTCCACCATCTTCCAAACCAAAAATACCAACTGAAGTCCCTCTGAAGTGTGAAATCTCTCCTGCCTTATCTTTGATTATCATATGTTTCTGACAAACTCTTTTGCCTTCTTCTTCCTCTTACAAGTATTCAGGTGATTACTTTGAACCTACACACATAATCCAGGATAAACTTCAAATTTTAAAGTCATCTGCTTACCAACCTTTATTCTATCTTCAACTTTAATTACCTTTGGTCATCTATGTAACACAATCAAAGGCTTACAGGAAAAGGACACGGACATCTTTGGGGTCAATATTCTACCTATCACAAGCTCTGAGCATAATACCTGGCATGCAGTTAAGTACTCAATAAATAATAATAATAGCCAATACTTACACTTACTCACTGACAGGTAATGACCTAAGTGCTGTATAGATATTTATGTATTTCATCTAGCTAACAAGCCTCATAACATACTAATTATCATCTTCATTAAAAATGAGAAAATGAGACACCAAATGGAAAGCTTTACACTGAGGAAGTAAAAGGCTGAATGAAGATTTGAACCTGGGCAGTCAGTCCGCACTATAAGTGATACCTTTAAGTCTCATTCTTCCTCTTCATTATTACAACAGTCAGGAAACCAAGCAAGCCTTTGTCTAAACTAAAACCAGGAATGAGAAGTTATTTCAATACAGGGAAATGGCAATATTGGTATTTATTTGGCATATACTCTCATTATGTCTTCTCTACTTTGTCCTGGGACATTGGCTCATCTGAGTCTAGGACAGACCTTTCATCGTTCTACTTTTAAGTCTTACCAGGTGACTGAGGAGAAAATCCTTGATAAAATAAGGTATTCTATGTGGGAAGAAGCTAGATGATATATCCAACCCTTTTCCGATTTCAAAAATTTATTACTATCTTCATGAAAGTATTACAGACTCGGGGCACCTGGGTGGCTCGGTCGGTTAAGCGGCCGACTTCGGCTCAGGTCATGATCTCGCGGTCCGTGAGTTCAAGCCCCGCGTCGGGCTCTGTGCTGACAGCTCAGAGCCTGGAGCCTGTTTCAGATTCTGTGTCTCTCTCTCTCTGACCCTCCCCCATTCATGCTCTGTCTCTGTCTCAAAAATAAATAAACGTTAAAAAAAAATTTTTTTTAATAAAAAAAGAGAAAGTATTACAGACTCAAAGTTACCACTGTCTTGGTTCTTCAACACCTCATATTCTACTGAAATGCTGCTGCTTCTCATTTCATACTAAGAATCCACTTTGACATCACTATGGAAAGTAAGAAGAGTACATCACCATTATTTTGGACAATAAAATACCTTTCATTCTCCTGCACGATCACATCTCCTCTCTTCCATGAATGGAGAGCTTTGGGAGAGGCTCTAGGTTTACAATCCAAGCTGACCATGCTGCCCACTTGCACTTGAAGCAACTTTTTCATTGGAGTCTTTGAAAAATCGGGAGCAGAAGCTGAAAGGGAAGACAGAATGAAAATTTACTTTCAATTTAACATTTTAAAATACCTGTGGGTTCAAAGGTTGACTTCATAATGACTTTTATTTATTTTTTAATTTAAATTTTAGTTGGGTTAACATACAGCCTAATATTGGTTACAACTACTTAAAATTTTTCTTTAAGGTGGATTTATTTTTTAGAGAGAGACAGAGTGTGAGCAGGGGAGGGTCAAAGAGAGAGAGAGAGAGAGAGAGAGAGAGAGAGAGAATCCAAAGCAGGCTCCAGGGTCTGAGCTATTAGCACAGAGCCAGGCAAGGGGCTGGAACTCCCAAATTGCAAGGTCATGACCCGAGGCGAAGTCAGATTCTCAACCAACTGAGTCACCCAGGCGCATGGGTTATAACTACATTCAAAGTTTCCTGGCACACAGATGTCAGTACTTGATTTACTTAATTGAGTGGGCACCACTCACAGGATTTCAAAGCTCAAAAAGTAATTCCAATCATTGTATGTTCCTAGAAGTTCTAAATCTTGGGATAATTTTTTATGTAGAAATTTCTAAACTTCACCATTAAGTTTTAAAATAGCTCAATCATGAGCGTATCAAAATGAAAAACATATATCACAGAAAGTTAGTTCCATGCAGACAACAATAGGTTCATTGTCCCTTGTGATCTCTAAGACCCAGCATGTGGCACAGTGCCTGGCACTTAGGTGCTCAGTAAATGTTTTTAGAAGGAAGGCTGAGTATACTGAATTATTATCGTCTTGCATAAAACTGATCAACATCCATTATAAAATTTTCATATGCTTATGTTTAACTTCTGAGTTGGAGAAATCTATAATCTGCATTATTATATTAATGTTCTAGTATCACATTAAATATGATAACATGTAGAGAACATTATGTCTGCTGATAACGAACAGAATGTTGATCCCGAAACAACACCTGAACATTCAAGATACATAATAATGTATCTTTGAATGAAATGATACATTAATCAGAAAATCAGTCTTTTATTGCAAATGTAGAAAAAGTTAACTAAACATAGTGCATTTCTCCTAATGTCTAATACTCTGCCTTATAGCAAACCCGAGTGAATATAATTTATTTTTCTCGTAAGTGGAGATCATATAGTGAATTATATTGTGTGATTCTATATAAGAGTGTGGATAAAGAAGATACGTTATCAAGGGGTTGTTGGCCTTAAAAATTAAGATCTTAAAAGGACACTTTTGACTAAAAGTATTTTTCCCATACAAAAGCCTCATATAGCATTTTGGGTAGGAAATCATCCATTTTAAGATGAATAAACTATCACTCATAAGGCTAATTTAATACAAGAGATAGTAGTGCTTCAACTTAAGACTGTGTACAAATTCTACTCTCTTTTTGTTATAATACCCCACCTTCCCTGTCATGGATAACAGTAGCCAGATTTTCAGCTGATGATCTGCCCTTCCCAGACTTCAGGCCTCCTACTGCAGAGAATGCATTTCTAACCACCAGGCATGAAGGATGAGAGAACTGCTTCCAGTAATGTCAGTGCGGCACCTGACATTTTGGGCTGAATAATTATTTGTTGTGAGAGGCTGTCATGCGTGCTGTAGGACATTTACATTGTAGGATTATTTGTGGGTAGCCTTTCTGGCCTATACTCACAAGATGCCCGTAACACACACTGGTTCCCTTTTCCCCTATCTATCACCAACACTGTAACAACCAAAAATGTCTCCTGACATTTCCAAAGATTTCCTGGGGGCAAAATCATCCCCAGCTAAGGACTGCTGAGTTAGCAGGTGCTTACAACCTTTGGGCCATATTGGATCGGACCAGCCATGGGTATGTGGCCCAAATCAGGTACACAAGGCCAATGACATGCAGGACTGTGACTTCTATATGAGCAATTCAGAAAGCCATGTATTTTCCACTGTATTGACTGTGCTCCTGGAAACTGAATGTGTTGGGGAACACCATATAGAGCCTGATGATGGTGATGATGCTTGAGTCCTGCCAGGATCAAATTCTGTTCAGATCCAAATCTATATTTTAATTACATGTAGCGATAAATCTCCCTTCTACTTTCTCTCTTATTTATGTCATAACTATGCTATGCCCTGACAATTTTTTGGTTGATTTTCAGGCATTTGCAACTTACAAAGTGTTTTTCTGGATAACTGCCCTAAACACAATATAACATATAACATTTTCTGTCTTTTCATATACTTAAAGTGCAAGAAGAAAATAATTCAGAATCTCAAATGGTTGAGCCTTTTAAATGAAAACTTCAGTATGCCCAGTGTTTGAGGCTTCTAGCAGGGTTATTCAAACCAAAGGCAACTCCTTTTGGAACAATATATGATTGTTTTGAATTCCAGTATTTACTTTTCTGGCCCAGTAACAACAACAGCAACAACAACAAAACCCACCAAATTTACTTATTCTCTTAAAAGGCATTGCTCCATTTAAAATATTAGAGTTGCATAAGGATGTCTTAGGTTGACACTGTTCCTTACTGTTGCCCTACTTCAACCTTTGAGGCTTATTCCACCTACAACTGTGGCTTTCCTTTAGAAATCATTAAAATATATTCTCTGGTTAAAACCCCTGAATGATATTATAACAATAGGAATGTAATATGAGAAGTAAATACTTCTTGTTCTAGCAAAAAGGGAGGATTTAAGAAAAAAAATATGACAAGAGAAGCTTAGTCTTACCTATAACCTTAAGTTCAGCACTGGAATAGATGAGCCCATGTTTGTTTTCTGCTATGCACTGGAACATGCCAGAATCAGTCACATTTAGGTTGGATATTGTAAGGGCACCATTTTCTATCTGTATTCTCTCCTAGGTGATAACAAAAATGTCTTGCATATAAATGTATATATAATTTGAAAAGAAAAATGAAAACCACTATTATTTCAGTCGTACACAAACCTCCTTCATTTTTCCTCAGAGGATTGTGCAATCTGACTTGAAATTTTAACTTTTCCTTATTTAAAAATTTGTGACTGATTTAACATAACAGCCACACATTAGTAATACTAATAAACACCCTTCAGTCCAAATGTCTATTGGTAAAATAGATAACAAAGAAAAAGGTACAATATTGCAGCCATTTTATTTTTCCCCGTGGCTAAAGTTGCAGACTTTAAAAAATGTATCATGTTTCCACGCCGTCAACTGGAAAGGTTTTCACCATTTTTTTTTAATCACACAAATCAAACACATTATAAATTCTGTGCATTAAAAAGAGTTCTGGGAAACACATTTATTAAGGGTTTTTAGGTAGTATGACAGGTTATATATAGAAATTGGAAGGAATATAATTGACTTAGTACACAATTTTTTAAAAGAACAAAAATTACATGGCTTAAGAAAGAAAGTGATTGAGAAAATAAGTATGTATGTAAGAAGGTAACCACATAACCATTATTCTCCAGAGGCCATACCAGGTTGTCAGACAGGGAAAAGCAAATTATATTCCACATTTGATCAAGGTAAGGCCTTCCCTAATTTCAAAAGCAAAAAACAAAAATCAAAAAACAAAACAAAACAAAAGAAACAAAAAAAAACTATACCATAGTTAGACTAAATTCACAAAATCACCTTTTCCCAATGACATTCAATGTTGAAAATATTTTCTTCTTGGCAGATTGGGTACTTGATTTTATATTTTATCCCCTTTGACACTTCTTAAGGTGCGAATGAATGCTTGCAAACTCGAGTCTACTTTGGCACTAGGTACGAGGAAGGCATTTATTTAATGTCAAATGAAGAGAGTGAGGATTAACCGGGCTCATTACCTTACCTCGAGCACAAGGGCTTCTCCATTTTTCAACCATCGGTAGGAAGGTTTGGGCTTACCACTTGCCCGGCATTCCCAAAAAAGATTGTCCTCCACTGCTATTTCTACATCTCTTATGAGCTGAACCCAATGAGGCTTTGCTGCAATGAAAGAAAAAAAAAATCAGACCACCCAGCAAGTAAAAAATAAATGCTTTACACAAATGGATATAAACACTGTGAGCAACGGATTAATGTGAGCATAGTGGCTAAAATTACATTTAATTCCCTATTTACTAAGTGGATATGGGAAATGTTTCTAGATTTGAGGATGGATGATGCAATCTGTCACTTCCTAAGCCAAACTCATTATGTTTTCTCTGTTTTCAAAATTCTGGGCACTGTATTCTATTTCCTCAGATGGGTTATTAGCAGTAGATAGTAATGCAGGTACACAAAACATACTCCTTTCCAAGTGCATTTGTGAATCATGAGGTCACAATTGATGACAACTTAATACATGAATGACAGCAGATACTAGTCTTAATTACACACTAAGAATTAACATCCGTAGAAGAGAAACTTCTATAGCTGAGGAAAAAAATACGTTCCTCAAATTAGAAATAACTTTTAATTAAATACAAGCCGATGAACATCTTATGAACCTCTGTGTGAATTAAAATGAAAGCAGGGAAAGATGGATAAATTGGTTCAATTTGAATCATATGACTTATTATGAAAAAGAAGGAGCTCGTGCAACCTTAAATTATGTATGCAAATCAGCAGCATCAAATGGATTTATCATTTTCTGTTACATTTTAGAAGATATTTGGAAAATTCTCTCTACAGATGAAAGCAACATACCAGTTAAAACTAAAGCCTCTCAATATACACAATCTATTCAGCCAAGTCTCAGTTTGCATCTTAGACCCAAAACTGGGAGGTGAGATGTCTTACTGGTTTCACATTGCATTATGTATGTGATGTCTACAATGTGATTCACATGTGCATTCTCCATATGGAGAAACAGTGTATCTATTTCTATCTAATTGTAACCATGGGAAGATTTGTCTTTGCATTTCTATCTCATAAAATTGCTTTTTTTTTAATCAAAGAAATTGAAATGAAAATACAGCTATTTAGCTCTTAGAGAAAACATACTGGTCTGCATTTTACATTATTATTATTATTATTATTATTATTATTATTATCAAATAAATGACTTTCCCAGTCTGAAGTGTAGTTCAGTGCAAAATCACTTCACTCTATTTATACTAAAGCATGTTTTTCTTCTTTCAGGAATTACAAGCATTTTTTGGGATAAGACCACAAAGAGACTCACACATGAGCCCTTGACTGAGATTCAAGTTTCTAGCAAAAAAATTGCACTGGCTTCTCAGTACTACTGTTCTTCTTCTCCAAATGGGAGGAAAATTTGCTGGACTGAAGCCAATCCTGAGATTACAACTGCCATGTTAATGGTGATTTCCCCCCTTATTCTATCATATTTAATCCAAATATTCTATCTGGCCATTTTTTACGTGAAATATTAGAGTGGATAACCAGAGAACTTCATGGCACGGATTGAATATACTACTCTTAAGCCAGAAGTGTAGAGTAACTTTCATCAAACACCCCATCTCATTAATTTCTGATATATTTCTCAGGCATATATCATATTACCAACCCAATGGACTAGAGCAGGATTCTACCTTCTCTAGTCAGTAGAGTGGATGATGTCGGTTGTCTGGTGTGCATCTATTTCCTCCTTTCTTTATTTATAAAATAATCCCCATTTCTCACTGAACTATCCTCTCTTCCATTGCCTCACACTGTCCATAAAATTCAGGAATATCTGACCATATTCCCTGTTCCAAACAGAGGCCCTTAAGTTGTTTTAAGCCAATTCTCCTTGCTAAGGATTGGTTGAGGAATGAACTTTCGGGCAATGAGATTTGAAACGAGATTTGCACAGTGTTCTGGAGACAGTAAGGATGAACAAGATCGATGCTGTGGTTACTGCGGGCAGACATTGTGTGTCTATACTGGAGAGCAACATGCAGAGTAAGGGAAAAGACAGATAAGAGCAGAAACAAATCATAGAGAAACTGAGCAAGGGCCTGATTATATGGTACATGAACACTAGCTTAGCTTTGGATTTCTTGCCCCATGAGGCATATAATTGTTTATTTAGGTAGGGCTGCTGTTCCAGATAGCTCAAACATTGCTGTTGTAACATTACGACAGTTGGAATATTCGAGTTTTCTTTTTTTAATGTTTATTTATTGTGTGTGTGTGAGAGAGAGAGAGAGAGAGAGAAAGGAAGGGCAGAGAGAGAGAGGGAGAGAGTGAATCCAAGCAGGCTCCCTGCTGTCAGCACAGAGCGCCTTGTGGGACTCAAACTCATGAACCAGGAGATCACGACCTAAGCTGAAATCAAGAGTCAGAGGCTCAACTGACTGAGCCACGCGGGTGTTCTGATTTTGTGTTTTCTTGTAATGGTCACCTCTTACCCCGGGTCAGGTAATGGTTTCTCAGAAAGGAGTAAGTAAGCTTCTCCTTTGAAGCTCTCTTCTATGAGAAAAAAGGACTTGCTGTGAGTGATCTGTACAGACCCATGGCTTAAGTGTTCATCAACCCACCTTTACATCATCCCACCAGCATGTAGACCTTGACACCTGGGTAACATTAACTTGGTCCTGTGTATTCTAACCTAATCACATAACAAGAGTTACAACACAGAATGACTCAGAATATTAAACCAGGCCTCCCATGTTGCTCCTGACAGATCCCAAAATGTTAAAATAGTTGAACAGGTGTCAGTCTACACAGAGATAATGCAAATTTTTCTGAAGGAGGTCAGAAAAAGCCCTCTAATTTTAATATTTGTCTTTGCAAACATTTTCCTCCTTGAAACATTTACGTGTATAGCCTGTTTCCATTGCCACTTTCTAAGATAAAAAGAATACAATGCAATTTGCCTTTCACACAAGTGGTCAATTCCCACTAGTTTTACCATGTTTCTGATGATTAAATTCAAGTATATATTCATTGAGCATACATCTTTACATAAACTACATAAACTACAGGACATTTTATAAAATCATATATTTATACTTTCTAAATCATGCTTTCATCAAAAAAACCTAATGTATTTTGTAATAAAAAAGATTTGAAAACAAATTTTGGAAAAAAAAAAAGATAATTTAATTTTCCTACCAACAGACTCTACATTAAGGTAATGTTATAATCCTTTCCTTACCCTAACCAAACAGTATATCAAATAAATGTCATTATGAATTAAAGGCAGCAAACAGCACAGTTACATTATTGGAAGGGATAGGAAAACACTGAAGAACTCAAGAGTCGGAGTTCATGTGGTTTGTCAAATGCAGTAATTGCAAGATTTCACCATCAACACTTTCTTTCTTCTTAGTGAAGATCAGAAAGAAAGATACAAAATCACATTTTCTAGGGGAGAGGACAGATACAGAGGAGATCGCTCCTTGATATGATTCAATGCATAAAACATTACTCATAGAAAAAAAGGATAATATTTCACTACTGTAGGAATCATTTTAAAATGCAAAAAGAAGACATCACGCTTCTGATTTCACGGCAAAATGTTACTGTTTTTAATTCCTCCTATGACAAATATTTATCGCCATTTAACAAAATGCAGGACTGAACAAGTGGACATTGGGATTCTGCCATAATTTCCCACCGCCCAACAACATTTGATAGAACAAAAGCTAAAAATCCAATTAGCCCGAAGTAGAAGCTCACCATAGTAAGTGAGACGCCCTCTGGCCACATTTCTTCCTCGTGAATTCTCAGCAACGCATTCATAGGAACCGGCATCTTCCTGTTGGAAGTTGGGGATTTCAAGCACACCATTGAATTTCCTCAGTTTAATTTTACTGGAAAAGGGCAGTCCATCACTTCTCCTCCAATTAATCTGAGGTACAGGACTAAGAAGAAAATTGTCAAGTTATTTGCTATTTTATTCGTATTTAAAAAAAATTTTTTTTTAATGTTTGTTATTGAGAGACAGAGAGAGAGAGAGCATGAGCAAGAGAGGAGCAGAGAGAGGAGGAGACACAGAATCCCAAGGAGGCTCCAGGCTCTGAGCTGTCAGCACAGAGCCCGACGCAGGGCTCCAACTCACAAACCGTGAGATCATGACCTGAGCGGAAGTCGGACGCTTAACCGACTGAGCCACCCAGGCGCCCCATTATTTGCTACTTTAAACAGATGTCTGGATGCATGTTAGGCTTGACAAAATAAAGCTTTTGTTAGGATGGAGCAAAAAGGCACCCGTTTTCAAATGCAGAACATCTCCAATTGTTAATCACATATACCTGATACAAGGCTTAACCTCAGTTGCTATTTTAATAAAATAAATTCTGCATTTTCTTGAGTTAAATCATGATTTAGAGAAAAAGCTGAACACATATCCATTGTATTAAAATACAACAAATGAACAAGCAAAAGAAAAATAACACCAATCTAGTTCATGAAATTAGGCAGGCCTAGTCATTGTCTGCAAATTGCCTTTATGGTTTCAGCCTAAATTATATATGTGCATTCTCCTTATATTTTATTTTTCCTTTGCTTCTAAATGAAAGAAAATTTTAGAAAATAAATAAGGAAAAGAAGAGTCTGTCAAAAACTATCTTGATCTCTTTCAGAAAACTAATACTTCAGCACCCTGTAGTAAATGTTATAAAACTTACTTTCCAAGAGCAAAACATTCCAATTTCACAGTTGCACCTTTAGCCACTGGAAGAGTTTCTGGAAACTGCACTTCTATTTTTGGTTCATATTCACCCATCACACCTGTAAATCCACCATATAAAGTTAATAGTTTCAATGTTTCCTGTGGAACTGTCCCATTTTTCTTAAATAAAACTTTCTTTTTATCCATTTTGAACCAGTTTCTCTAATGATTTAAATTACTCACTAGCCATTCATTAGGAACTTTTAAAAGCAGAGCTAAGTGGGCCAAACATACAACATTATTAAACATCAGGGACTTTGGATTCCATGATTCATAAATTACCGTTTACAGAGTAGTTCCGAGAAAGCCATTATGCTTTTTACCTTCTATAAAATGGGAGGCTTTTTTATTCTGTATTTAATCTGGACATTTCTGGTCAAACTGAAATATACAATGTATTATGACTTCTTGAAATATCCTAAGGAGCAAAAATTATGGGAGGGAATTTACTTAATGGTACCCTGGTAGCAAAGAAACCAATCTTAAACTTCTTAAATGGCACCCTGGAGACAAGAAACAGTAACTTCATAAATGAGAAAGGTCAAATTCAATTATAACTGACTGGAAAGAAATGTTTAGGTAATATGTGGTCATGACATTGTGCTGTATCAGATACGGTTTTGTGTAAGTGCGGCAGTTACACAGGGTTACAAATCTGATTCCTTTAAAGCTCATGTGTTCCCTTGAAATAGCCATGAAGGGGTAGAGAAAACACATTTATTTTTCTTTTCAACTTTACTAAGGTATGATTAGCAAACAGAAATTATATATATTTAGGCTGCATGTACAACCTGATATTTTTTACTATGTACAATGTGATGATTTAATATACATATACATTGTTAAATGATTATCTCAAATCAAGTTAACACATCTAGCACCTCACACAGATACTATTTTTAATTTCTTAATATTCTGTGGTGACAACACCTCAGGTCTACTCTTGTAGCAGATTTCAAGAATACAATACAGTATTATTAACTATCATCACTATGCTGCTGGTGGCAGGGAAATGGGGAGAGGTTCATCAAAGAGAATGGACTTTTAGTTACAAAATGAATATGTTTTGGGAATCTAGTGCATATTTTTTTAAAAAATTAAGAGATGACTTATATACTATAAAAATACATCCAGAGCTTAAAGAAGCTCACGGTGGCCAAAATCAGGACAGGTGACTTCATGACAATGTAACCTGAACCTAGGCTGAGAAAAACCTCAAGCTTAGTTGAATGCTCTCCCGTCACCATCTTGAAATTCCTAATAATTTCTGAACACTGGGTCCATCATATTTATTTTGCACTGGTCCTCGAAAACAATAAAGCTGGTCCTGGGTAAGGATTAGGTACAGGGACCTATGGTCAATGAAATGATCTTTCTTCATCACTGTACTCATATTTTTTTGTTCAGCGCAAAGTGAAATAATTCTTCATGGTATACTTTTCACTTTTTCCCATTTTTTTTTTGCTTGGATTCACAATGTTTACATTTAGAATTGCACCTTGAAATATTTCCTACCGTCAGAACGTAGCACCAAAGGAGTTGGGGAGCCCAGCACTCTGGTGTTCGTCACCGTACTGGTCACCACACACGTGTAATTACCCACATCGGATGGTTCGACCTTGGCAATATACAGGTGGCCTGTTTCTTGAGAGACAAATCTCCGACTGTCTTCTTCAACAAATGATGGATATTCATTGAAGATCCAAGCATATGATAGTTCTTACAAAATTTTTGGAGAAAAGAAATCCCATCATTAAGGCAAGTTTTCCACAGTATACTAAAAATACGTACACAAAACCACCTCTATGACAAAGTAATGGTGAGTGGTTCTATCGCAGGTCATGAAGAGAGACATTTCTGTGAACTGATTCTGCAGTCAGTCTGCATTACAGTGGAGGACAGTGCTGATTAGCATTCTTGCAGGAGCAATATTACTACCATCATCATTATCGCTACTCCAGACACCTCCTGACAAGTTTCTCTGGTTTCAGTCCTTCTCCTTTTTAATTTGTATCTCCACACCGCATATTCTATGATCTTTCAAATTTACCAACCTCATCATGTCAGTTTGTGATATAACACTTACCTGCAATTCCCTGGAGCTCCTGGGAACAATGCCACATTTCTTAACCCGAATAAGAGACTCCGCATGGTTAAGCCCCTGCTTCAAGTCTGAGCCCTGGGTCTTGGCACCTGCTGTTCTGGGAGCCTGCAGTATCCTTGTTCTCTGTCCACTCCTTTGCCTCCTCCCCTTTTAACACTAAACCCCATTCTCCCACAACAACTTCCACATGGTTTTCAAAGGTTGGTGCCAAACATCAGGAACCACCTCTACAGAGAAGCCTTCCTTCATCCTTGTCTCATGGTAGGTTCTCCTTGATAGAGCAACGCTAAGTTTCTATCAGTTAAAACACTTACTGCTGTATATGTAATGGTCTATTTACGTAACCACCCTCCCACCACTGGGTAAACACTGATGTCAACTCTTATCCTGACTGCCCTCCCCCGCCCAATTACCAAAATGAAACATCCAGAGACACTTAATAGTCCTCAATAAACATTTATTGAGTTAATTAAGGATACAATTATGCTCCTATCTCCTCTGTAAAGTCTAATATGAGAGTTTTCTTGACTTTTAGGGTCAAGGTAAACCAACTTTCTCCCAAGGAACTAATGTTTTTTACTCTGTGATAATGAGGGTAAATAATATGATGCTGCATTGTTCTAGATGCCCATATTTTTCACAGGCAAGTTGTTACTTAAGCACAGTTACTGCAGTTGACTTCTTTGATTCCTTCTTTCCATGGTCCTATCGTTTTTTATGATTTTATCAACATTATTGCAGTGGTTCATTACTGTAATGTTTTTTCAAAAGAATTTTCTGAAAACATGTAATCAAAATCAATTTAGTGAATAACAAGTTCAAAATACATTCAAGGCATAATTCCGGGATGAAGGATCTCTGCATTTTGTAGAAAGGGACACTAAGTCCGTTTACAAATAACAATGAGATAATGTAAAAGGGCTGGTGGAGAGTTACTCTGGGTTTCAGAGGAAGAAGAGGTGACATTCTCTCATGACTGAAGAAGAGGTCTTCAAGGACACAACAATATTCTGACAGCAGGGATAAAAGCACTCCAAATGAAGTGAGGAGCATGTGAAAAGCAAGTTGGGGAGAGATCATGGTAAATACCTGGTGGAAATGAGACACAAGTGACTCTCTTCTGCCTTCAATGGAAATGCAAATGTTTCATGATTCCAAAGGTTAGCAAGTCAATGGCATATCATGCACATGTTAAGAAACACTGATTTTTAACCTTGAATCGATCTTCACATCATGCTGTATCATTTCAGTAGAGTGTTTCATAAAATTCCAATCAGTCATGTGATAGGGTTGTGAAATTTAAGTTGTTTGTCAGACTTTGAAAAAAAAAATGGGTCTCAAACATCCACTCCACAGTTGGCCTCATGTCTACATTGATAGTGCTTTTTCTCTTACAATAGTACTAAATAGGGGCACCGGGTGGCACAGTCTGTTGAGCTTCTGGCTTCGGCTCAGGTCATGATCTCACAGTTCGTGAGATCGAGCCCCACATGGGGCTCTGTGCTGACAGCTCAGAAGCCTGATTCGGATTCTGTGTCCCCCTCTCTCTCTGCCCCACCCCTGCTTGTGCTCTGTCTCTGTCTTTCAAAAATGAATAAACATAAAAAAATTAAAAAACAACAACAATAGTACTAAATAAACCATAGAGCTGGAGAAAGCTGGTCAGGTCGGCTGAATCAGTTCTGCATTTGCTGAAATTGACTGCTGTGGAAGCCTTACTTCTTTAGGCTCTTTCTATTACTCTAAGCATCTCCCACCCCATAATCCTTTAACCCCTGTAACATCACCTCGTTTAAAGAAGGCAAAGCCATCTCCTCTGCTTTTCAAAGTGTTCTATTCCTGAAATTCATATAATTGTCCCTCTGCCTTTTATTTCTTATTCAAATATGTCCCTTGTATCCAGTGAGTGCGAAACTTCCACTGCTCCCCAACGTAATAGACCTCAGCTTGGTATTAAGGACAAGAAGTCAACCTTGTTAAACCAGTTTCTACTAAAGTAAGAATGGTTGGTGGAAAGAACTCAGATTTAGAGTTGGAAAATCTAAAATCATGTAAATTCATATAAGAAATATTATGCAGCAAGGAGAATATATGATCAGTAACCAGATGCAAAATTTGGAACAACTCTAACATATGTAATTTTGACTGAAAAGTTACAAGGCTCCACTTGTATTATTTCTTTTAATCCCAAACCAATATCATTGACTTCAATATTGTACTATTAACATACTGTATACAGATATTGTGGTGTGATCTAGCAACAAGTGATAGAAGAGAAGAAAGTCAAAATCAAAATCATTTGAAGGCTGTTCCCGAAATGAGCAAGGAGAGTTGAGGGGTGGACTGTGGTGAACATGGAGGTGTCCCACTTAGGTCTCACCTCAGGAGAACTTACTGCAGGAAACACAATTAACTGGTGGTAACCACCCACTGGCACAAGAGCGAGGGGGCTACTTCCAACTAACTGATGAACTCCACTGCGGTGCTGATGCTTGCCCATTCTGCCCCCCCCCGCCGCCCCCCGCCCCGGTACCAAATGTCTCCAAGGGCAACTCTGGTTGGAGATGCCCCATCAGATAATGGCCACACTGTTCTCAGAGCTGTGAGGCGGTCTGGCTTTCTTCCTATGTGACTTGTCTTTTCCTCTCTTTGCTCACAGATACTGGACTTGACTCTCCCCTCCACCAATTTCTGCTCCCTCCCTGTTTATCCTCCACAGGTATTTCCTCCAGATTTTTTTTTTAATAACAAGTTTGATCCTCTAATCTCACCTTGGGGTTTGCTTCTCAGAAGACTTGAATGTACATGGTGTTGCCGAAACTGAGTAACAGACTCTCCTCTGTATTACCAATTGCCCCTTCCCTTAGACCTGAAGGAAATAGCCTCTTTAACTGACCTTCCTTTTCAATAACTGTCTAAGACCTTCAGGCTCTTCAAATTTACAAACTGACCTAACTGATTCTTAGTAACTACCCTCCAGACAAGCCCAGATAAACCAGCATCCCAGAGGAGAACACTGTAAGCCCATCCTGAGACCTCACCAAATAGAGAAGAAACTGTAGAACCTTCATCTCCTGAGCAGAAGTCTTAAACTATCATTCTTAATTTGAGAATCCCATGGAGAAAAGCTGCTGTTTTGTAGAAATAAGTACTCCTGTATTCTCCTTTGAGAATTTGTATCATCAGGCAAATGTGAGGGTCTATCTTAGACTGGCATACTAGTAGCTCTTGAGCTACAAATGCTTTATATTTGTAAACCATCACCAAACGGACATCATGTATGTGATCTTCACATGGTCACATGGACAATATGCGTTCTCCATATTATACACTATAGAAAAATATTTTAATTTAATTTTATTGTTGAATTTTTTTTGTTTATTCATTTTTGAGAGAGAGGGGACAGGGGCAGGGAGAAAGGGAGACACGGAAACCTAAGCAGGCTCCATGCTCTGAGCTGTCAGCAGAGAACTCGATGCGGGGGCTCAAACCCACAAACCATGAGCTCATGACCTGAGCCGAAGTTGGACACAATCAACTGAGCCATCCAGTGGCCCCTACAAAGCCATTTTAAATACTTGTCAACAATATTTCCTCCTTCTTCACATTCTAAAGTCACAGTACGTATACTTTTCAATTAAAAGTGCAATAATATAGCGTACATATTGGAATACAAGGTAACCAGAATAAATTAATGGTCTTCCTCCACTATTTCTCCCAGATACATACTCAGAAAATCAAGAATAAAAACAATCTTTGGTGAACAGCACAAAAATCTAACTGTAAGGTTGTCAGCTGGGATAAACAGGAGAAACGGGAAAGTGGGAAGAAGAGCCACTCAAGGTATGGAAGAGGTTGTACTGGAAATCACTTGTGAGACTCAGGCAGGTAACCTAGAAGTGAATGGCCAAAGGGTGGATGAGACCTTTAAAGATACGCTTACCAGAGGGTTTGGGACTAACAATGGCAAGATGGGCAGAATAATGCCGCCCAGAATATGTTAACACCCGAATCCCTGAAATCTTGAACATGTTACTTGACATGGCTAGAGGAACAGTGCGGGTGTGACTAAATTAAGGACACTGAGATGAGATTGTTATCTTGGATTATCAGGGGTGGGGAGAATGTAATCACTAGAGTCCTTGTAAGAGGGAAGCAGCAGGGTCAGAGAATCGGAACTATGACCTCAGAAGCAGGGGTCTTACCCAGAGAGAGCTATTTGAGGATGCTGCTATGCTCTTGATTTGAAGATGGAAGAAGTAGCCATGAGTCAAGGAAAACAGGTGGCTTCCAGAAGCTGGAAAAGGCAAGGCAATGGATTCTCCCCCCGGAACCTTCAGAGCCTTCAGCAGCCCTGTCGACATCTGGCACCTGATTGTAGCTCAGTGACACCTGTATTGGACTTGTGACTTACAGAGCTGTAAGACAGTAAATCTGTGGTGTTTTAAGTCACTTCATTTGTGGTAATTCGTCACACGAGCAACAGGAAACTAACAGAAATAACGATCATAGCTAACAAAGAGGTGTTTATTAAGCCCAGGTGCAGTGCTGTGTGATAGACACAAAACTTCCAAAGAAAAACAAATGATTAGAGACAAAAAAGTGGAGAAATCCTGGCCTGATAAGGCCTAAGGAAGAATCGTATGTTATACAAAATGATTGTAAGACCAATACAATGGCAGGGGTGTGGTGTTCCAAAAGAGACAGCAAACCACAACCACCCCAAAACGAATGAATTCGTGTTCGGTTGTTTTATATAAAGATTCAGACCCTTAACAACTCATGGAAAGAAATCAAATCTGGGCTTAATATGGAATACAGTGTCATGACAGGCACAGCAGAACTTTGGAGGACCTACCCACCTTTCTTTATAGACTTACTTATTGAGATGGAATGATACATAACTTTTATCTCCTAGAGAGAAGATCTGCACAATTTCATTTATTGCCTGCATAACTGTGTTAAAATATATGGCATCACTCTGATTGAAAACATTAGAGAATTATGTGATTTACTGCATTCTGAATAAAGTAAAAAAATACCTGCTGTAATACTATGAGAGTTTACTTATCATAAAAATCTGCATTTGCAATAAAGATTAATTGTACACTGCAAAGTAAAATATATATCAAATCGGCATTCTTCAGGGATTTTTCAACATCATTTTATGTATGATGATAAATACAAAGCTACACTAAAAATGATAATTTTATATACTCAAATGAACTAGACTTTACAAAACCTTTCACAACTTGTGGTGTAAATCACAAACACATTATGCCCAAACTACTTGGCCTCTGGGCTTCCTATTAACAACTCTACATTAATATTAGGTATGTGAAATATTTTTTAGAAGAGAGAAAAGAGATTTTGCCAATCAGAGCCATAAATTAAGATAATGAAGTCCTGAAACTGCTTTCTAAAAAAGTAGTATGTGATGAATGACATCACTCCTCTAGCCATATTCTTTCCCAGGTCACTTAAGTGTAAGGCCAGTCAATTTAGCAGGAAATATGTCACTCTAGTGTTTACCTGGAGATACATTAATACACATACTACTGACATTTAAGGGTTTATTTCTAGTTCCATTATGAAATTCTATTATGAGGGAGATTTAATCCTTTGTATGGGGATTTTCAAGAAGAAGTTGTCAAACAAAATTGCAGTTGAACAAAATTGTAAAAGTAACTTTGGCTATTTTCTCTGGTGCCAACTGGGAAGTTTGACCTACTTAAAATAAGGCATATTAAAAAAAAGGTTGTGGGAACTTGATGGCTGTTAGTCAAGATTTGTATCACTGATTCATACAACTGGGAAGGAAATTTTGCTATGGAGCTTAGAGATATCACCCACTGATGGAGGGTCTGAGAGAGTACATACTCAAAGATCTAAAGCCATGTAGAAAAATGAAGATAATATAAGGTTCAAAGAAGAAAAGGTCAATAGTAAGGACAGAAAAAAATCTGTACCCTTAAAGCAGAAGGTATCTATGGACATTTCCAACATTTCAGTGTGTTGTCTTTCAAAAGCTGTTTTGTAAGTTGTTGTTTGAGGGTATACTTCCTTGCTTAGCCGGTAAATGTCTGACTCATCCATTCTGATTTAGGGTACTAATAAATGTGACTTGTGAGGGTCCTCAGATAAAGAGAACAATGATCAGGGAAGAAAACAAAAACTAAAAATGACATTCCTTTATCCTTATACTTCTGGACTGAGTCTCGGCCAGGAGTCAGCAAAGTATAGCTAGGGGGTCAAATCTAACCTGCTGTCTGCTTTGTAAACTAAATATTTTGGAACAGACTTGCACCCATCCAATTCTTATCATCTGTGGCTGCTTTTATGCTTACAGAAGCAAAGCTGAGTAGCTGCAACAGAGACTATACAGCTCATAAAGACTAAAATACTTATCTGACTCAACTTTTAAGAAAAAGTTTGCTGACCTGTTCTAGGTCAGTGTTAGCCTGAGACCAAGTTATGAGTTTGGTGATCTTTACCTGACTTACTTTACTTTTACTCCTCTTTTCCTTATGAGGCTGTCATATGTCCTAAGTACACGAAGCTTCACAAAATGTAAGCTAGTCTCCTAAATCTTCTATGCCTGTCTCTCTTGCTTTAGCCTGCTGCCTTTTGGGAGCACGCATAAGTCATTTCCATTGCAGAAATGGAAATAATGCAGCTTCCTGATGTGCTCTGTGACCACCATTTTGTGGACCACCATTTTCCTTAAGAAACAGAAATATTTTCAGCAGGCACTTGCATCTTCCATCATATCGAGACTCCACAAGGCTCTGTCTTCTTTTTTCAAAGGTGTTCATTTATTTTTCAGAGAGAGAAAGAGAGCGTGAGAGGGGGAGAAGCAGAGGGAGGGAGACAGAGGACTTGAAGCAGGCTCTGTGCTGACAGTAGAGAGCTCAGTGCGGGGCTCGAACTCACAAACAGTGAGATCATGACCTGAGCGGAAGTCGGATGCTTAACTGACTGTGCCACCCAGGTGCCCTTCTGTCTTCATTTTCAATGCTTCCACCAGGGTAGCTCTTCTAACACGTGCCTCTGTCTCTTTCCCGGTACTATGGTTGCTAAAGCTGATGTGGTGTTAAAGTGAAGTTCTTTCCTCCATATCTGTTGATGCAGAAATGGAGAGAGCCCTCGAGAGGCCATTCCTTATTTTTGCTTGGATGCATACATTCTTCCTTTTTCTCATGAAGAACTTTTTAAATTTTCCCCAAAGAACCAACATTCTCCCAACCTTAATTCAAGTTGTTTCAGTGGACTGACCCTACCCTTGTCTCCCCTTGTTCCAAGGATATCTCAGGATGAGGACGTGCAAGGTGGGGGCCAAATTTAGTGACAATCAAACTCTAATGTCCAGCAATGATTTAGGGGAACCAAGGAGCGAAAACACTGGCAAGACATTTACTGACCTTCTTCCTTTGGCCAAGGTGCTAAGGAAGCATGGCATTGTTAAAGAAAGGACTTTAAATTTTCCTAAGAAAATTTCCTGACCTAATCAGGATGGGTCAGTTACGGTAATGTTTCATGACGACAGGACAATCCTCTCATGTCACAGACACATCTACAGTCACTGCAACCCCTTGGTTGTATGTGGACTTTCTGCTAGAGTGATGGACCTTGAGCAGAAACCCCCCAGATGACAGAGTCAGATCCTAAGATAAGAGAGACTTTGGGAATATAATGCATTTCTTTTCTGATACCTTGTTCCTATTATAAAAAAATACGCTTTTCAAAGGAGTTCAAGACTCAGAAAATGTTAGAAAGCAATATTAAGATTAGCTCAAAACTCAAATGCTGCAGATGACTACAAGTTTCATCACCAAGACCTGCCTGTGCAGCTAAAAAGAAAATGCTTTGTAATTGCACATTTTGCACAATGCCACGCTTGATGCAATGTGTATGCGTTAAATATATGCCAAGTTCCTCTCGCCAGGTTTGTACCTTCCTCATCACTTACACTGAATAATGGACAATTTTTATGACTTCAGTGACAGTAAACAACATTTTCCTTTTAAGTGCAGTCCAGGAGATGCTAAAGAATCCTATAGCTCATGGGTGCTAATTGGAGCCAATTATAATTTGATTGACCTGCCTTGCTATTAAAATGATATGCAAAATTTACACTGCCCTTGCAAAATGGTAATTTCCTAGTACAAGCTAACTACAGGAAGCCCATCCTTTAACGAATCCAAAGGTGGTGCTTTTGGGTTACAATTCCCACATCAACTCTCAGAAGCTAATTCCAGAGAGGGGCCTCACTGGGTTGCAAATGATACAAAAGAACTCTATGGATGAGGAAAAGGTGCAATAAAAATAACTGAAATAATTAAGGACTAGTGAATAAAGTAGCAGCATCACAGTAACTGTCCATTCCTCATTACGTCTCATTTTCTTTTATTCTTTCCTCAAGGAATGTCATGGGGACTTGATATTTCTCTTCTTGCCATGCTGGTGATTTTTTTTTTATAGCAGAATAAAATGTCCACTTTCACTAGTAAATAGAATGTGGTTATTAGTGGAAGATGAAGTCATGCTGCCAAACCACAGGGGGCTTCTTACCGGGGACAATAAATGAGTCCTCGGGAAGCTGGAGAAATTAATCTCTCTCTCTCTCTGTCTCTCTCTGTCTCTGTCTGTCTGTCTGTCTCTCTCTCTCTCTCTCTCTCTCTCACACACACACACACACACACACACACACAGAGTACTACTACTTGCCATTAGTAGCACATCGAACTGTTCATCAAAATAGTTTAATACTATTAAAAAAACTTGTCTTAAAACGGATCTTTACTCTCTGATTTGTAATGTTTCAGAATAATAGATTTTAAATAGCAGTAGCTTTGTTATAAACTTCTGAAATAGTACAAAGTCACATGATTTTTAAAAATGACTATTTAAATGTTTAATTATGCCAGGATATGTGATTACGCCTGGATGTCCAAAATAAACTTGACAACAAAAAACAATGCCCCCCTCCCCCCACCATCAATAATCAAAAGTAATTCCCAGCCTTCGCATCTGTAGGGCTCTATAAATGCCAATTCCTTTGGGCTCTAAAGGATGTGCTCAGATTTCAGCATCAGGTTCAAGTCAAATATAAATAACAGTTTGCAGGCCTTGAAAAAAATAATAGGAGTTTGGAAAGTAGCATTTGTACTACCTCATGTTCCTTCACTTGTTACACTAACTTATAAATACACGTTTACACAGGCATTTCTTCTCTGCCTCCATAGTGTTTCTAGTCCTTGCCTATGTGGCTATGCACATATATCCAGGGAAAAATCTATCACGTTATCAACTCTGTAAGAATGTCTTTCAAAGCCTGAAAAAAATTGTTACAGCTTTTGCTATGATTTAATAATTTACTGATGTTAGAAAGAAATAAACATAAAGAAATAAAAGGTTATTGCTCAAATGCTTTAGTTAAAATTCTCATTTGTGTATTAATGTTTGACTTTTTTAGAAATCACCTCTCTGATCTTTCTCTGTAAACATTTACTATGTTGACCAATTGGCTTATCTATCAAATCCTGAATATCGTTATCTTATACTCGATCCCTTTTTATTAACTGTTTTCTCTTTACAGTAAACCCAAGTCAGTGCAAAGAATAATTTCTGGTCAATGAAAGATCAATACTTAAAGAAGTATATGAATGTCCCTAATTTAGGGACTCTTTCACAACTTACACTATCCAGGTAAAGGGAACAGTAAGGGGTAAAAGTTAGAAAGAAAATAATATATTGCTCTCATTCTACCCTACTCTATCATTATGAGCTCCTCAAAATGATGGCTGTTTAATATGTGAGACTGTCTATATTAAATAAAGAACTTTTGATTGAATATTAATTTCTAGTAGATTTACCCTTGCTACTTCAGTACGTTTTCCTTATCCCCATTTTATTTTTCAACTTCCCAGCTACCTGTTTACAAATGTCACATTTAACTAATAGACGTGCATTGTATTGGTCAATGAATACAGAGATGTAAGAATAAATGAATAGCAAACTGATGTAGAGTATGTCAAAGGCAGCATTTTTAATATGCTATATTCCAGGGCTATGCAGCTCTTACATTTCTGTATCTAAGGCTAATGGATTAATGACCTTTCTTATTTTTTTAATGTTTATTTCATTTTGAGAGAGAGAGCACAAGCTGGGGAGGTGCAGAGAGAGATGGGGACAGAGGATTTGAGGCAGGTTCTGCGCTGACAGCAGAGAGTCTGATATGGGGCTTGAACTCAGGAACTGTGAGATCATGACCTGAGTTGAAGTCCTATGCTCAACGGACTGAGCCACCCAGGTGCACTGATTAATGATCCTTCTATTCACTCTTAAGAGGATCACTAGGATTCTAATCAGGATCTTGTTCTAATATAAAGATATTGAATGAATATTGGCTTCGTTGTGATTTTCACAACTGTAGAATAGGAATCCACTGAGGCAAATCGTTTTAAAAATGCATCCTAATTACACTTAAAATTAGTAGCTGAGCTCATTTGTACCTCATGTGTAAGGTTACAAAGCTCATGCCATAAACCTCAGTTGGTAAAACCAACCACCTCAAATATTTAATATAATCTAAGTATATGGTTCTATTGACAGTTGTTCCTAAAATGCAGTCAAGTTTATGAAGTTTACACTTCATCTCTTTCTTTTTACATTTTTCAAATAAGAAACAAATTATAATAGAAGTTGTAAGAGCACTGGCTCTTCCATTATTTTTCTTTCTTTCCTTCTTTTGCTTTTCGATTTTCTTTCCTTCCTTCCTTCCTTCCTTCCTCCCTCCCTCCCTCTTTCTTTCTTTCCTTCTTTTGCTTTTCAGTTTTCCCTTCCTTCCTTCCTTCCTTCCTTCCTTCCTTCCTTCCTTCCTTCCTT
>NC_064816.1:39799530-39807884 GCF_023721935.1 Panthera uncia
CTTCCTTCCTTCCTTCCTTCCTTCCTTCCTTCCTTCCTTCCTTCCTTTTTTCCCAAATGTATTTACCTAAAACAATACAAAGAAATGCAAAGCAACCACCTGCTCCCTCTTTCTGATGTTTTTGTACAAAGCACTTCTGGTAAAGGAGACAGGTTTCCTGGTGAAGAAAAACCAGCAATCATATAAGTGCTCTTCAGCCAACATAATGAGAAGCTTTTCTTTCCAAGAAGTAAATATGCACACCTACAGTATAAGAATATTAGACTCTGTCTTGGTCACAGTCAAAGATAACTTATACAGGAATGTTAAAATGTGTGACAGAAATGTTCACTGATCCTCTTTACACTGAAGGTATACTGAACTTTATTCCTTCCTAATTCAATATTGTATCTTCTTTTTTAATTTATTTTTAACTCTTTTATTTAAAAAAAATTTAATGTTTATTTATTTTTGGGAGAGAGAACATGAGCAGGGGAGGGGCAGAGAGAGAGGGAGACACAGAACCTAAAGCAGGAGCAGGCTCCGAGGTGTCAGCACAGAGCCTCACATGGGGTTTGAACTCAGGAGACTTGAGATCATGACCTGAGCCACAGTCGGACACTTAACCGACTGAGCCAGCCAGGTGCCCCTATATCTTCTATTTACTCTCCCTAAAAATACTGTGATTTTACTTTCTAAAAAAATTCATGTTGAACAAGTTGTCTTGCTGATTTACCCCTGCTTATTTTGATTCTTTTCCCTTACTATTACTTGAGGTGATATAAATATCTCTTTGCCAGTTCTGTTTCAGCAGTCAATAGTCTGAGTGAAAGCAATGCATTTATTTTAGTTACCCTGTGGAACTCTAGTTCTCTGCTTCTAGACACTTTTTCTGTCTTTGTTTGAGACCATATGTTGTTAAGGCTCTGGGAATTACTGAAATTGCTCATATTTATTTTATACCATATTTAAAATTAAAAAAAATTTTTTTTAATGTTTATTTATTTTTGAGAGAGAGAGAGAGAGAGAGAGAGACAGAGCATAAGTGGGGGAGGGGCACAGAGAGAAGGAGACACAGAATCTGAAACAGACTCTAGGCTCTGAGCTGTCAGCACAGAGCCTGACGCGGGGCTCGAACTCACGAACCGTGAGATCATGACCTGAGCTGAAGTCGGACACTTAACTGACTGAGCCACCCAGGTGCCCCTATTTCATATTTTTTAAAGTTTATTTATTTTGAAAGAGAGAGAGAGAGTGCGTGTGCACACACATGAATGGGGGAGGGGCAGAGAGAGAGGGAGAGAGAGAGTCCCAATCAGGCTCCACATCCAGCTCAGAGCCAGATGTGGGGCTCAATCCCATGACCCTGGGATCATTACCTGAGCCAAAATCAAGAGTTGGACGCTCAAACGACTGAGCCAACCAGGCACCCCTGTTTTATACCACATTTAATTTCAATTGCATATCTTTTGGAAAATTTATGAGCATGCTCTTTTCTTTCATCTCTTTATTTTATTAATTCAATTAGTTGACCTTCCACTGGCATGAAATGAAGGGCTTTTCTAGCTTCCAATTTGAATGTGTCACATCAAAGAGTATTTAGCATGCCATGTTTTGTATCAAGCAACCTTGTGGCTATATTCTATTTCTGTCACTCACAGACACTTATCATACTTGGGCTCTGGTAAAAAAAAAATAAATTGTATTGTTTTTCTTTAGAGAAAGATTTTCAAATTTCAGTTAGAGAATCCGCTTTTGTACCATTTGTTCACCAGAGAAAATGTAAGAAGGTAGCGAGAATAGTCTTAGCCAGAAGGATTTGATTATCAGTCCCGTAGGGTACCTGATGATGGCGGCAGGTAGACAGGACATGGAAACTGTTCTGTGGTACTCCAAATTTCCTTTCAGGCTCTGACATATGAAGATACAAAGGAACACTTCTCTACTGCTTAACAAGGAGAAATGCAAAGACCATGCGGATAACAGAATCTCAAGGAGAGCATAAAGTACTGTTTAAGGACACAACAGTGCTTGACCAAGCTTTCTCTCTGATTGTAAAAACAACTTGAAATAAGCTTTTTGGGATATCCTTGGAAGTAAGGATTTCTGTGTTGTAGTCATGGGATTTGAGGTTTAGACATTACTGTGTCCATTCTTGGTATGCGCCTTTGATAAATTATCTTAAACTCTCTAGTCTCACATTCTTGTTCCTCAAGAAGGAAAGGGTTGCATGGAATTGGTTTGGTTGCCATTCTGTGGGATATGGATCCTCTGGAAACTGCAGAATTACCGTAAGATTAGACAATCCATATGCCTGCTATACTTGATGGGGAGACTGAACAAATTATACGTTACATAACATATACACAGGTCCTATTACTTAAAATGTGTGGGCTATACTGTGACTGACAAAAATGTATATTCAGTTAAAAAGTGTTAATGAATTCATTAGGGCTTTTGTATATCATGTATTTTCTCTCTCAAAAATACAAAACGCAAGAAAAACAGCTACGTTGAAAACTTGGATACTGATACTGATTTTAACACTAGATACTGATAACGCCTTTACATGTCAGCTTATTTAATCCTCACAAAACTCTATGAGGCAAATATACTCATCCTGTTTTACACAGATGAGGCAACCAAGGCAGTTAGGGAAGTCCCAAGTTATAAGAAAGTTCGAAGGATTTGAATCCTGGCAGTGTGGAACAGAGCCTAAAGCACTTCACAGGACTGTCTTCCTGTTCTATCTTTTCAATCATGTGAGTGATAGTAGCGTCTCGACAGTTCAAATGAATCCATCAATTCAAAAGGATTGGGGAGTAATGCTGTTTATGATCCCTTCTATCCCTTAAAATACTAAATCTCCTTTATAAGTCTAATTTCTACATATACGGTCTACAGTATTGTTTAAAAACAAGAGTCAATGGCAAACAGACAAAGCAAAACCAAGTAATAGCTATGACAGAAACAAACAAACAAACAAACAAACAAACAAACAAACATGACTAGGATCCATTCCTGGTTCTGGTACTTCCAGCGATGAAACATCCAGAAAATTTCCTTTCCTCTGTATGCCTCAGTTCTCTTTTTTGCAAAATAAAGATAACAGTACCTATTCCATAGGTTTGGTGTGTAGGTTAAGTAAAATACAAAGTACTTACAGGCATGCATGATAAATAATGAGTGGCCAATAAATGTTTGTGGTTATTGTCACTGTTTTTGGTACTGTTTTGGTCCTCTTTGACCAAGGGTCAAAACTTTGTAGGTTGGAACCCTACAAAGAAGTTAAATATGCAAATTTCTGGCATTATAAAGAAAGCAGAGATGCAGGGCTGAATAACAAGGGCTCGGAAGTGAACCAGCTGACCTTGATGCAAGGAGAGAAGATTGAATTTTCCCTGGCAGAATTAGGGAGCAGACCAAGCCAAATGGAAGAGCTTAGAATGCTGGTAGGGAGGCCATGGCAAGTATCTGTCAGAGTTTCTCTGCTTTCTTGATGGTGAGAAGCTCTAAAATGATGGTGTGCATGGATATTTGACCCCTATGACCAACTAGGTTGAGTGGTGGGTCTTGCTTTTTAATAGTGTTTTAGTACACTTTTAGGAGATACTGAGGCATATACTACTGGATAGATAGAAACTATTACATATAAAAAGAGAAGGGAAACATGGCAAGAATAAACTTTCTTCAGAACAGCTGACAGAACCAGAGACAGAAGAATAAAATAATTAGAATAATTGGGATTAAAATGTTTTTCTTAAGAGAAAACGTAAGCTACCGTAACTGTTCTGAAAAAGTTACCTGGTCTCATGTGAGTCAAAAGCCAAAAGGACCAAGCTTTGATTCTGAAAATATGCAAAATGCAGGCATGAGAAAACACAGCATCCTTTCCGCTAAATTAATCAGATGAACTACCTTTGTAGCCAAAGCAGGTTTCTCAGTACAGGTGAACCAGGGAACGTTGCTCCACAGGGCACTGGAAGCTATCAATGACATGGAGTCCTATTTCTAACATGCTTTTGGAAATATTTCCAAATGGGAACAATCATTTCTAAATGTCAGTTCACGGTCTCTAATCTTAAATAATGGAAATATCTCATCACATCCCTATGAGGATATCAAGAGCTTGCTTTGACTTTAAAACCAGAAAAGCTGTTAATTAAAAGCTCATCTCCGTGCCATTGTTTTGGGTGATATGCAGATATTAAATGAATTAAATGAATATGAGAGGAAGTCCCCATTCTACTTCACTCTTGAACCTTAATGAAAACACAGTGACACAGGTAGGAAAAGAAACAATTTATATTTTACATTTTAACATCATCCATAGAAAATGAGATCCTGGTAATCAAAATGTTCTCTCCTTTTCTTTGATTGATGGATTCTCATTCTGTGGTGACGGGGAATGTTTAACAGTGAATGATCAGCTCATAGCAGCTGTGCTGGCTGCTGGAAGAGTCGGGATGGTCTACTACAGGCTCTCTGAGTAGCCAGGGATTAGCCCGGCTCAGTGCCTCAATGGTTTCTGATAAAAACCAATTCCCTGACTTAAAATTACTTCAGTATTTCTCAAAAGGTGGGCCCGTAAGAGATAGTAAAACAAATAAGTTAATATTGACAAATTAAAAAGTGACATGAATTTAAATAAAAGTCTACATTGGAAATATTTATTGAGAACCTGATAGATGAGACGTTTACTGGGTAGACAAACATCTTTTTAAATATTAATTCCATAATTCTTATAATAAGAATGCACTTCACCTGAGTGGCTGTCACATCACTAATTTTAGAATTTAAAGTATTTTAATGTTTATTTATTTTTGAGAGAGAGAGACAGAGACAGAGCATGAGCAGGGGAGGGGGAGAGGGGAGGGAGACAGGATCCGAAGCAGGCTCCAGGCTCTGAGCTGTCAGCACAGAGCACATGGCGGGGCTCGAACCCACAGACCACAAGATCATGACCCAAGCTAAACTCTGAGCTAAATTCAGACGCTTAAATGACTGAGCCACCCAGTCGCTCCGAGAATTTCAAGTATTTTAAACATGACTGAAAAACTCAGGGCAAGAAAAATTAGAGCATACGCCTACTTGGTGTTCGTAACTTTAGAAAAAGAAAAGAAATGAAGATATGTAGAAAAGAGATTTTAGAATCTGGTAATATATTTATTTTTAATAAAAACTTTCCTACCAAAAAAGCTATAAAATAAATGCTAATATTTATATTTATTTTGACAAATATTTCTCGATAAGTTACATTTTAAGGGGCAGCTAGAAGTCTTTAGATACATAATATATTCTAACCATTTGTCTTCACAGGATATCTCACAAAATTGCCTAGAGACACAGAGGCAAGAGAAAATCAACTAGCCTTTACAACCTCAACAAAGAAAGCACTCTTGTAGTCCTGCCACACGCAGTCCCAGGTAAAATCAGGAAAATAAGATTCTGAAAGTATTCCGCCTTGCACATACATATTTAGAGGACAAACTATCCCACCAGACTTTCTTTTCAAAAATCTCTTATGTTAGTTACCAAGTTTTCATGTGACTACTGAAGCTAATTCCCACTATTTTCCATATTAGAAATCAATGTGTACTCTGTTGACATTTGTCCCAAACACAGATTAAATTTTCGGTTTGTATTCACACTGTCAGCATGCAGCTCCAACTGATATCATATCCAAGTTACTGACAGAGGAAATGAAAGTATAAAAAATATAATTTTAATTATTAAAATTGTTAACCTTTATCTCTCAAATATTATATGCTAGATATTTATAGGCAAACGTTCTGGAATTGCATTGGCTTTTATATTCGTAGAAAGGCTAACTCACCCCGACAGTGTCACTGATTTAAGTCTGGACTACTTTTGGAAATTATTTTAACACACTGCTCAGGAAGGCCTAGGTTTCTAGTTACAAGAGAAAACGTGGAATGAGAAGAATATGTCTGCCTCACAAAATCTACTTCAAAAAATATTTTATGTAAACAAACATGATAAATAAAATGACTCACAAAAGGGTCATGGCCAATGTTTTGTGCCTTATGCTAAGCTCTGAAAAGTCTGACATGTACTGAGTATTTTATAATAATAATAACAGCAGAAATAGTCACAGTAGTGGTAACAGTAGCTATTACTTAATGAGAAATGACTGTGTGACACGTATTCTGTCATACTGATCTCTTCTTTAATGTTCATACCACTCCATGAGGTAGGAGTCATTATTCCCATTTTACAGATGAGAATATTGAGGCCCATCAAGGTTAAAGAAGATCTCACAAATAGTAAGTCAGGCCAGGAAGGTTGGAACTCAGCTGACTGCTAAGCCCCAGCTCTGAGTAGTGAATAGTTGTGCACTCACTAACTCACACTTCCATCAATCTTCCCTCTCTCTTTAAGCCCTATTCCATACGCCCAGATAAAAGAGAAAAATTGAAGGCCTAAACTTCAGATCACAAGCCTAACGACTTGGAAGAGAGCCGTATTATTCTCTGTGCACTAAATAATGAGTTTCTGAAAGATGTAATTAAGATTCTCAGGAACAAGCATGATAATAACTTGTAGGAGTCAACACTACACCTTTGCCTTTTTTCAGCTCTTTTTTCTCAAACTCATCCCCTGTTCACAGATTAACCTCACCTCTCGCTGCAGCAAAATGGTACAGGGAACTGTAGGCAATGGTCTTCAAAAAGTACTCTTCGAACTATTAAGAACAAAAGTGTCATTTGTTAGTCAAGTGATCTCATTAAGGGGCATTACTCTAACCGTTGACTCAGAGCTCTAATAGAGCTGGATTCCAAATCCTGCAGAATTTGACCTGGGTGGGACCAAGGCCCAGAATGCTGGCTTTTGTTAAAGGGTATGACTAAATAGAAAGGAAATGTGAAACAGCCCTAACAGTGTGCCGTTTTATACTTTATCTTGCTGCTGAGAGCCTGCTCTTTCTGAAGAAAAGGCTATTTCGTGACAGAATAATTGGTTCTGATTCCACAGCTCTCTATGTCAATGTGCTTCCTTCCATGAGGCCCTAGAAAGCTTTGAGTTGCATGGGAAATAGAAGAAAATCAAATGGACTCAACCCATTTGGAAGCTCCACAGCACAGTCCCAAAACAAAGTTAGGCACAGTAAACAAAGCAAAAGTCACAAAAGGAAAGGTGTGCTTGGCGGGGGGGCACTGCTCATGATTAATATCAAGAGCAAACCAGCCACAGCCTGCCAGGCAAACCCGGTCAGCGCAGTGTCTTTCCCAGTCAGCAGTATCCACCCACCTACATGTTCTACATACATAGCACTGGGCGCAGCGCAAATCACGCCGTTATAAAGGGAGTAATGGAATAACAATAAAAGTCAGATTTAGCAGTGTTCAGACAAATGGGTAAATGTAACTGAGCAATCAAAACTATAATGCAAAGGTTAATTTAGGCAAAAAGGTAGAATTATAAAGGCACCATGCACTCGGAAAGTATTTCCCGTTACATTTATTAGCTTCTCCACTAGTACTCTATTTATTGAAGTCTAATAAGAACCCATTCCTGGTCATGAATTACCGGAGATATGTCTTACTAGAGGAATTAAACATGTAACAGCCTCTAGTATGAATGAAGGTGTTTTAATAACTTGGAGTTTGGCAGCCCGATAAAACATTATGATCATCTTGAGATTTACACTAAAGTTAGCAGCCCTGCTTAATGGGAACAGGCTCCACGTGAATCATCTGTGCTTTCCCTAACCACATGCTTCCTCCTTAGGACAATACTGTTTCAGATTACAGAAGATAGGAAGTACTCTCCTATCATAAAGACATAAAACTGCCAAGACTGTGAACACTCTATAAAGAGTAAATATGTGTTTCCTGGGTTTAGAGACCATGAACTGATCTGAATCTACTGCCCATCAGCTATTCTCATCTGCTAAATGGAGACAGTAACATCTCTGACTTTTACGGAGTTGTTTTGAATAGCTAAATAATCTCAGTGGCATATACTGAATGCTCAATAAACATTAGCTATTGTTATATTTATTATTATTAATTTGCACTCTCATACTTATCTTAAATAACACACTGCCTTTTAATTTCTATGAGCACTGTTATGTAACTTTCCTCATGTAAGAAGTAGAGATAGGCCCTGGAATGACAAAGGAGGTATGAGAAGGAATGGAAAAAGAGACGAAGAGGGAATAAGAGGGAGGAGGGAAAGAAGGACAGAGAATCCAAATCAGGGTCTGGAAATGTTGAGTATTTAACGGAAGCAGGGAGAATAAAGGGCATTACTCCAACAGAAAGGGATCATGTTAGGTAAATGAAGGTTACTGATGGAGTAAATTGGAGGCAACAAGGTAAGGGAAGAATGCCCAGGGTTCTCCTATCTCT
>NC_064816.1:39807894-40078434 GCF_023721935.1 Panthera uncia
TACATAACTGAACAAGACAAGTTACGTAGGACAAGTGAGTTATGTAGGAACAAACAAGTTAGAGGAATTCTCTGTTCTCAGGGAGCTTGTATTTTACTAGTGAGATGGAGGGCTTTAAGGAACAAATACATAAATACATATCAGAAAGTATCAAATGATGATAGTGGCTATGAAAAGAATGTTAGGAGGTTGATGCCATAGAAATGAACTCAAGAGAACTGCTTTGGGCAGGGTAGACAAGAATAGGGTTCATTTAACTCTGAGTTGAGGTTAACATTCATATGTAGAGTGTTCCATTTTAAGTATACAGCTTGGTGAGTATATAAGTATGTATCTGTGCAAATAGCACTCAGATCAAAGTCCAGAACATTCTCAGAAATTTGGTTTATTTTTTTCATAAGTGATATTGTGTTATATATTTAATTCTGTCAGTTAAAAAAAATATTTTAATGTTTATTTTTGAGAGAAAGAGAGAGAGAGAGAGAGAGGGAAAGAGTGAGTGGGGGAGGTGCAGAGAGAGAGGGAGACAGAATCTGAAGCAGATTCCAGGCCTCGAGCTGTCAGCACAGATCCCGATGCAGGGTCTGAACTCATGAACTGTAAGATCATGACATGAGCCGGAGATGGACGCTTAACCAACTGATCTACCCAGGTGCCCCTAATTCTCTTAATTTTTCAGGCACCGTTTTAAGGTCTCTCCATATTATGCCTTTTACTTGTGGCTTGTAATTTCTGTTCATACCTCCCGATGGGTATCAACCACATTTTTACTGTATTTACTAACCTTCTAATCCAGTTGTGGACCCCAAGGTGGCTTCCAACATTCCAACAGGAATGAACATCCTCAGACATGAACCCTTACTGAGCAATGTGGGAATTTTTTTAAATACACGATGAGAGGAGAAAGTCAGTGTCTGGGTCTCTGAGAACAGTAATCTGACTGACCAATGACAGACTGCTTTCCAGAACATACACCATGCTGTACTCCCACGAGCAGTGTGTCTTTGATTGCTGTTGTTTAGATTTGCATGCTCTGATGTCTCATAATTTTGAAAATCTTTTCGCACAATACTAAAACTTTTGATTTTCCTTCTCTTAAATCTGCTGCTCCTTCCCTTGGCACATTTCTCAAAGGGCGTGGCCATCCCTTTCTGGACAATTTGCAAGGGGTGTGTTATTAAGGAGGTAACACTTCAGCTGAGGTGTGATTAACAGGGAGGAGCAGACCTTGAAAAGATCAGCAAGTTCTAGGCAGAAGGAACATGGAGAACAATGGCTTAAGGCAGGACTGAGATGGCCACATAGAGGGAACAAGCAAGAGCACCTGGCGTGGGTGGAACACAGTGGGAGAGGGGGGAAAAGGGTACAGATGAGGTCAGACAGTGAGGAAGGGCCACAAACAGTCCTGTGATTGAAAATCTGCCAGACAGTGCTGAGGTTTTCTTGTTCCATTGGCAGAAATTTTAATGTTGAACCTGACCTTTTACCAGCCATCAATGAATGGAGAATGACAAGCACAATTGTAGCTGATATACCTCTGAGAGTTTAATAGTAATAAAAGTAGATCAACAATTGCGATTCAAAGCACTCAGAACATCATAAAAGTACATTCTATAAAAATCTCAATAACAAAGAGCTAAAAGATTACATATTAGGTACAGGGGATATTGTGTAGCAGAATAAGACACATCACTGAGAGAACCCAGAAAATTGCTTTTTCCTCATGGGAAAAGCCAAAAAGAATAATAATAATACACTTATTTCATTAGGCTAGTCTGTGGAGATGTTCATCTCAAATTAATATAGAAATAGGTCTACAAGGTAAGGGATTTTGAGCTTTAAATTTAAGGACAAACTGTTTTTCTCATTTATTAAGTCAAAAACTCAAAGGGTAGTTAATAGCTATAACATGGGGGAAAAAAGCCTCCATCTGATTAGGGCAAACATTATTGAGTCTCAATAAAACATATACACTTTCCAGATGTTAATTAAGCATCTAGCATTTAGAAAATACTGTGCTTTTGGGGTACCTGGGTGGCTTAGTTGGTTATGCGTCCGACTTCCACTCAGGTCATGACCTCGTGGTCCATGAGTTCGAGCCCCACGGTGGGTTCTGTGCCGACAGCTCAGAGCCTGGAGCCTGCTTCAGATTCTGGGTCTCCCTCTCTCTTTGCTCCTCCCCCGCCCGTGCTCTGTTTCTCTCTCTCAAAAATAATAAATAAACATTAAAAAATTAAAAAAAAAGAAAATAGTGTGTTTTGGAAGCAATGTGTTACAAAGCTCTTAGAGAACAGAGACAGAAGACTTATTTTTATGTTCATCTGGTATACAGCAAAATAGCAAAGGACCTATCATATGAGTGACATCAAGAGTGTACATTTTATCGAGACACACGGTGCCCAATCTCAATTCGTCTGTCTGCCTAACAGTAGAGTCATGATGTTCATCATCGTCTAAACTTTCCATGGTATGAAAGGAAGCAAGGAAAGCAAACACTGAAGAAAGTATTATTTTATCTACAAACACATGAAAATTGTCAAATGTTAAAAGGAAAGTTAATCTCTCTTTTTAGTCATTTGACTTGAAAAGATGGTGAGGAGCCAGCAAAGCTAGACTGCAGCAAGTTTTCAGGCATCTGCAATAAATGTTAAAATAACTGTCACCAACAAGAAAACCTCTGCTTTCCTTCTATTCCTCATTGGTGGCTTCTGATTTCAAATAAAGATATGATTGTAATCATTCCTTGTTACTCTGCTGGGATGAGTAATTTGATGTGCATGAAAGTGCTTTGTACTCACAGAAAAGTCTGCAAATACAGGGCTCTTATTATTCCAAATAAATAAATACATGAAAAAATGTTTAATGTGCAATGAAAATGAA
This sequence comes from Panthera uncia, assembly GCF_023721935.1. Taxonomy (NCBI): domain Eukaryota; kingdom Metazoa; phylum Chordata; class Mammalia; order Carnivora; family Felidae; genus Panthera; species Panthera uncia. Next base: position 39,810,775 of record NC_064816.1, read on the forward strand.
ATATGTTAATAGAGCAATATGATAAAACGTAAATAATATAAATTGATACAATAATCAAAAATAGAATTAACGGAGTAGCCTGAAAAGTCTGCTTACATACTTGCTTGCACACATTTATAGTTTTCATTCTGTTTCCCTGCAAAGTGTTCATGTCCTTTTCTGTTTCTCCTACTAGTGCCTAAGCATCTTGGGGCCAGAACATCACCCTTATCTCTATGGCCCCGGAGTGTGGGAGGGTTAAGAAATGTGAGAATTCATGCAACTATACCCAATCATCAGCTGAGTGCAACACATGGGCTTTGGAGAACAAAAGCAAGATTTGTCTGATTCAAAGGATCTATAATCAGTGTGCTAAAAGCCTTCATCATTGCCTGCCATATGTTTATACACACCTGTGCACATGCACACACACACACACACAAACACAAACCTGGTCTCAGCCTACCTGAGGACCCCTTCTCATTCCACTCTCCCAGCCTCCCATTCTACCCAGACTTGCTGGCCTTGTGCTCCCCCCAGAATTCCCAGCACTTAGCATCCTTGCCCTCGCTTTCCCTCTGCCTCCGCTGTTCACCCCACCCCCAGTCTTTCCCTGGCTCACTTCTCCTTGCTGCTGAGGGCTGCCCTGGGCTGGCCTCTTTCCTGCCCATTGCCTCTAAAGCAGCCTCCCCTCCCTGTCACTGTTGCTATCCCACACTTTTATCTTCAGAGCTTTTATCATTCTCTCCCATTTTATTGCTTATTGATCTTGTTTATTTTAAAACTTGTTGCCCCTGTGCCAATGCAGTTAGAGTCTATCTCCAGGTGAGTTAGGACTTTGCTTAATTTTTTAGCCCTCAGCTTGGAACAATGCAGACTTGAATTGGACTCCCTATGAATACATATTTATAAAGCATTTATGACAGTATCTGGCATTTAGTAAGATTTATATAAATGCTTAATCAAACAACAACAACAACACAAACAATGAAAAGCAATGAATTCAGGCCATATCCACGCTGGCTAACAGCTGCGTAACCCTGGACAAGTTATCTTCCTGTTTGAGTCTGGGTTTCCTTATTCCTAGAAATGGAATGAATACTTCTTCCTTCACTGGGTTTGTCAAGAGGAAAATGTGGAAATGAACAGAGAAGTATTTAACACGGCAGGTGTTCAAAAAATATTACTTCTTTTTCTCCACTGCTTCTAAATTTTTAAAGCCATTTTAATGTGTGTTCAAATTCTTCAAATTTTGTCCTGAAAGAGTTAACTTTTGGTAAAGTGAATTGCAGTGATGTAACGGTATTATGTCATCGGAAAGGTTTTAAGGATTGTTAGCTAAGGGGTGGAACATGAGTAGTTGGTTAACCTGCCGGTGCACATGTATGCCCTCAACACAATTTGTAGGAGCCTCAATTTATTGCTTAGCTGTTTATTATATGCCTCTCCAGCACTACACTATGAGCAGCATGAACGCAACTATGGTGTTTATATTTATATCTGGTGTTTTTTTTTTTTTTTTTTTTTTTTTTTTGAGAGATTGACAACTAGTGTGAGCAAGGAAGGGGCAGAAGGGGTAAAGAGAGAGAGAGAGACAGAGACCCAAACAGGCTTGATGCCAACCATGAAGCCCAGGGTGGTACTTGTTCCCACAGCCTTGAGATCATGACCTGAGCTGAAATCAAGAGTCGGATGCTCAACCTACTGAGCCACCCAGGTGCCCTAGTGTTTGTATCATTTAAGCTCGGCAACAGAGTGGGTATAAAATTAATGCTTGGTTGGGGTGCCTGGGTGGCTCAGTCGGTTAAGCGTCTGACTTCAGCTCAGGTCATGATCTTGCGCTTTCTGAGTTCAAGCCCAGCGTCGGGCTCTGTGCTGACAGCTGAGAGCCTGGAGCCTGCTTCAGAGTCTGTGTCTTCTCCTCCCATGTTCATGCTCTGTCTCTCAGTAAGAAAATAAATGTTACAAAAATTAAAATTAATGCTTGGTGAATTAAATGAACCAGTTACAGTGGAGGAATCTCAAATAATCATGACTAGTCTCTTTATAGCTGGTTGTATCCTACATATAAAAAGGTTAGGCTGTTTTGGGTAGAGATTTATAACTGGGTTTTAAAATAGTTAAAAATAAATTTCTAAACAATGTCTCTAATTAAAATTTGTCAGTACGTTTTATGCAAAGAAATGATTCTCCAAATTAACATAAGGCTCTTCTGAGTTTCTCCTTCAAAGATCCCATTACTTTCCCTTTTAACTTTCCCAGTTGTTTATCTTCAAACATAAGGTGTTCCTAATAATCTCCATTTAACAGATGGGAACACTGAAGTTCAGAGCTGCTGTTAAATTGCTTTCTCAAGCAAGAGCACCAACCCAGTTGGGGTCATGATAGAAGTTTTGTATCTTCCATTACTCTTTCAATTAGAATCTGCTTCCTGGTAATTAACACATTCTCTCTAGCCTGCAAAATAATCATCCTTTGTAGAGCTCCGGTGTGGAAAATTCCTATTTGAGAAAAGACTTATTTTGGAAAGTTTTATAAGGACTTGCGATTGCAGGCCATCGTGAAAATCACTGTGCCATTTTAGGTTTAAAAGTGTAATTGTGATCAACAATTCCCCGCAACCATGGCAACACAATGTGCCCCTTTCTACTTGTTTACTTTTAAGGAATTGGAGGACTATTTAAGGATTAAGATTACCATGCATGCTGTATCAGCTGACCTTTACAAAGGATAAAATAAAAGCTCTGGGTACTCACCCTTATAAATCAGTGTTGGTGATTACTTTGGGTTACATAGGTATACATGGACATTTCAGTTCTTAGAAACTATTTATAATAATCCAGCAGTAACTATCATATTTTAAGGACTGATTTGCACACCAAAGGATATTTTAATATAGTATTTATGTTTGCATAAGTTTGTGGATCACTGTTTAATATCAGCTATGAGATCAAAGCAAAGAAGAATTTCCTTTATCTTGGGTTTCCAAATAAGAATAAATTCATAATTTTCCATACCTCTATTAAAAATACATTAATATTTGTATAAGAAGAGAAGGGAAGAAAAACTCAGGAGGAATAAACGTGTGACCTTGCTGAAGAAAAAAGCTTCATAACTGACAGGTTATATGTGGCTGGAGACTATGAAACCAGCTTCGTTATTAATGAAAATATCAAAAAAAAATGCATTCTGGTTCCACTACTTAATAAGATCCAATTTAATTTACTCTTGAATCTCAATCACTACACAAGATGAGTTTTTCTTTAACTACATTTTTTTCACTGTTCGTACTAAAAAAGAGATTCAAACTGTCCTTATTATAACCAAATTAGTTTTCGTAAAAGCATGTACTCAAGATAAAAGAGAGACTAGGAAAACAGTATTTACAGAGACATTTTTTTCCCCCAACTCAGCTCTCAGCCACAGTCTTTAATCCCTCTATTTGAATGTGAACACTCTGTTCATATTCCCATTCATTCTCTCCCACAGTTACCTGAAACAAACTGATTCAGGGGCCTAATTAAACATTAAAAAACAGTACTTGTTAGAACTGTTCTAAAATGTATGACACCCTTCTTTCTCTTAGTAAATTGAGCCTGAGGAACATAATTTAACTGACCGCATGAGCAGTAGGCAATATAATGTCATGTGATGTAATAACATGAGGCCCAGAGACACTCGTGCAAGCCCCAGACATGCACAGCTGAACACAGTGTGCTGTCTGCTTCCCGGTCTTCTCATTTGCCTCATTTTCTGCCACTCGGTGGGTCGCTCATTCTTCTGACCATCTTCCAATACCCAAGCCTGTACAGCAACCAGCATTTTAGATCTAGTTTTAAGCACAGGCTTTGCTGGGAAGCACTATGAATGAAACCCGTCTTCCTCTAAGAATAAACTTTGCAAAAGATACAAGGTCTTTTATATTTCTTAGTCTGGAGGGTATGTTCCCCAGGAGCAGAAGCCTGGGTGCTGGGGATATGTGAGGCCGCAGGGTTTCCACGGCACATCTTCCAGGGGCATCAATTTTACCACGTGGAAATATCATAGAGTAGAAGGCAAAAACTACATGATTCTTCAAAGTGAGATTTGAGACTTCAAAGGATTCTTGGATTTATGGTTGTTCTCCCATGGCTATGTCCCAGAACCCCTAAGGTCTATGTTTTTCTCTTTACTTCCTAGTTAAAAAAAAAAAAAAAAAGGAATACAGAAGCACTGCTTAAGGCATGGGTATCAAATTATGTCATAAATACATGAGGTTTCTAATGATCTAAGGTCTTTAATGGTAGGTCTTTTTTTTCTTCATTTTAATAATAGTCCACCAAATGAAGCCTCATTTAAGCTCATAAAACTTTCAATCTTTGGAACTCATCAGTTGCTACCTTGTCTTACTTAGAGCCATGCCTTTTTCTCCTTCTGTATCTCAAAATCTTCTCCTTCTAATTCACAAACAGAGAGGCCTCCTACACCACATTGCCTTAGATAAGTAGGTAGTAAATAACATTTTAAGCGTGCCAATAGGTATCTGGCACTTGTTTATTGAGTGTATGCTACCTACTAAGCATGAACTTTGGCTCTAAAAATACAGAACTAAAAAATTAAGCAAAGTCCTAACTCACCTGGAGATAGACTCTAACTGCATTGGCACAGGGGCAACAAGTTTTAAAATAAACAAGATCAATAAGCAATAAAATGGGAGAGAATGATAAAAGCTCTGAAGATAAAAGTGTGGGATAGCAACAGTGACAGGGAGGGGAGGCTGCTTTAGAGGCAATGGGCAGGAAAGAGGCCAGCCCAGGGCAGCCCTCAGCAGCAAGGAGAAGTGAGCCAGGGAAAGACTGGGGGTGGGGTGAACAGCGGAGGCAGAGGGAAAGCGAGGGCAAGGATGCTAAGTGCTGGGAATTCTGGGGGGAGCACAAGGCCAGCAAGTCTGGGTAGAATGGGAGGCTGGGAGAGTGGAATGAGAAGGGGTCCTCAGGTCGGCTGAGACCATGTGTTTTGGACCTTGTGGGCAGCATAAGGAATTTGGACTTGACTTTGTCTGTGTTAAGCACCTGCTGACGTGCCTTAAGTAAGGAAGTTAACATGATTGAATCTGCATTTTAAAGCAGTAACTGGCTATTGTGTGCACAATGAGAGAGGCTGGAATAGAAAGAGGCCAAGAGGAGACTCTTCCAGTGACAGAGACTGGCAGTTTCAACCAGATTTGGTGAACTACCAACCTCATGATCTTGTTGAGTGTAATTGCTCAAAGAATATGAAATGTAAGGGAAAGAGAAGCATATGGCATGCTTACCATGCATTCCCTCATGGACTCCTCCTAAGAACTTATGGAGTTAGGAGGGCAATGATCCTCCCTCCTGCAAGGTCACAAAGTGCTGGGTGGGTAAGTCAGGATTGAAACAACAATTTGGAAACTGGTTTATAATGGATACTGGTCACTTCAGAAACTCTAGTTTTCAGCTGGAAGGTGACACAGCCCTAAAAGAATGAAGGTCTCATCCATTCATGGCCTGACCTGGTGTTTGACTTCTTTCTATCCCAGACTGCAAAGCTGTTTGTGCTCAGTATTTTAAATTTTCAGTTGTTTTCTGTTCAAGAGTATAGACCCATAAAAATGTTACAGGCAACAGAAGTCTGTTCAAGGTGATAATGCAACCAAACAGAACTTCCTGGGCTTTGAGAAATATTCTGACCTTATTTTTGTTTGTCATTACACCCATTCATATAGGGAGTTGATTCTGATTCTCTTCTAGTTCATTTTCTCTTTTCTCTCTTGTTGTTAGGTTTATTGATATTCCATGTTCTGCTTCCTTAAGGCTTACTTAACCAGGAAACTTCTCTTTATCATGAAAAACCATCTTTTACAAGCCTTCTCCTCCTTGATGTCTTCCTACTTCCAAATTCATAATACTTTTCATCCACTTGGCTCTTATGGGCTTTACCGTTCTCTGTATTTTCTTACTTAGGCCCACATCTGACAACCCCTCATAGACATTACAAACTTTCTGAGTTAACTTTCTGATAGAACCCTCTCCCCTAGTACACTCACTTTGAAAAGAGCAGGCACAAAATAAATATATACAAAATAAACGATCACCTAAATAACTAGGCTAAATTTATCTCTATGATGAGTTCATTCCATTTCAGAGAAGATGCCAAGGGATCAGGAATTTTCTTTTTTAATTCAATGTGGGCTAAAGGGAATGGACAATCATTTGTTATTTCATCGAGTACTTGTTACTTGTTTACAAGCCTTTCAGAGATGCTAGAGATGTTGTGCACATGAAACACATAAAAGGAAAGGAAGATGGCTAAGTCTTCTCAATGTCTATTCCTCTGGTTTATCTAACTGGGGGAACTTGAACGTAATAAATCATTTCCATGCCTGTCTCTCTTTGATTACAACCCGACTTCTTCCTCCCAACTGAAACTTAAAAGTCTGTTTCCTCTTGAGAGAAACGTAAAAAAGAATTTTCTCTTAGAACTCAACATGTTCTTAAAATAACCCAGGACACAGACTACTATAGTGAAAAGGGTTAGTTATCAGGAAACTTGAGATTTAACATGGCATGGCCATATACCATGTAATTTTGTTCAAATCAATTGACCTACAGAGGTCTCAGTTTCCTCATCTGTAAAATAAAGAAATTAAAGTAGATTTTTCTACAGTATGTTTTATGGCTAGCACACTAGGGAAAAATACTGACATGTTTACAAAACATTGTAGTTTGCTCTGGAGCTATTGTTTTGTTGTTGTTGTCTTATGTGTATTTTATCTGTAGGGACATTTTAGAGTAAGAAAAGAAGTGAAAAAAAGATGGATTAGACAAGAATGGTTCATATTCCAACTATAGAGATTGTATTAACAGTCCTTACTACTTGTGCTTTTGAAAAATTCAAACACAGAAAACCTTTCACAATAACCCAAATTGCAGACTAAATGTTACACTCAAAGATACTCATCATAGAATTATAATAGCAAAAGTACAAACAACTTAAATGACTCAGATAATGAGAAATGAAGGTCTAGTTTCTTAACATGATAAAGAGTATCTATGAGAACAGCAGAAAGCAGTACTCTTAGTGATACACAAGTAATGGGATTCTCTTCACATATACTTAAAAAATAGCTCTTGTCACAGTATCTTGTGGGATCACAGGAGCATCACCTGAGAATCTTAACATAATGTCCAGAAAATCTGAACATATTAAATATGAAAAGCTATGTAGTCTTCTTGTATACTAACCAGTCTTTAGAAAAATTATATGTAAATGGCTAGACAACACAATTTGAAAAGATATGTGTAGTTTATGTAGAAAAGAACACTGAAAAAACTATGTGACTTTAATGCTGAAGATATATACCATATTTATGAATGTAAAGTCTCAACAGTATAAAGATATCAGCTTTCCCAAATAATATGCAAATATCAAATAACTAATTAAAATCTTAAAAAGTTTTTGAATGTGATGATTTTGATGCACATTTAGAAGAATGAGTATATTTAAAAGACAGTATTTTTTTCTTTTTTGGCAAAACAAGTTGTATAATAGAGGAACATACCCTGCAAATTATTAAAACATTATGAACTGTAGCATTTAAAATATTGTAATGATGCTGTAGGAAGCGAATATCAGAATAAATAATTAAAAAATTGATCTATGCATGTACATATGTATGTGGGTATGAATCTATCTATCTATCTATTTATTTATTTGGAAATTTATCTATTTATTCTGAGAGAAAGAAAAAGTATGAGCAGGGGAGGGGCAGAGAGAGAGGGGGAGAGAGAATTCAAAGCAGGCTCCATGCTGTCAGCGCAAAGCCTGACACAGGGCTTGATCCCACAAACTGTGAGATCACAGCCTGAGCTGAAATCAAGAGTTGGACCCTTAACTGACAGAGCCACTCAGGCGCCCCTCTATATGATATTTTTAAATGATTGGGGTGACATTTCAAAGAAGTGGTGGAAACAGTGGATTATCCACTGGCAAGTGCTGGGATAAATGGGTATCCATTTAACAAAAATGATGTCAGATCTCAGTCTTACACATTATACCAAATTTTGGATGGGTGGAAATGAAAATTTTAAAATACATAAAGACACTAAAAGAAAAATACAGATGAACAAATCTGTAATATGCAGACTTTATCAAGAATGAAAATTATATGTAAGACTGAAAATCATATATAAATCAAAGAGATTTAACTATAAAAATTTTTAATAAAGTAAAAAGGCAAAATAAGCAAACAAATATGAAGTCTACTAAACATAATAATAAAAGGTGACAGATTAGGAAAAAATGTGCCAAAAATGACAAACAAAATTCTAATCATCTTAAAATATAAGGAATGATTTAAAGACATTATTTTTATAGTTAGTTATTTCTTTTCACAAAAAGACTTTGTAAGGTATTTATAAGAACATAGGGAAATGCTTAAGCTATAACATTAACAGAAAAAAATACAGTTTCTCAATTATGAAAAAATATGTGTAAGAAAAAAATAGGACTGAGTAGACAGACCAAAATGATGGCTATCTTGCAGCATGGTAATATGAGTAATTTTTACCTTTGTGATTTAAACCGACCAAATTTTCTAAATGCTTTGTAATACGTATCATTGCTTTTATCATCTGGAAGAAAAAAATCCACTGTGAACTAGTTTTTTAAAAGTATCTTCAAGGGAAAGTCTTGTACATTTTGAAATCTTAGTTTTTATATGTTCCTTAGTTTAACTATATGCAGTGGACACTATATGCCAATAAACACCTCCTTTCCCCATGTGAGTAATTTTCCTTCATCCAGTTTTCTTTCTTAGCAAATCTATAATTTGGCCAAAAGGAAAAGAAACCATGTGGATACCGGTGTGTATGCGCAAAGGAAATAAATCGCTAAAATAAAATGGCTACATTATTTCTCATTGCTAGTAATCCTTTTGTTTCTGCCAGAGGAGAAGAGCAATAAAGAAAAGATATATAGGAGAATTTTAGCAGTGAACATGTTCTTATTTAATTTTTTGAGGGCCAAAAATGACAATTCTATGCTGGTTGTTACAGGGTATCTTGAAAATCTCTCAAAGATATAAAAGAAAAATAAAAGTTCTGGTGCTAAGCAGCATGTTCTCACTGTAAATCTGAAGATTTACAGAATGATCTGGCAGAATTGAAAGGGTCCTTCATTTGTCCCTTGCAAATGAACACTGAACTCTCCTTTAAATTGTCGTATTAAACTGGAATGTTTTATTTTTTCCCAGGTACTACTCAAGATAAAGCAAAGTGAAACTTCAGAAAAACCGTGAACTGAAGAATGCATATACTCTGTGGGTAGTAGAAAAATCTTTACTGAGAAAACATGAAGATGTGGGTAAAATACAGGGATGCTAAACGTTCTAAGAAGGTGACCCAGAATTTTCTGCACCCACAGAAGTTTTTAAAATAGTTCTGTCTGGAATATAGTGGTAAATAAATACTTGATGGTAAAATGTAACAGCATACTGCATTCATTCAAAGGTATGTCAATTTGATAAAGTATAATACCTTGCTGATGTTCAAAGCAATCCTACTGCCACTCCTATTAGAACAGGAAATGTATAACTATATGCATACATAACAGGTTCTCCAGTGGTGGTAGTTGTGAGCTACATGATGAGTCTCTAGTTAACCTTTCTTTGACCCGATATTTTCCAATTTAGCCAGAATGGCCCAGGCAATCATTGGCTTCCTGCAGCTGGCTTATAACTTGGAGTAGGAACAACAACGATGTTTGAACAAATTCTGCTCCCCTGTGGGAGGCAGAAAACTTCAAGCTAATGTGCTTCAAAGGAAATTAATTTCCCACTGGTCTTGCAACTTTGTGTTCTATAAATCCCTGGATTTAAGACTAGGAATATTTCTGATGTGCTTTTGAAAATCTGATCGAACTAGTGTTTAAGAAAAGGAAAACAAAATGGTCCAGAACACAATGCTATAGGCCTTTAATAAAAGGTTTGCACTGAGTAAATCTTATCCCTGGATTATCTCCCTACCATAGCAACTGGGGTTCATTTTTAAAAGGTATTACAAAAATAAGAAAGGCAAGAAAAGGGTACGCTCAGGAGGCAGTACATGTTTTAATTCTTTCAATTACACTTGGATTTGGAAGTTGTTCCTGTCCTTGGAGGGGACATAACCGAGGCATGAAACTGGCTTGCAATTTGAATCTCTTTTGATGCATTTCCAACTGGGCCAGATTGCTGGAGCCATTCTCAAAAATATGTACCCACTCTGCAATTCCTAGTAGATATCATGCAGAACCTTTGTAAAGTCACTTGTAATTCTCTAGAGAAATGTCTCCAATTACCATGTGGAAACTTGTAGGCCTTCCTCAGGGCCCTTACCCTGCAATGGAGGCTCTTAATTCTGTGATTCCAAAACAATTTTCATATAATTCAACTCTCCTTCTGTCTTCTAATGAAGCCCCCTCATTGGCACAGAGAGACCATTTGAAGGGTGTTTCCCTGAGTTTTACTAGTATTGTACTAGGACTGAGATAGAATATGGCTGCTTATATAATTATCAACTCTAGAATATTCTTTCAATTCCAAGTATAAAGGTTCTCAAGTCCTTTTGCCAACACACTACACACAGCTTAGAAGCAGTTTTCCATGCCACAAATTGTTCAAGAACTTTGGATATATATAAGGGTGGTATGTCATATGCCCTATCAGGATGTCTTATCACAGCACTAATAACCTAATTGTTAGTTGTATCAATTCCTATTAAAATCAATTAAGACATCTATTCCTAATAATATGCAAAAGACCTTGAAGTTAACAAATATAACAAAAAATATAGATACTATTTTGGGGGGATAAATTTCTTATATTTTGGCTGTAAATTTTCTCTATGTAACACTTCCAAATGAAATTTCCAGGCTAGCTGTTTAATGCTTGTGTGCTTCTACTAGGAAGTCAGTTCATGGCTTGTTTTGAAGTTCTTCCAAGTTGGAGATACCTGGATATCCACTGAGCTCTGGATGTCATCCAGTCCTTTTACTTTCTGAAGAACTCCTTCACTGCATTATGATATTCTGACCATAATGACTTGATGTTAGCAACTTAGCTCTTCTTTCAACTTAGCTGAGGATTCTTATTGATGCCTTATAGCTTGGAATACGTCCTTCCAATATGCTAAGAATCACTAAGAATCAGAAAGAAGTCATAGATGCATTATTTAATATGCCCAGTGCCTGTTAGAGATATGGAATTTTGTTTCTGATCTACTTCACTAATAGATTAATAAGGTCTTTAATAATCATATAACACCCTCTGGGTGTTACAGTTCTGCTTATGTGCCTGTGCTTTGTTCTAAGACTCTTTGAATTCCCCCTTATTCTTTACTCAGATACTGCAGAGAACAAAATCCTGTCTCTGTATGGCTGAGGGCTGTTGAACTTCTGCTTTCTGCCTAATCTATGGCGATGCATCCAGGACAGAACCACAGCTATGGAAAACCAGAAAATACCCTTTACTGCTTTCTACCCCTGGATTAAGAAAACTCATCTAGATTTCATGTTACAGTCATGGGAAAAACCAAAATATACCAGCTGAGTGTCTGTACGTGGTTGGCAATATTAAGTATGTGTCAAGAATTAACATTTCATGTTTATACCAGATGTCAGGTATACTGAGCTGTCAAAAAGCATAATGCAGAGAGAAAAGGTCACAGAATCCTGAGGGATGCTAGTGGTGCTTAAAGGTTATAATGATTGAAAAAGATTGCTTTAAGTCTACATATATCACCACTTCAGATGTCATTTCACATCTCAAGTGGAAAAGAAAAGGCCTTCTTAAGAGATTTGTGAAATACAACATGTTTTGGCAGTAACATTGAAAACACACTTTGGTTACTGTAAGCCAGTCAGAATGGATCCCCTTATCTGGAGATCAATGATTATGGATGATTGATGGACTAGTTTCCCCGCCAGAAAACACCAGCCTGTTGTTATTACTGTAACAGATGTAATGTGATCCACACATAATTAATTGAATTTACAGAATGCCAGAAATACATTAACTACTCAAAGCATCCCTTAATTTTCTCCCCCAGTTTTCATAATGATATAATGAAGAAACCACCCCTAAAAGTATCAAGAATTCTCCAGGCAAAATAAATATGAATAAATTCGGGCAACTGACTCCACTTGTTTACTGATAAAAGATGTATTCTCCCTCTCCCTCTCTCCCTCTCCCTCTCTCTCTCTCAACCTCCCTTGCTCCCTCTCTTCCTTCCTTTTCCTTATAATCTGTCAATAAAGAATACTGCCCTTATTTTTTTTTTTTGATGCTTATTTTTTTTTTTTTTGAGAGAGAGAGAGATAGAGTGCGAATGGGGGAGGGGCAGAGAGAGAGGGAGACACAGAAACCGAAGCAGGCTCCAGGCTCCTAGCTGTCCGAGCTGTCTGCAGAGAGCCTCGTGGGGGGCTCAAACCCACGGAACGCGACATCATGACCTGAGCTGGAGTCAGACACTTAACCGACTGAGACACACGGGCACCCCGAGAATCCTGCCTTTAAAGGGTATTCAGATGGAACTACAAATTTAAAAGAGGTAAAAACAGAAATGCTGTCTACGAAGAGGAGACGAGAGGTATGTACACCAAGCTTTCCCTTGAGGTCGCTCTCAAACCCTCAGTGCACTTGGGGGAGGACATTTTGAAAATGACTGGTGTGCGCCAGCTTCAAGCTAGGTGAGCATCTCCCCCAGCAAGCCCCCCAAAACATGTGGCCCTGCAAGATGCTGTGTAAACAAAGGGTTCATTTGTCAAGTAAGTTTAGGAAAAATTGCATGCTAGAGTCCTCCTTTTGGATATGTGAACTTAACACCTTACTCTTAAAAGCTCTGAGAAATAAGAGAACAACGTTTTCTTTTGCTTTTCCCAATATTTTTGAAAAAGTGTTTTTTTTAAACTGCCTCACATTTGTACATGATGCTTATTACTGTTCCATAAGAACACAGTATGAGAAATGCTGCTCAATGTCACACAAAAGGGTCTCTGAAGTATAAACATACGCTGATAAAATTTAAAACCACAAGAGAAAATAAGGAGTCTATGGTGGAACACAGAACTTAACTTTACCAATTATACCGAATGTATCAACCCATTAATCAGATGGTCATATCAGGGAGTCTGTGCATAATCAAGTTCCTTAGCCGTGGAAGGTAATCATTATAAGGCAGTATAGGGAATATGTGACACGTTGTATAGAAATCAAATGGGAAATGAAAAGAAGTAAAAGGAGTGAGTTGCAAAATACATAGTATTTTCCGGTTACAATAATATCATGGCCAACATAATGTTAGAAAAATGAGGAAAAAATTTAATTTCTGGATTTACATAAAAATTTACCTCAGGAGCAACACTTCACTTAAAGCTACAAACAGAAAAATTAGTTGTGTTTCTCCTGAGTTACCGTATTTACTCTTGGGAACCTGATGCTTCTTCGTGGGAACTGAGCTTTGCGGACATCCATTAATCTTCCAAAATCACCTTTGTCCAGATAATAACAAATACAGTCTCAAGAACTACTTTTGAGTTTGTACTTATGTGTAATAAAACTCACACATTAACCCCTACAACTCCGCTGTATTTAGCTGACTGGTTTATCCCCACTTTGGGGCATAAAACATCTGATAAGAAAAGTAATGACGTAAAACAGACTAGAAGGGGGAACGCTTAATTAATTACTTCAGAAAAAGTATGTAAAATGAATTTGGAAAACTATTTCTAGAAGGAATGAGATGTGACTTCCAAACACTGCAGGCCCCCGGGAACTCATAATTAGCGGTTTTAATTAACTTTGTTTGGCATTATTTTATATACTCCTGAATCTAATAAAAGTGAATTTTTAAAGACCATAAACCGTAACTTTAACTGTCTCTCAGATTTGTATTCTCGCAGATTGTTGAGTCAATGAGGCTGATTTTTTTAAAATTCGCATTAATTCTATGTCCCTGAGAAGAGGCTTCCATCTATGGCCTACAGGCAGGAAGCGCCCTGGAACCATGTATTATTTAACCCACAGTGTTAAAACTTTTTTGGAAAATTTAGCCAACATAAAGTTTCTAGCTTTTGGTAAAAAAATCTCAACATACTTTCTCCATGGCAATAATCAGCTGGAGGTGAGCAGCATTTGAAACCTCTGGGTGCCATTTTTCACCAAGATATATTGTTCTTGTGTTTTCTTGTTGGTATAGTCAGGATAACATTAATAAACTAGTTATTGTATTTAGATCTCAATCAAATGTAGGGAAATTGAAAGGACGGCTATAAAAGCCAAGTAGCTAAAAAACAAACAAACAAATAAATAAATAAGAGAGAGCATATGGTTGATTATGGTTTTATCAAAATTATTCGTTGCTTATCTATGTGACATTATAGTTCCTAAACCATTTGATTAGCACTAGTCATAATACTTGCTTTGCAAAACAGAATGAGTGTGGAAATGATTGAACTTATAAAGAGATTGAATGGTTCTTGTAATTTTCTTTTCTTACTATCATGAGAATGGCTTATCCCAGATAGAGGCTGCTTTTTCTTAAAGTGAAGAAGTGACATACAATATAGCTGCAGTCAACCCACCCCTGAGAGCCTACAAAATAGGAAATAAACCTTCATTATATATATAACTGTAAGATTATAAGCCATGAGATTTTGGATTTATTTGCTCTGCAGCAGCACTTAGCAAGAAAAATCTCTCCATGTGTTTAATATGCAAAATATGCCTGTGTCTAATGAATTTAAGAGGACATTAGGAGAAACACCATGGTGAGAAGTGTAATCCATAAACGGAAAATACGTGTGACAGAAAACTTAATGAACTAAAAAAAAAACCTATGTACTTTCTGTTTAAAAAATGCAAATAAAGTAAATGATGCTGTTAAAAGATTTAACTTTGTAACTGGAAAAAAAAATTGTCCAAGCCTCAAAACCTGCCCCTGCTCATTCATTTGCATGATTTGACTGGCCCCTGCTTACAGAAAGGCAAGCACTGGGGCATCTCAATGATTGTATTTAAAAACTGAATGTTGTTGGGGCAGGGGTGGCTCAGTCAGTTAAGAAACCGACTTCAGCTCAGATCATGATCTCAAAGTTTGTGAGTTTGAGCCTCACATTAGGCTCACTGCTGAAAATGCAGAGCCTGCCTGGGATCCTCTGTCCTCTTCTCTTTCTGCCCCTCCCCCGCTCGTGTTCCCTCTCTCTCAAAAATAAATGTAAAAAACATTAAAAAAAAAAAAAGAAAGAAAAAAGAACCTGATTCTTGTAATCTTACTGAAAACTTTGCACATGATTCATTTCCCAATTTCTTACAGTTAAATCCTGGTATTTTTATTTTTTTTTAATATTTATTTAGTTTTGAGAGAGAGAGAGAGAGATACAGAGCACAAGTGGGGGAAGGGCAGAGAGACAGAGGGAGACTCAGAATCCGAAGCAGGCTCTAGACTCTGAGCTGCCAGCACAGAGCCCGACATGGGGCTTGAACTTAAGAATCATGAGATAACGACCTTAGCCGAAGTCCAACACTTAACCAACTGAGCCACCCAGGCACCCCAAACCTGGTATCATTTTAAATTCCAACTTGCTATATTTAATAGGGAAAAATATGTTTTAAATAAGGGTGAGGCCTATAAGAGAAACTGATCAATTTTGAAATTCCTTCCCTACACGATCAATCTGGGTTTTATGCTAGACAGGTACACTCCCCTTGACATGAAACACACACACACACACACACACACACACACACACACATGCTTCCACATAACAAAGATAAACAGACCCAAACTACTCAGGGTGAGATGCCAAGCAGTACCCATGAGGATCAAAGGCTAAACGATCTTAACCAATGCCAGGAGTGGTGCTCAGTTCACGTGACTATCAACAAGAACACTTGACTGTGGGCGCTAACAACTTTCCCACACCTGGGAAGGTGGATGTTCAGTTATACATGGCATACCAACAACTATGCTCTCTAAGGCAGCTAATGTGAATGAAGAAAAAACTTAGCTGAGATAAGAACTGCCTAGTTTATAGATAAATGAACACTAATGTTTTATACAAGCCAAGAATTCCATTTCCCTTTCAGAATCTAAATTGTCCTTAATAATAAATTGCAACCACTAAAATACTACAATGCTTACACTTCTCCCATCATGACATTCTTCCATTCCTTGAAATATTCCCTTAACACATTTAAATGTGTATGACTTGATGATAACGTGTCTCAAAATGTTGTTCAAAGACCGTCTGAATCAAAAATTCTCTGGGGCACCTGGGTAGCTCAGTTGGTTAAGCACCCAACACTTGATTTCAGCTCAGGTCATGATCTTGTGGCTCCTGAGTTTGAGTTCTGAGCTGTAGCTCTGTGGCGACAGCATGGAGCCTGCTCGGAAGTCTCTCTCACTCTTTCTCTCTCTCTGCCCTTCCCCAACTAATTCTCTCTCAAAATAAATTTAAAAAAACAACTTAAAAGAAATTCCCTGAGTCATTTATAAAGGGTGCAGATTCCCAAGAAAGACCCCACATTATTTAGTCATTGAGATCACAGAATGAACATTTTTAAAAATTTTTATGTTTATTTATTTTTGAGAAAGAGAGAGAGACAGCACAAGCTGGGGAGGAGCAGAGAGAGGAGGAGACACAGAATCGAAGCAGGCTCCAGGCTCTGAGCTGTCAGCACAGAGCACCACGCAGGACCTGAACTCACAAACTGCGAGATCATGACCTGAGCCGAAGGCGGATGCTTAACCGACTTAGCTATCCAGGCACCCCGTGGAATGAAGATTTTAAACAAGTCCTCCAAATAAAACTTCTCACATAGCCACTAGAGTTCCCAAACAATTCCTTAAGACATGAGATACTATCTGATGTCTCAGGTCCTCATGTGCATATTTTCAAAAGCACAGATCTACCTAAGTATGGCAGAGACGGCCTAGCCATACTTCCAACCTGTTCTCATTTCTTCTCTGGCATAGACAGGACTACACAGTCTTACCTCCTTTGCGCTTAGTGTGACCACGTGACTGGAGACCAGTCAATAGAATGTGCACATAGGTAACGTGTGCCATACGGACCTACTCCACAAAAAGCACACAAGTGGCTTCTTTCACCCTTTTCTTTCTGACACCTTGAGGGAGATAAAGGCAGTGACCATGGATGTCAGACATTGTAATGAATGGGCATAAATGGATGGAGCCAGAGAGCTTGATTTGGACCATATCTAAGCAAGAGGTACATTTTGGCTTGTGCTAATACCTTTTCAGGTTTGTTACCATAGGTCTTGTAATCTTAATTAAAACACTAAGTCCATACAAATGCATTTGCATGGCAAAGCAACCAATGTTTAGCTCTCTCTCTTGCCAGTGCACAGATTACTTCTTAACTCTTACCCAGTGCTACTATGATGTTTGTTTTGTTTGTTTTTAATGATAAAAAGTACCAACTAATGATCATCCTCAATTTCTGCTTCGAATGTTAGGAAACAAAGCCTTTACCATCCTTGATTTGCACTAAATTAACAACCTTATGTTTACTTAAAGCAGACAACATCAGTCAGAGCTCTGTAATTTTTAAATAAGTTCTTGTTGAAGCACTACCACTGTAACAGCGGATTTAAACTCCCAGCTTATGCATGTAATTTTCTTGATGGGCTTAAGTCTCCTTCTGACTTCTGTCTGTGGGTGGATGGCATCCGAGTAAGGAAAACTGCAGCCTTCAGTGTAGGAAAAAGTGATTTTCTCATTGTACTAGGGAAGACCATTTAGAGGATCTGAGAATGAAATGGGAGGGAGAAGCATGAAGCCATGCTGCTGTGATAAAATCTATGTGGAAATGGTCAGTAGCATCCCTGAGAATTTGGGGAAACTCACTCAGAGACCGCAAATGTAAGTAACAGTGAATGCACAGTTTTTTAAAATTGTTTTCTACGACCTTGCCTCCTTCCAGAGACATTGTGGTATGTTCACTGCTGACTTCAATCATAAAAGGATGCTGGAACAGCCCAAGGACATTTGTTGAAACATGTAGCTTCTATTTATTATTTTTTAAAATGCTTATTTATTTATTGAGAGAGAGTGCATGTGAGTGGGGGAGGGGCAGAGAGAGGGGGAGAGAGAGAATCCCAAGCAAGCTCCCAACTGTCTGTGCAGAGCCAGATGTGTGGACTTAACCCACAAACCATGATATCACGACCTGAGCTGAAACCAAGAGTCTGACGCTTAACTGACTGAGCTACGCAGACACCCGTTTCTTTATTTTTTATTTTATTTTCTTTTTCATTATTTATTTTTTAAATGTTTATTTTTTGAGAGAGAAAGAGCAAGCCAGGGAGGGGCAGGGAGGGAGAGAGAAATCCCAAGCAGGCTCCATGCTGTCAGTGCAGAGCTCGACGCAGGGCTGGAACTCACGAACCGTGAGGTCATGACCTGAGCCGAAACCAAGGGTCAGAAGCTTAACCGACTGAGCCACCCAGGCAGCCCTCTTTATTTTTTATTTTAAATTACTTATTAGCCTTGTATCAGTGTCATTCCCCTACCCCAGGACTAGTATGGCCTTTACAGTAATGTCCCTTGAATTAGCTGTGAGCCTTTGGTTGTAAGAAACAGAAGACCACCAGAGTGGGAATGCAGTATATATGTCCCTGTACTAAGGTTGGTGCATAGCACCCCAGGTCAAGAAAGCAGCTGCAAAGGAAGGCAGGCTGGAGAGCCTGTGGCTAATGGGTCCTTAGTCTTTACTCCCGGCCCCTGGTCTCCTAATCCCTCACAGGGCTACATCTCTGCTTCACGTGCATCAGCTTTCTTGGCTGCCTAGCCTACTTAATTGAAATAGTCTGCCTCAAACTTTAAAATTCAGAATTCTTTCCTGTCGGGTCAAATACCAAGTTTCCAGAAGAGAGCATCTGATTGGCCCAGCTTGGTCAGGTTCCTTCTCTGGGCCAATGAGCCAATGCTGGAACATACTATAGGTAGGTGCAGCCTGTGGAGGCCATGGTTGGTGGGGGGGGGTAAGTCCCAGGGGAGAGGCAGTCACTGATGCTTGTACAGGATAAGCATCTCAAAGACATCCCCATTTTTCTATTTCTAAGTGTCACTGTGCTGTTAAACAAGAAACAGCCAAGTCCTTCATCCCTAACCACAGATTAACCAACTCGGAGGGAAACCCAAACATTTTCTGGAACAATGTTCTCTAAAGTGGGGTACAAATATGCCAGGCAAGATAAGCCTCTGGAGTACAGGGAAAAAACACAATAAACCCTCTTTATAGATTTACTTTTATTTAATTTTTATATTTTTCCATAAACTGAAACTATTAGGACTATAGCATATTTTTGCTTAAAAAATAAATCAGACATGTCAAAGAAGTCACATACATTATCTTCTTAAATTCTCACAACCTCCCTATAAAGATAAGTTCTGTGATTATTCCCTGTTTACAGATAATAAACATATTCAGAGGTTAGGCAACATGCCCAAAGTTTGTAGTAAGAGTTAGAACTGGAACTCAAGCAATCTAGCTCTTAGATGCCTGGCTTGTACCCACTATGCCTCCTAAGTATGTCTGAGGGGGGTGGGGAGACAGTGAGACAGAGAGAAAGGAGGTGTTTATATACATTTTAAGTATATCACTGCATATATCAAAAGGTTTTGAAGAACACCATCACAGAAGGCAGATAATATGTAAATCAAAACAAAAAACAAAAGTACAAAACAAACAAACAAAAAAACCCCTGAAGCCTGTAATTGTTATGAACATAGGAAAATCTTTCAAAAACCAACAGATCAGGGCTCCTTGGTGGCTCAGTTGGTTGAGCATCTGACTTCAGCTCATGTCCTGATCTCACATTTGGCTCCTTGCAGTCAGCGCAGAGCCCGGATCCTAGATACCCCCCTCTCTCTGCCTCTCTCCTAGTCATGTTCTCTCCTTCAAAAATAAATAAACATTAAAAAGAAAAAAAAAGCAACAGATCTAGGTCTGAAGCCCAAATCCACTGTTGGGCAGCCTTGGACAAGTCAGCTAACTCCTTTCAGCTTCAGCTTGTCAATACAGAATATGAGAACTATACCCTTCCTTGATGTTATTAGCAATAAACCCAGTGTCTGGTTGAAAAATGGCAACTATAACTATTATTGTTATTTCAGGCATAACCAGTCATCAGCAAACCCACTTTTCTCACTTCCTGTGGGACCACAGGTCCTGAGGGCAAGAGGAGTCCTATTTATCTTTCTATTTCTTACATAATTTCAGGCTTTTCACTTGGAGAGTGGTTTGGGGTAAGCCTCAACTAATATTGGTTTGAATACATTCCTATCCAGTTTATCAACAATGCTCTCAGTTTTTTTTCTCTACTTAATATTAAGATTTGTCAGGTAAGGGGCGCCTGGGTGGCTCAGTCGGTTAAGCGTCCGACTTCAGCTCAGGTCATGATCTTGCAGTTTGTGAGTTCAAGCCCCACATCGGGCTTTGTGCTGTCAGCTCAGAGCCTGGAACCTTCTTCAGATTCTGTGTCTCCCTCTCTTTCTGCCCCTCCCCTGCTCATGCTCTGTCTCTCTCTGCCTCAAAAATAAATAAAAACATTAAAAAAAAAAAGATTTGTCAGGTAAATGGCCATATTTATTATAGTAAAATAGCATTATAAGACATAAAATGCTTTCTACACATCAACAGATATTTGATGGATGCATGAGTAAATCAATGGATGAATAAAATGGATGGGTACGTGCATGGATGGACGGATGTATGTATGTATGTACACATGTATGTATGTATGGACAGGTGGATGGATGTATGGATGGATGTATAGATGGACAGATGGATGGATGGATAGATGGATGGATGGACATACGGATGGATGTATGGATGGGAAAAAGAATAAACGGATAATAGGCAGACTCAGTGAATTCTCAGATTCTACATCCAAGTACTTCAGAGAAACATGAGTGTTCATCTCCATTTCCAACTACAAAATGGATGCTCAGCAATTAAGACTATTCTCTAAAACATATCCTCTCTGCAGAGATCAAAATATTTTGCCTCATCCATATAAGAGCAGCTGAAGTTTGTGTGTCAATAGATTCAGAACATACTTGTCTGAATACTACTATGAATTTGTTAATATTTTGGACTCCTCTAAATGTCAAGTCACATCAGAATTGACATATATTAAAAATCAGTTTTACAATTTGATATATTATTCATTCAGTCTACAGGTGGACTCTCTCCAACTTTTTGCCATGACATGCTAACCTAGCCCCATCCACTCCCCTTTCCCGAGTTAGAAGCAGTAAATTCAGAATGATATTCTATGGGACAGATCCCTATTCCTTAGTAAGCCACCCGTGCACCTGCTTCACCTTGATCTCACAACTTGTAATGGTATAAATGCCTGCGAAGATGCAACTTCTTCAGCTTTAGAGAAAGGGACACCTCTGAATTCTCAGAGCAACATTTCCCAGGGACCAGTGATGCAAATGTGATGGAAACCAAGAAGTCCATGTACATAAACAAAAGTGTAGCTGAAGGAAAAATGACTGCCCAAGATAAAACCGTGTTAAGTTTGCAGATTATTTGCAGAAATTATTCTTTTTGAGTTAATCACATCAAAACACACCAGGTGATATGTTCTGGCACCTTAATGAAGGGTCTAGCCATGGGACACATCTTTCCAGAAAACTCCTACTTGGCACTTTTTCCTCAGGCCTGCCCCATCTCAGCTACCTGAGATGACTTTTGTTTTTCAGTCTTGGGGAAAGGAAGGAAAAGAAAAAAATAAATAAATAAAAAAACAACCAACGATGTTGATACAGAGGGTGTAAATCCCATGCCATCTGGTTATGTTGCTCACAGTTCTCACCTGTGTCACACCAGGATTTTCAAAGTAATTTTTAGCATCAAGTCACTTCATTTCACTACCTGCTGTTTGGCATCTCACATTGTCCTCTGAACAACCCAAAGGCTGTGTTGTTGTAAGTGGATGGCAGTGTCTGGGGCTGTCATTTCAAGAAGAGCATGCACGCAACAAAGACATGGGAAGCTGGATCAGACACCAAACACGGCGGAAGACTACAACCTATTCTCCGCTCAGAATAAATATCATCGGCCATCTTCGGACAAAAATCAACTCTTTATTAACATGCATGCATGCAAGAACCTGATCAGCCTATGAATTCCCGCTTCATTAATATTTATCATGATGTGCCCATGAACTAATCTTGTAACCTTATTTATAATAGGGTAATTTTTCTGGTGCATTTGAATTTCTAATAATTTTGTAGTGATACCAGTAATGGCATGGTAATTACACTAATTCCCAGCTAATTTTCACACTGTTGATAACTAGATTGATAATTAAGCTATAGATAATCCATGCCCAGTCTCTTATTTCTGACTTGTCAATTCCTAGTTTTCCAACTAATTTCCAAGGGGATGCTAATTCCTCTTGCCTTGGAGAGGTACTAGATTTTTCTGTAGAGAAGCCAATGAATAGGAAATGGCAGAAAATGTCACAGAATGAGTAGAAGATAAGACTCCTCTCAAGTGACAGTGACCTGTGTCACTTAGGAGTTTTATGGACTCCTAAGAGAAAGTTCTAATTGTCATCTACCATGAAACAGTTTTTCCTTCTTATTGGCATCAAATAAATGGCGACTGCTCTTAAGCAAAGCAGCCTCAGGTTGCTGCCACTTTCTTATAAATTATCTGCATTGGTGAATTAAGGGAATATAAATAATATATGCAGTTTCCAAGCTTTGGTACCCTGATTTTGGCTCTTTCCGTGTTTAATTCCCTAGCCTATTTTGGAAGAGTATTTCTGATTTTTATCCCAAATAAACAAAAGACAATAAAAAATTTATTGACAAGAGAAGAGATTTTACCATCATTTTACTTGGGCCAGTAACAGAAGAAATAGAAGCCAGAAATTAAAAAAAAAAAAAAAAAAAAAAAAAAAAAAAAAGGTAAGAAGAGCTACTGCGACCTTCAATAAACAGCTGTGAAGTACCTTTAACAGATCACATGGCTGGCTATGGGAAAAACACAACTGAAACCCAAACAAAAGACCTCTATGACCTCCACACGACGCAATGAGTAAGGCCTTTCCAGTGTAGGACGCTTTAGACTCCTGAAGTGTCCCCGTGGAAGAAGAAGGCACAGCAGTGTGGGAAAAGATAAAGCTGCATACTGCATCTGTCGATGATTTAAAAATGCACAGCACACTCTCACCGACATCTCCTTGAGCCTTGTTATGTTCATCTTATTGTGATCCAAAGAGGAAAAGCATCATCACACTCAGAGATCTGAGGCATTCCCAGAAGGGTTTTGCAGAAACTAGTACACCCAACGGATGATGGATCCCGTCAACACCTAAGGTACGTCATATCATGTAATTTAAAGTCTGAAGTCTGTTCTTGGTGTGAGGTTCTCGATGAATTCTTAGATCCAAACTAAAGTCAAGTTCGAGGTTAGGCTGGCCCTTCACATCACACCTGGGAGGTTA
This sequence comes from Panthera uncia, assembly GCF_023721935.1. NCBI lineage: Eukaryota > Metazoa > Chordata > Mammalia > Carnivora > Felidae > Panthera > Panthera uncia. Next base: position 39,834,287 of record NC_064816.1, read on the forward strand.
GAAGTCAAGACAGAAAACCATGATTGCTTCTTATGCTCGGGACTCTGGGACCTTCATTAAAAAGGACAGTGCCCTAACCCCTAGGACTTAGGAAAAAAGAGTATTTTTAAACAGTTTTTATTGTTTGTTTGTTAGTTGGGTTACTTATTGATTGACTGATTGATTGACTGGTTCTCAGAGAGAAAGACAGAATGTGAGTGGGGGAGGGGCAGAGCGAGGGAGAGAGAGAATCCCAAACAGAATACATGCTGTCGGCACAGAGTTTGACATGGAGCTTGATCTCCTCACTGAGAGATCATGACTTGAACTGAAATCAAGAGTCTGAATCTTGGGATGCCTGGGTGGCTCAGTCAGTTAAGCATCTGACTCTTGATTTCAGCTCAGCTCATGATCTTACTGTTCATGAGCATTGGGTTCTCTGCTCGCAGCACAGAGCCTGCTCCAGATCCTCTGTCTCCCTCTCTGTCTTCCCCTTCCCCCACTCTCTCTCAAAAAGAAATAAACATTAAACAAAAAAGAGTCAGATGTTCAACCTGAGCCATCTAGGCACCCCATAAAAAAAAGAGTTTATGAGACATTACATATAAATCTGTTTGAGACCAGGAAGGCCACAAAGCAAGGGAATAAATCTGAGTAAAGAGCATCTTGAGAAAGACTCTAGGCTTGAATGGAAAAAAAAAATTAAAAAAAAAAGTGATGTCCTCAGCGGGGAGGTAATTATTTTGGTTCTGAAGTTACAAACCTATTCCAGTGTTTGGGCCAAGAAACTGGGTAGGGAAAAGGGAAGGAGTGAGGGCAGAAGTAGGTAACAGGAAATCCTCAGGGACTCCACCTAATGGAACAGACAGGGTAGGGTGTTGTTATTCAGAGTGTGGCCCAAGGACCAGTAGCATCAGCTTCAGAAGAGAGCTTATTAAAAATGCAGAATCTCAGGTCTCAAACCAGACCCAGTGAATCAGAATCTGCATTTTATCAAGTCCCCAGTTGATTCATTTGCAAGCAAAGTCTCAGAAGTACTGGACTGGAACATACCTCAGTTGGGCATTTGGTTGAACTCTGGAAAGATTTCTGCTCAGGAGACTTTGGCATTGCTGATCTGTTGTGCTCACATAAATAATGGCCTTGAATATTAAGACAGAGCCATTAACTCTGCTGCATCTGGTATGAAATGTCAGAAGCCCTTGGCTTAGGATAGTGACACTTTCACTGAGGACTCTGTGCCTTTGTACCACCATCATGTAGAGAATGGCAACTGGGGGTTGCTTTAGGTTGTGCCAGAATAGAAAGAGGCCCGGCCAGGAGCCAGCCATTCCACTTCCTCAGAGTTCTATGATTTTAGGTAGACTGCTTCCTCTCACAGACACACTTTCCGAACTCCCAAATTGTAGCCCTAAACAACAGCTGGGAGACTCAGGGCTGAAGCTTACTTTCTGGCCTCCTGCCTCATCTATCATTTATAAACAAGAAGGTTGGGGCGGGGGGAGCCTGAGTGGCTCAGTTGGTTAAGCGTCCGACTTCGGCTCAGGTCATGATCTTGTGGTTTGTGAGTTCAAGCCCCACACTGGGCTCTGTGCTGACAGTTCAGAGCTGGGAGCCTGGGAGCCTGCTTCGAGTTCTGTCTCCCTCTCTGCCCCTCCCCCACTTGTGTTCTGTCTCTCTCTCCCTCTCAAAAAAATAAACATTAAAAATATTTATAAACAAGAAGTTTGGGCTCAAGGCATTCAGGTATTGGCTGGGTGAGAGCTGAGCCTCCTGGCATCTCCAGGACTAAAGTTTCTGACTCTACCTTAGATTGTCACTCATCCAATTCCTCTTCATACTTTTAATCAAAGGAATCTCCTGGCAGAAGATTTCCACAAAGAGCCAGCACACTGTTTAGCATCTAAGTAGCACTCCGTGAACAGAGTTGCTGTGACTATGTCTGTTGTTTTTACTATTACGATTATTATTTGCCATTCTGAGCCTACTATGTCAGGGTATTCCTCAGGTAGGGAATATGGTGGATGAGTAAGTACGACGGTGTCTTTAGTAATTAGAAAATGACAACACAATTAAACATTTCTGGCCATGGAGAAGGGACCAAGAAAAAATGAAAAAAGGGGAAGTGAATGAAGGTAGAGCAGGGTGGTAAGACAGAGAAGGGCAAGTGCGTGTCCTGTAGAGTCACAGAATGGGCCATGAATGCCACATATCACATGTTCTGATAAACCCTGGTGTTGTAGCTTCAGTTGTTTTATGCCCTGCCTCACACTTTCCACTGAATAAAACTCCCTAAATCAATAGGCGATAGGAAGAAGAACTGATTATCAGCTGTTCTGGCTGGAGTTCACTCTCATTTGTCAGTGCCTGCACCGGTCTGGGTGGCACCCAGGGCATATTGGTTGTTAGATGCTTATACCTCTAGAAACAAAGTTACTCGTGATTTCTCAAAAAAGCATTTATGACTGACCAAATCTTTAAAAAGGATTCCTTTATTCATTCCATGAATGTGTCCATTTGTTCAAACAATATTTACTGTCTACTTGTTATCAACCAGCCTTTTGTGGCTTAGCAAGTATGTATTAAATTATTTTCACATGTGCTGAAGAAGGTTGCCTTCCCTTGGGCACCTGGGTGCAGAACAAAGAGCAACTTGGACTCTGTCTTCAAGGAGTTCACCAGCCAATGTGTCAGGGCAGTGAATGTAAATTGTTGAGTATCTTAGCATTAGGCAGACTTGGATCAATGAGAATCCTATTTTCAGCATCTAACTCTGACACTGTAGCCCTCATCATTTTCCTGTACAATCTAGCACTAAAGAAGGTATGCTTCTGTTCAGTTCTTTACAATTCCATGCATGGTCTAGGCTCTTGAGGGCTAACGTGGCCTCTCCGGGGAAATTTCTTTCCTTCTTCATCTACAAGCCTACTTGACTTTCACAGTTACCCCAACCCATGTGCTTCAAACATAAAAAGAGAAATACATGAAGTCACCAATAGTTCCCCAAGTGCATGATATTAGAAAAGAATTCATCTTCTGTAGCATGTCTCATGCAACAGGTTAGTCAACTGAAAGGTCCCTCCTTTGTTATCAGCAAATATATCTAATCATAAAAATACTTAAATATCACTCAGTCAGGATCTTAAGTCAGGACAACATTTCCAAAGCTCCTCACAGACAAGATTCTCCAGTTGTTTTTTATATTCATTTTAAAAAATAAATTTATTTTGACACTTCCTTGGTAGGTGTACTTCTAGCCATTGTTTCTAATACATTGCCTTGCTTTTTCTCCTAACAAAACCCTTCTCTTCTTTTAGAAAATGCATCTTTTTCATACAAGTGCTTCTCAGTAGACACAGCTGGCCCTGACCCTCTGCTGTAGGAATAATCTCCTAAATAAGGTTAATCGGGTTAAAATCAAGAGCCATTGAACAACAGGTTGTCTGCTTCATTAGGATCGCTAGCATTAAGGACCACAACAGCTTGGAGTTAAAAGAGACCACCTTTGCCACCACAAGGAGTCTACATTACATAGTATCAACGTTGAGGGAAGCAGGGCCAAGATATCCAAAGAAAGGACACTTGTTCATGAAACTGGCTGAACCTGTGGCTCCAGCAGACTGGGAGACTAGGTTCCCAGGGAGGAGACACTGAGATAGAGTTTGGGATATTTTTATCAATGATCAAAGCTTATAAAAGGAAGGAAGCAGGAACAGGACTGGGAAGAGAAAGAAGTCCAAGTGTGATGTGGCCCAACAATGCCCTGTACATCCTGGCAGCAGGCTCTGGAAGACTGCCCACCAAAATGTTGGGCAGAAAAGGCTGACTCTTCAATCCTTCCCTGATGAGTCACCAGATGTGGGCTCTCAAGACAGGGGGTAGATTATGGGCAGGTGACTCTCTACAGTTGAGGAGATTGAAAGGGAGTTGAGAGTTAGAGGCTATCCACTGACTCTACCATGCACAGTGAGGCAGTAAGTCTTTCCAGGTGGTGTATCTCTGTGACAACCACACAGTTCTACTAGAAGCCAACTTATCATCCCAGTGATGTGGGCCAGTAAATTCCCTATTTTCTTCAAGTGGGTTTGAGCTCGGTTCCTCTTATTTGCATTCAAGAGACTCTGTTTCCCTTCAAAGTTAAAATTCCTCTGTAACTTCAAGATTCCAGAAAATATATACTACTCAAGTACTTTGGGGAGCCCGATGTAAACCATTCCCCCAACATCATGGCAATCATGTGTGCTAATCAAGCCCTCCAGCTGGCTCATACATTTCAAGTGATCAGAGAGTGATGATGGCAAATGTTTGTTTCATTGGACTGAGGGTTTGATTAAAACTGGCAAGTCACTGAGGGAAAAGGACTTTGGTTTGTATGTCACAAAACAAATAAAGTCCAACATATTTTCATTTGAATAAACTTCACCACGATGAGAAGAAGACTTCTCAGTTTTGCCTTTGGCCAGAAAGATCCTCTCTAACCTGTTTAGCTCTCAGTAATTCCCATCCTCTCAAGAACAGAATTGTTTGTGTCTTCAAGAACAGTGATTTATACATTAATAATGCCCTCTCTATTCCTGTAAGTGACCAAGTTTGCAATAGTGAGCACAAGAGCAAAATAAAACCAACACTCCAGGCTCTTGCTAGGGAGCAATGCTTATTAAGTTATTTTCAAATGTACTGAAGTTCATTTTCACTCTGAGTTTTTAGCAGTATTTCAATTTATAGCAATGTAGCATAAAACGTGCAACACCAACGCCCCAACGAAAATGATGTGAATACACATACGCATATTATTTTGATATATATATATACACATACATACATCACATGGATACAGAGGTCCAATGTCATATATTAATCATGTTGAAGTGTGTGTATGAGACAGAGAGAGAGAGAGAGAGAGACAGGAAGAGGGGGAGAGAGAGAGGTAGGGAGAGAGAGAAGGGGGAAACCATAAAGACTCTAATGTAGGTCATGTTCTAGAACGAAATAACAAATGATATGGTGTAGAAGCACCGTTCAGCACCATTAGGTAATTGAAACAAACTTGATCTCACTTCCCTTTACAGCACTCCTTGTTGAAATAAATTATGTTTATAAACTTCTCGGGATGGACTATCTTTTGTATAGTTTCTTATATTCCAACTCAGCTGACAGAATCCAATACTTGGGCTATCAATTTTCTCAGGGTAATTTAGGGAAGCAATAACAGTACATATGCTGTTGGTCTTGCACTGAAACTTAGTCAATGAATATAAAAAAACACAAACAGACCACTTCTCACCTCCGGAGTGTGGCGGCGGGCCACAGAGCAGGACGACTCCCTGGCCTTCACGCACAGACACTGTACTTCTCATTTTGGTTTTAAAATTTTCAAGATCTATTGTGAAAACAAAACAGAAAGGAATTTCAGAAAGAACACTACAAATTAAAATGTTAACACAGAGCCAATCCTTTCTTTTGCACGATAAAACCCTTTCTCAGGAATCTCAAGAGGAGAACATTTTCTTTGAGAAGGAAAATTGGGGGTTTTGATTTATTAATGCTTCTTTGAAATCCAGCAATACAATAAAAATATAAACTCACTAATCCTGTGGTGTTTTAACAGTGTCAGATGGCCTAGGCTACCCCAAAGGACAAATCAGGTATTAGAATTAAGTAATTAGAAAATATGACTCAAAGACAGAAATGAAAGATCTTGAACCAAAAATATACATGAACCAATATCCACATATGCCACAGTGATTCATCAAATCATGAAGACGTTTAGCTTTACCTTATAATGAAAGCCAGCTATTCATGAATTTCTCTCCCCAAATACTTTATTATCAGTAGCCTAAATAAATTTTATCCTACCTACAATTATTGCTGTTATTTACAAAAATAATTGAAAATAATCAGGTTCTGGATACAAGTCTATTTGTTCTAAGTCTTGAAGGGTTCTATACAGGATATGCATCACTTGAAATTACCATGCAGGTTGAATTCAAAGGATAACAGTATATTAAATCCACCTACTCCTTTTTATTTGTAGTTGTGAAAAAAATGCAAATAATTTTTATAACTGCCCAAAGACTTTTCCCCCCAAATTTTTAATAGAGGAATCAAGGCAAATACTATTATGACCACCAGTGATTATGTTTAAAAATTGTTTAATTTCTTCCAGTAACAATCCAGGAAAATAAATTCTGATTCTTATTCTCCAGCATAAATTACAGAATGGAGAAAATTTCATTGGCTCATTTTGAACAAAACTTAAGCCTTTTGGGGAAATAAAAAGCATGAAAAAAATCTACTGTTTCTTTGAACCCAAAAACTGTGAATTCCACTTTTAATATACTCAATGGTGTCACTTTCTGTATCAGAACAATTGCACTGTCAATTTGTGAAAGAATACACTCATTTCCTAGCTCATAAGTGTTCATATAAATTGCTTAAGTGGTGAGGCAATATGTGTATTTCAGAACACGACCTGGAAAATTTCAACTTTGTCTTGAAAAATGTAAAAAGCAAAATAATTATCTTCAAACGGATAAAAACTACAAACTGTAGGCAGTTATGAATATTCTAAGCACTTAAAATCAGCCCATTGGAAGGAAATAAGAGGGTCTATTTGCTTCATTTTAATGTTTCTGAAAAATAGTATTAAACTACTAGGTTTAATAGGCATGGAATAGGTTACAGGCATGGGATAAAGCTATTCAGCAAAACTCACTCTGTATGCCCATAAAAGAAAAAATTTTACATCTGGACTTATTTTAACCAGAAGTTACCTTACAAAAATGATATGACAACTGAGCATTATATTATCTTCAATGTGTAAGTAAAATGCAACATAATCAAAACATGAAGCCTCCTGAAATACACCTGAGTTGGAACTGCAAAATTGTACCATCCAAATATTTCCCAGTGACTAAACAGGGGAGTACTTCATATCAGAATGTAGCCTATATATGGAAAAATAATATCAAATAATGATTTTCTGGCAACCAAGTATGTATCATCATTTCTTATTTCTTACCCAATTCTTGTTTTATTCTGTTACATAAATTCACACCATGGAAGTGATTCATCCCTGGTTTTAGCTGGAATATGCACAAAAGGATAAACCAGTTCTATGGAAACTAATAACGTCTTTTTTCCCCAAAAGGTAAAAATCCCTTTTGCCTAAAGCACTGATACTGTGCAACAGATGAGCCCATTGCTCTAGACACTTGCATTGAAACAGTCTCTATGCTACACATGGACAAAGAACATTATTTTTTTGGATATCTGTAGCCAGTTTGTGGAGCATATACATCAGGGATAGCAAAGAAAAATACCTGTACTGGCTTTAACATGTTTTCCAGGGCTTTGTTGCTAGCAAACTGTGACTACAATGAAGTTTTGTTTTCTTTAAAACACAGTCCTCTGAATTCTTACTTTATGTTACTCAAAGTGCGGTCCAGGACCACCTGCATTATTATCACCTACGATTCTTATTACAAATGCAGATACCTGGGAAATTGCTTAAAACTAGTCAGTTAGAAGGAGATCTGCAGTTTTAACAACCTTACTGGCTAAAGTTTGTGCACACAAAATATAACTTTGTGGCTTCCTATTAAGATGTACTAAGTTCAACCCAGATTAAGTATCTTAAAACATATCTCAAATATTTTGGAGCATATGAAAATGCCCATGGGATAAAGAATCTGTTAAACATCCATTTAACAGTAGGGATAAAAAGTGAAGCTGTCACTAACTGAACAAGTATTCACTTAAGACTTCAGCCTGCTGCATGCTAGGTTCTGAAATACCAATCACTGGGGCTTCCTTTCAAAGAGAGCCCTGTGTGGTAAGAGACTTGAGACCAACAGCAAGAACCTTGCTCTTCTGGTGGTAAGTACACAGAGGAACAAACATTCAACCGAGAGACGGAAAAGATGCCTTGAAAGAGTAGCAATCAGCCAGTCAAATCCAGGATGGGGTGCAGAGGGTGGGGGTGTTGAGGGGGAGATTCTGTTCAGACAGAGGAATCAACAAAGGAAAACCACTGATGCAAAAGAACACCTCCTTCAAAATACAGCCAGATTCCCACCCTTTGGGGGTAACACTAAGGACTACAGAGATAAAGGTAGCATAAACGTCTGCGAAGTTTTAGATTACTGAAATACCTATTGGATGGTTACATGTGTAACCCAAACTCAAGGATGCCTGTAGTCCACTCTTGGCAAGAATTGTATTAGGACAACTCTGCTTAGGAGTCAAAATAAATAAAAACTAAATCCAGAATTTGTTAGTAGAAATAGTAGATTAAAAAACATCTAAGAATTTTATTTTTGTCTCCTTTCCAATTCTTGCAGACTCTGAAATTATTTTGGAGTCTCTAATTAGCTGGACTTTAAAAACAAACTAACATGATAGAAGAACATCTAAAAGAAGTACAGTTAACATCATATTTGATGGTGCAGGACTGAATGCTTTCTCCCTAACATCAGGAATATGACAAGGACATCCATTCTTACCACTAAAATTCTAACCACTGCAATATTGAAAGGAAAAGAAATTAAAAAGTATACAGTTTGGAGATGAAGAAATAAACTACCCCTGTTTGCAGATGACATGTCTAAATTAAAATCAGAAGTAATCTGTCAAAACAAAAACAAAACAAGACCTCTCAGTATAAATCAGTGAGCTAAATAGGTCAAAGGATGCAATTTCTACATACAAACACTGAGCATGCAAAAACCAAAATTAAAAACACAAAACTACTCACAATCATTCAAAAAAAATTAGATCCTTAGGCATACAGATAATAAAACATGTGAAGGATCTATATGCTGAAAAAGACAAGATACTGAGAGAAAACAAATGTAACCAAATGGAGAGTCATACATACTGTGTTCAAGGACTGGAAGTCTCAACATAGTATGAACTCTGCAAATGATATGCAATTAGTATTAAAATTCCAGAACATTTAAAACATTTGTTCTCTTACTTTTTGAAGGTACTGGCAAGTTTTTTAAAAATTTTACATGTAAAAGCACAGGCCTGAGAATAGCGAACACCGTCTTCACTGAGAAGAATAAAGTGGGAAGAATCACTCTACTTAATACTAAGATTTATTTTATAGCTACAAGGATCAAGACACTGTGGTACTGGCAGAGAAATAGGTACACAGGTCAATGGAAGAGAACAGGCTAGAAATAGACTCATATAAATATGCTCAACTGATTTTGAACAGTGGCAGATGCAATTAAATGGAAGGAGAGCCTTTCAATCACATGGTGACAAAGCAGCTAGACAACTATATGCAAAAAAAAGAAAAAAGAAAAAAAAAGAAAAAAAGACCTAACCTTCACTCATATATAAAAATTAACTCAAAATGAATCATAAACTTAAATGAAATATATATATATATATATATATATATATATATATATATATATATATATAAACAAACTTGGGAGAAATACATAGGGAGAACATCTTTGTGACCTACAACTAAGCAAAGAGTTTTTGACAACAAAAGACCTGACAAGTACCTGGATCATTAAGGGAAGACTGATAAATTGGATTTTATCAAAATTAAAAACTTTTGCCTTAGGAAAGCCCATGTAAAGAAAATGAAAAACCAACTACAGAATGGGAAGAATGTTTGCAAACCACTTGACCAGGAAGTGAATAGTACCTAGAATAAATAAGTCCTCACAAAACTCAGTAATAAAAACCTAAAGTATTCAGTTAGAAAATGGGCAAACAACCTGAACAGACACTTCCTTGAAGAGAATACACAGATGGCTAATAAGAATGTGAAAAGATGTTCAGGAGAAATATAAAGTAAAACCTCAATAAGACAGCACAGCACACATATCCGAGTGGCTAAAACTAATAAACAGTGACAACACTAAACCCTGAAGGTTTAGGATGTGGAGAAACTGGATCACTTGTACTTTGCTGGTGGGAATGCAAAATGTTACAGCCTTTCTGGAAAACAGTTTGGCAGTTTCGTATAAAACTAAACACACAAATACCATATCATCCATTTATCCCAAGAAAATGAAGACATACCTTCACACAAAAATCTGTACACAAAAGTTCATATAGCTTTATAGGCAATAGCCCTGAACTGGAAATAACCCAGATGTCCTGCAATGGGTCAGTGGTTAAACTCACACTGGTAGATACATATCATGGACTACCATGCAGCAATAAAAAGCAATGAACTACTGATACACCTTACAACTTGTGTGGATCTTCAGAATTATACTGAGTGAAAAAAAATCCCAAATAATCCTGAAAGGTTACCTGCTGTATGATTCCCTTTAGATATTATTTTTTCATTAAAATAAAAAACTAGAAGTAGAGAACAGATCAGTGGTGGCCAGTGTTTGGGAAGGTGGGAGCAGGGAGATGGGTATGGTTATAAAAGCATTGTCGGGGATACTGACTGTAGTCAGATACACAAACTACACAAGTGATAAAACTGTATAGAACTACACACACACACACAGACACACACACACACACACACACACACACAGATGAGTACATGTAAAATTGGGGAAATATGAGTGAGAAACAAAGAAAAACAAAGAAAAAAATCCAGCTCTCCATATTTCATTTTATTTTACTTTACTCTTCCTCCACACCCCCCCCCCCAGTCAGATATTCCAAAGCTCTAAGCACACCATGGGGCCAGTATCTCCAAGGCTGGCATCAAAGGGAGATGTGTAGAGCCAGGAAAGAAGTACACTCCTTATTCAGAATGCTTTCTCATCCATTCACCTGGATCATTCCTGGAGTATAAAATAACTACCTTGATGCCTGTCTGTTAATATTCTAGATTGAGCAGATTTTCCATGGACTTCTCAAGGACTTTACTTTTTAAAATTTTTTTACCATTTATTTGAGAGAGACAGAGCGAGAGCGAGTGAGCACAAGCAAGGGAGCGGCTCAGAGAGGAGACACACAATCTGAAGCAGGCTCCAGGCTCTGGGCTGTCAGCACAGAGCCCGACGGGGGGGGGGGGGGGTCCACGAACTATGAGATCATGACTTGAGCCGAAGTCGGCTGCTTAACTGACTGAGCCACCCAGGTGCCCCTCAAGGACTTTACTTTTAGGCTGATCTCCCCAAGCTGTGGAGAGGAAGACAAGACCACAAGAAACCAGTGATACATATACAGAAAAGACTGGGGTGACTCTGATTTTCTGACAATCTTGGGCTCAGTTTGGAATCTGATTCCACTTCCTGTATATTGCGGGTGTTGCTTTCTCCATGTAGATTAATTCAGGTAATCACCTAGCAAGCAGAATGTGAAATGTCACTGAGTATAACCGCAGGGCTACTGTGCACAAGTGTACCTCTGCGTGACTTAAAATGAGTCAAACAAAGGCTTTGTTTCCTACCAAAGTCAGTTAGGGAAATGCGGGGTTAAGCCAAATTAAATGAGTTTCTTTATACAGAATAAATCAGTGACCTTAATATAAAATACACACTCATGAGGTCTACTAATGTCAGATGGAAATTGAGCATCCTAAACATATCTGACCAAAGAATTCTGTGTAGAACATTTTACGGGAAATGCTGGAAAAGGCCATATGTTGAATTAGGTACACATATGTGCAATTGGGTATGCCATAAATACCAAAAAAAAAAAAAAAAAAGATGCCAATAAAAGACTGAGAAATAAAACAAACCATTTTCTTCCTAAGAGGATTAAAATGAAGCATAAAAGTGGCAATATGTCGGAAATTTTGGCCAGCTGAGTAAATAGCTTTAACACTTAAAAATTTAGACCTCTGCCTCCAAACACCTTGTGATCATTTGCACTTAGAGCGTGAGAACTATTAAAATCATTATCACTGAAAGCTGCAAGTGAACTTTACTAGTTGTGTAACTCAATTGTATTTGATGCTATGAGGTGAAGTGTTACCTTTTCAGTTAAAACGCAAAATATTACCCAGTAGTGATAAATATATTGTCAAAGGAACACAGATAGGCAGAGTAATAGTACCATGCATAATCCTTTAAATGTCTTTAACGTTTAATGTTTAATGTTGAAATGCTTAGTGGTTGGTAGTTACCAAATTAAATCACTGCCTAAACAGCGTAAATGATGAGACTGTCTTTGAAAGAATAAGATAGCTTTCAGTAAAAGAAAGTTGTGCACTCCTATACAAAAGCCACAAAAACAAAAACAAAAACAAAAACAAAACTCAATGAAAACATCTGGAAAGGCAATAAAAATCAAAATTGCAGTTCGGTTAAGGTTTTCATCTTCATCTCTGTGGTACCAGGTGTTATAAATAAAGAAGAATCTCATGCAATGATTCAGCTTCTACTATCAAGGGTAGAACTTCATTTAGTTGAAAAATCTCATTAAAGCATACTCCACTCTGAAAAGAAAAAAACAAAAACAAACACAAACAAACAAAACCCTGTGTTTCAGTGCATGACCATGAGTTTTCTTCCTTTTTTCTGACACATGCAGAAGCCTCTGGAAGATCTCCCAAATCAGAATATTAAGACACAGCCAAGTGACTCTCTTACCATCTTCAGTGTCAGCAAGTCCACAACATAACCATTACTTCCTGCTCTATATCCCAACTCCCAAATTCAAAGTGTCTCCTCTTATCTTTTGTTGCCTTTCTTATTTAATATATCAGTCCGGTTCTCAAAACATTTAATCAACTATGAAGTCTCTACGGGAAAATTCTACCATGGCAACATTTGTGTCTTAGGAAAATAAAAATGTTCCCTTATGTAAAAACAATGGCTTGTTCAACAAAGGTCGTAGTGTCTTCGTTTTGTTTCTGCAAAAGCAGGGCCTCAGGTGATCTAGTGTGTGTGGGAGACGGTCTCAGGAGGTAGGAGGGAGGGAGCGAAGACAATGAGAAGGGGCTACTGGAGTCCAGGAGGGCTTGATTGCATAAAAGCTTCCAATAAGCTGATGGAACGCCTTGCGGAACTGCCATTTTGCAAGATGGGAGTCTGGGGTATTTATACACAGGCTCCCAACTTCAACAATGGAGGGTGCCCCCACCCCACCCCAGGGGGCAAGAATTCCCCCATACTCATTTGAGCACGCATTAGCTCACTATGAACCTGCAAGGGAGTGTCGACCCTCCTGCAAATGAATTAAGGTGGGCAAAGAGGATGTCATATTGGGTCCCAAAAATGTCTACTGAAAACAGATTTTCTTATTTAGAGCCTGGCCTTTTAAGAGGTTTTAAAACAGGTGTGCATTGTTAGTTTCCAAGCAGACGTAAGTATTCAGTATTTTCTAAGCCTACTCAGGATATAGGGAGGCACCTGGTAAGATCTTAATGTCTTCAGGAACTGTTTAGTTTTGTTTTTTAAATACAGCTTGGGAATTTTGGCGTCAAGGGTGAGACCACAACATCCTCTCTAAGACCATCCACACTGGTGTCTCCCAGTGCACCTTCTCTCTGTCTCCTATCACCCCAACGCTCTGGCACCCCCAACTTTCAGCCACATACCCAGAAATAATAGCAAACTACTTAGTTTTTCCTGAACACAAAATGCTGGTCTAGTTAGTCAAGCAAATAGTGTTCCCACTTCTTCATGGGTATAGCACACTTTTATTCATCTTCAAACCTAGCTTGAGCCACATAACCCTTTCTTGAAACTCCTGAAAATATCTCCAACCATTTTGTCTCTGAACTTCCCATACTTTTGCATTTGCTCATCCTGTTCTATTTGGGGGGCTGTGCTAAGGTTAGAGCACTATCATTTTCACCTTTACTATCCCTGGACAGTAGCATATTTCTTGGCATTGTGTGGGTCATCGATAGTAGTTTAAAATGACTTAAACTGTCTTTTCATTATGTCACCTTTCTTGGAATCTCCATAGCAAGTCTCCCAACTAATCAAAGCCTCTGTGCCTGTGCTGTAGACTTCTGAACTTTCTGTCACAGAAGCTTAGGGGAAGAATGCAGGAATAGGAACACGAGAAACATGTCTTTGCTCTGTCACAATCAAGATCTGCGTGACTGAAGGAGTATCACTTCATTGCTCTGTGCCTTCCAGATTTCCATCCAAAAAAGTGAGGACAACATCTGCCCTTATGAACTTCTAAGGTTTTTTTTTTTTTTTCTTAAAGGATCTCTAGCATCACAGATGTGAAAGTCCTGTGAAAAATGAAAAAGACTATAGAAGTGCAAACTCTTCCTATTCCTTCTCAGTCTTTGCTTTTATACCTCTCCCTATTTCAGTCTCTCTCATGCCTCCTCTATGGTCTTAAACATGCACGCATCACCCCACCTGGAAAACAAAACGTATCTTCCAGGGACCCTCATACTTGACTTTTTGAAACATCCCTCCACTCTCTACCCTGACCATCTGCTTCCTCCAAGTTTTAACATGCGGTCAACTTGGGTTTCTGTCTTCTGGAGTTCGACAAACCCAGGTACAAATCCCTTCTCTGACACTATCTGTTTGACCTGAGGCACATCACGTCACTTGTTGATCAACAATTTCATCATGTGTACACTAAGGATAATAATAGCAATTATATCTGCTGTATTTGTGAGGAAGAAACTCGTGCCAGTTACTTACTACAGTGTGAAAACTTTTAAGTGTTCAACAAATGATAGCTCTCATTTTGCTTTTCTTTTTTTTTTTTTCAAGAACCTCATCAAGTCTGAAGCTTCTATCACTATGTCTGTACCAGTGATGTGTCTATGAAAATTGTGATTCAAAATGGGCCTTTAGTCTCCCGTCCTTCCAGCATTTTCTGGATACCCAATTGCCACCTCATATGTGACATTTCATTTTCTGATGCTGCAGATGCCCCCTACACTTCCAATCCAATCTGCCACTTCTCTTTCCTACACTGGCTCAATTCACTCCATTTGATCATGTTAACTGTTCCGCAAACTCTATCCTCTCTCTTCCCATTTCTCTATCGCTGCCACCATCTTAATGTTGCTGGAACTACACTACAATGAAAATTCTGTTGTCCACAGTAAGCCTATGACTCCAGTATGTTCGTCTGTCTTTTTTTTATACCTCGGCATCCCCAATGTTACAAGAATACATTTTATCAACATTGACTAAATGGATATAGGAAGGACTTAATGGATGAATGAATTTGCTAGGCTCTGTAATAGAAAACTTTTTTGAAATTTATCTCATTTGATTTTCAAGAAAGCTCTATTATAAAGACATCTTATTTGCAGTTTCCAAAAAGCTGTGGTTCAAACTTATCACGGAATTGGACAAAGGTGATGTCATAAGCGGTGAAGCCAGTTCCATTGATTTTGGTCCAGTTCATTTTAACTTTATATGTACAATAAGTCCATCCAAACTTTTGGGCTTTTCTTCCCACCTGTGGTCTCCTCCCTTTTCACTCATCCAATGTATCTATCTTATACTCATAGTGTTGAGTTCAGCTTTCTTCATAAAACGTACCCCCAATGTTCTTTTTTTTTTTTTTTTTTTTTGGATTGGATGGTTTTATTTTATTTATTTATTTATTTATTTATTTATTTATTTAATATATGAAATTTACTGTCAAATTGGTTTCCATACAACACCCAGTGCTCATCCCAACAGGTGCCCTCCTCAATACCCATCACCCACCCTCCCCTCCCTCCCACCCCCCATCAACCCTCAGTTTGTTCTCAGTTTTTAACAGTCTCGTATGCTTTGGCTCTCTCCCACTCTAACCTCTTTTTTTTTTTTTTTCCTTCCCCTCCCCCATGGGTTTCTGTTACGTTTCTCAGGATCCACATAAGAGTGAAACCATATGGTATCTGTCTTTCTCTGTATGGCTTATTTCACTTAGCATCACACTCTCCAGTTCCATCCACGTTGCTACAAAAGGTCATATTTCATTTTTTCTCATTGCCACGTAGTATTCCATTGTGTATACAAACCACAATTTCTTTATCCATTCATCAGTTGATGGACATTTAGGCTCTTTCCACAATTTGGCTATTGTTGAGAGTGCTGCTATAAACATTGGGGTACAAGTGCCCCTATGCATCAGTACTCCTGTATCCCTTGGATAAATTCCTAGCAGTGCTATTGCTGGGTCATAGGGTAGGTCTATTTTTAATTTTCTGAGGAACCTCCACACTGCTTTCCAGAGCGGCTGCACCAATTTGCATTCCCACCAACAGTGCAAGAGGGTTCCCGTTTCTCCACATCCTCTCCAGCATCTATAGTCTCCTGATTTGTTCATTTTGGCCACTCTGACTGGCGTGAGGTGGTATCTGAGTGTGGTTTTGATTTGTATTTCCCTGATAAGGAGCGACGTTGAACATCTTTTCATGTGCCTGTTGGCCATCCGGATGTCTTCTTTAGAGAAGTGTCTATTCATGTTTTCTGCCCATTTCTTCACTGGGTTATTTGTTTTTCGGGTGTGGAGTTTGGTGAGCTCTTTATAGATTTTGGATACTAGCCCTTTGTCCGATATGTCATTTGCAAATATGTTTTCCCATTCCGTTGGTTGCCTTTTAGTTTTGTTGGTTGTTTCCTTTGCTGTGCAGAAGCTTTTTATCTTCATAAGGTCCCAGTAATTCACTTTTGCTTTTAATTCCCTTGCCTTTGGGGATGTGTCGAGTAAGAGATTGCTACGGCTGAGGTCAGAGAGGTCTTTTCCTGCTTTCTCCTCTAAGGTTTTGATGGTTTCCTGTCTCACATTCAGGTCCTTTATCCATTTTGAGTTTATTTTTGTGAATGGTGTGAGAAAGTGGTCTAGTTTCAACCTTCTGCCTGTTGCAGTCCAGTTCTCCCAGCACCATTTGTTAAAGAGACTGTCTTTTTTCCATTGGATGTTCTTTCCTGCTTTGTCAAAGATGAGTTGGCCATACGTTTGTGGGTCTAGTTCTGGGGTTTCTATTCTATTCCATTGGTCTATGTGTCTGTTTTTGTGCCACCCCCAATGTTCAATATCTGCTCAAAAGTCTCCATTCTTTCTCATTGCCTAGATGGTAAAGCCCACATTCCTTATCCCGATATTTAGTCATTCATTCAACAGATATATATGTATATGTATGTCAAGTATGTGTCTATGTCCTAGGTAGTTGGACATGAGTGCACAATCTGTCACTCTGAGTATTTCTGCTTCTCAAACTTGGGCCCCATCTTCTACTTTAAACTTATATTAAGTTTTTGTATCTCAAGGTCTAGTTTGAAATGTTCATACTATGTGAAGGAAGCATTCTCTGGTAATTGTGAACTATTCTGGTAACTGTGTTTTAAATTTTTTAAATGTTTATACATTATCTTTTTGAGAGAGAGAGAGAGAGCAGGTGTGGGGCAGAGAGCGACAGGGAGATACAAAATCCAAAGCAGGCTCCAGGCTTTGGGATGTAAGCAAAGAGCCCAATACGGGTTTCAAACTCACGTTACGGGGCTTAACCAACTGAGCCACCCAGGCGCCCCTGGTAATTGTGTTTTAGATCTGTCTGTCCAACAAGACTAGAGTGGAAGCCTGGGACCTCCTTCATCTCTTCTTTTAGCCTTTCACAGACCTCACCTTGTACCTATCCAGGACAAATGGCTTCAACTTAGGCAACATGATCCTTCTATAAAAGGTACTGTAAGTTGTCCAGAGCAAACAGAATGCTTGTGCCTAGTAGCTGTTCTCTACCATGCCCTTCTGCTTCCTGCTGTTGTATTTGTTAACAAAACTAATTGCTTGGCATAGAAATTGTTATTGTTGAAATTATGTGACTAGAGAAATAATAAAGAAAGTTGAGGAAATAGGTATATGAAAAAAAAGAAATGGAGCTTATGCTTATATAAAAATAAACTCCAAGACTTTTGTAAAACTCAAAAATGAAAATTTACACTTTTCCAAAAACTGATGCCAAAGTAGGTGGAATAGAAGGGGCCAGATAACCATAAAATCTTGAAAATGGAAAATAAATATCTTTAGACTATTTCTGTACCCAGGATGCCTCAGAAATATTTTAAAAATTATGACTCAAATTAAAAAAATACTATAACTGGAAGTCTCAAAAGATGTATATGGGTGTGTGATTTATACAAATATAGTACATCCAACCTTGAACCAAAGAAGAGTGCTTGACACTACATTAAAAAACAGAAAAAAAAAAAAAACCAAAAAGCAAATAACACATACAATTATGCACCCAAAGCAAAAATAAAATTTTTATGATTAATATGTACCCTTTTAAAAATAATGACCTGTTTTAAAAGAATTTTTGGAGTGACATAGCAACTAAAACCGTATGGATTTAGAAAAGAGTAAATGCTGCTTAGTTAAATTAAACAAAAAAATTAAGAATACTTTAATATCAATGCTATTGACAGTTTTGCTCTTTTAGTATTTGAATCCAGGAAAAACAAACAAACAAATAAAGGAACTATCTCCATTTGATTATGAATGTTAATTTCTCATATAATACAAAAGTTTAAAATATGAACCGTTAATGTAAACTGAAGAATAAAAGTAAATCTTTACTGCCCAACAATGTTTTTCTTCGTATTCTTCATGAATTTAACAAAATCCTAGCTTGTCATCAAGACGGTAATTTTAAACACTTATCTGGCAATATTATAAATCATTTTCTTTTTCTTTGAAACAAAGATCTCCAGGTACACCAGAGATTTGAGAGAATTCAGAAAATCTGCATGAAAACCGTATTTTAAAAGTCAATTTGATTTTAATAAGACCCTAGGAAAAGCAAGTGTTCTTATACAAAACATTAACAAATAAAGCAAGCTATATTTTCAACACTATCAAAATGTGTTATATTTCAAAAATGAACCATCATGTTGGGTGTGCCATCGAGGAATTTTAATAATTAGTAATATAAAAATATACTTGGTCCTTTCATTTAGAAACATCTATTTGCCAATTTGAAAAATTTTTAAAAATCACATAAACTGACAACATTCTGAAGATGGGAACATACAGCACTTCAGCGTAGTTATCTTAATTATACTCTCAAACATTTTTGAAAAGCTCTTTAATAGTCAAATTAAAACGCGTCAGTGGCTTCTTCAGCAAGGAATGTGAAGTCAGACTTCAGTTGGAGTAAGTATCTGCACTAAAACTAGCTCCATGATTTTGCAAATTCTCAGCCTCTTGGATGCTCTGATTCTTCCAAAAAATTAAGATTATCTGAAAACTGCAGGTAATTTAACCTGTGTTAGAAGCCCACTCAGAGGACTACATGAAAAAAATATGCAAAGTTCTTGGAATATACTAGGTCCCCAGCAAGTATTAGCAGGCTGCTTCACTGCCCAGGCTAGCACAAACCCGACTTGTCCCTGTCCTCATCTAGCCAAACCTACACCATGGGAGCCCAGCCAGAATTTTTCCTTCTCCTTTGAAGCCTTCCACAATTACTCCCTTTTATCTATATTTAGCCTTTTGCTTTTCATAGGTATGACCCTCTCCCCAGGAACATCGTAATCTCTATTGTTTGCCACTCACAATTAATGGGGTAGTTGCTAAGGAATATTTGTTAAATTCAACACATGAAATGAGTCTCAAAAGCCCCTGATCTTTGGTATCCGTGGCCATCTGAGGAGAACAGACACTGAGACTGTTTATAAGCGTCACAGAACACTTGTCTTTAAGATACACCTGATTTCAGGGGTGCTTGGGCGGCTCAGTCGGTTAAGTGTCCGACTTCGGGTCAGGTCATGATCTTGTGGTTTGTGAGATCGAGCCCTGTGTTGAGCTCTGGCCTGACAGCTCAGAGCCTAGAGCCTGGAGCCTGCTTTGAGTTCCTTGTGTGTGTGTCTCTCTCTGCCCCTCTCCCACTCGCTCGCTCTCTCTCTCAAAAATAAATAAACATTAAAAAATTAAAAAAAAAGATACCTGTGATTTTAGCAATGAATATATGATGTTACATTCTATACTTTATTCGTCATAGGATTAATAAAAGTAAAACAAACTGGCACAATACAGTAACTCTCCTAACACTATAGGAAAAAAAAATCAAATATGGAACCCTTACACTTATTTACAAATGTTAATTTCTTAATGATTCACTCAGCACCATTTCTACACTAACAGCAAGGCTCACAGGTGAGGGGAGTACCCTTGCTACATAGAAAGAAGCTAATTAGGTTTATTTTTTCTTTAATTATATGACCACCGCATACTGAAAATTCTCGTTAAGAGAAAGAGACATCAAAGGTTACTTATGGATTGCCTGAGAAAAATATTTACCCAATTCAATTTAAATGGAGATTACTTTTTAAAGGACCAAAATGACTTTAGATGTGCATGAACCTCTAGAGATTCATGTATTTTATCTCACATGATGCTCAAAAAAAAAAAAAAGTGAGATAGGCAATATATATCATTATTCACAATTTTTACATGAGCAAATCAAGGCTGTGAGAGGTTAGATTTTGCCCAAAGTCACACTGCTAATTAAGTGTCAGAACTAGGCTGATGGCACATCCTCTGATTTCTAAAACAAGAAAAAAAAAAGGCAGAACGTCACATCCAAATTAAATTTGAAGCTTCTGACTCTTTGTCAGTCTTTAGAAAGTCTACCTTAGGAAAGTGAAATGAATAATATTTGCTCAGTTTGAAAGTCATACTTAAGGTATGTCCCTTCTTTCAATCATTCACTCAATTATCCCACAAATCTTATTAAGTGCCTACAAGGCTGTGAGGGAAAAGATGTGTTCCCCTGGGAAATGCCAGCTGGTTCCTTGACCACAGGGTGTCTTGGTTCCCTCTTTCTCAACAAATAAGAAGCCCATCCATCCAGGAATCCCTTGGGAGTCTGATGTAGGGATCAAAGGCACTGATCAATGAAACAGGGCTTTCAAAATGTAAAGGACAGCACCATATTTATATGTAAATGTTCCCTTTAGGTATCACTCTCTGCAATGTTATGTAGCTTTAGGTTTCTTCAAAATTATTATCCACTGTTGTATGTAGGGTGTAGTCACTGTTTATTTAGTACCCACCTCCCCGCCCATCCTGCCTAGAAAGTGGCCTTCACAAGACTATAGACTTTATTCTGCTACATTTTTCTATCCTAGGCACACAGAATGGTGTTTTGCATGTATTAAGTATATAAAGAGATGTTATCCTATGGTTTCAATAAGACATCTCACCCTTGCATATCTCTACATCAACCTACAGAAAACAACAGTGGGGCCTGATAGTATCTTAGAGCACTACCTCGCACAGTTCATTTCTGTTGTTTTGCAGCAGATCTCTTGAATTATTAACTTTAAAGCCTACAACGCAAGTAGCTAGGAAAAAAAATCCTCCTACAAAATGTAACTGTGAAGTTTGAAGAAATGTGTATATTTCTCCCTAAAATAAAATTAAAAAAGGAAAAAAATAAGAAAGAAATGTGTGTATTTTCCCCTAAATTTAACACTGGGTCAGACTTATTGTGTCATGTACCTCAAAATCAAAACTTTTACAAATAAAAAAGGCAGTAACTTACAATAATGGGGAATACTAAAAAGTTACATTTTTAATAATGATTTATTAAATTTATGAGGCCTTTAAAATTTTAACCCAGAAAAAAACAACCTATTATAGCTATTTAAGAAAATTAAGGCATGTATTATTTTGTCATTTTAACACTATACCCTAAAATAAACCGAAGCATAATAGATGGATATAAATATTATGATAACCTGCTTGTTGCCATGGAAACACCACTATCAGCATGTCTCTGAATATGCATTTGCCTGTTTCTCTGGCTAAGCAAACACACACTCATACTACTTGTTTCCTTTGTAAGTTACATCCAAGATTCAGAATAAGCAAAGAACACAAATGCAATTTTGTGCTTCAGAAATGCATTACACATGATACTAGGTGACACATGGATCCATTAGTCTAGTAGACCTCCCACCCTCTCATACTTAAGGAGCCCTTGAAAAAGGTTTCTGGTTTAAATTTTTAAAGCACAAAAATATACACAAATTAGAAAGCAATTAGGGCAAATGTGCTGATGCACATGGTAAAATAAAGTGAAAATGGGACAAATGTAAATATAGTTATTGTTAGAATAAATGTGCCACCTTATTAAATGAGTGATATATTGTACTTCGGATCTGTTTGTTTATTAAAAGTGCCAGAAATCATGAAGCTAGGAGGAGAAATGCACTCCATCAATCCTATATATGTTTCTCTCCATAATAAATTCTCTTTTGCATTTAGCTGACGTTATCAATTAGGTTACCATTCTCTTAGAAAATATTGCCCTATGAGTATATATTCCATAAGCTTGAGTTTTTAAACAATGAGGTCTCTATATTTCTGTTCTACTCAGTGTTTTCCTTAATCATTACATAATAAGATTGGCAGCTTTTGTAGTAAAATAGATGGGAAATAGGTCTGAATTCAGATTGTGGAAATAGAATAGAGAGGAAGAAAGAGATTTTAGGAATACTTCCAAGAGATAAAATTATGCAATTGATAATGTGTAGCAACATTGATAAGGAAGAAAAGAAAGTGCTAGAGGAAAACCCAAGTTCTTTTGCACGACTTACGTGGTCCAGTGGGATGTGAACTCTCGCTTTTCTGCAGCACCTCACCATTGCCCATGGCCCTCCTCCAATTTAGTCAGATGGAATTCTTTTCTCTAGGTTGCCTACAGCATGGCTTTGTCCTGCCTCTCAGGACTTCCTTCTCCTGCTCCTTCCACCTGGCTAACAACCATTAACCCCTCTAGCCCAGCTTAGGTACTGTTCCCCACCGAACATACTATGACAGTTTCATGAGGGCAGGGGACTCCTGGGCAAGTCCTGGCATGTAGTAGGTGCTGTATCCGTTTCCTAGGGCTGCTGTAACAAAAACCACAAATTAGGGGTCTTAAAACAACAGAGACTTATTGTCTTACAATTCTGGAGTCTGGAAAGTCTAAAATCAAAGTGTTTGTAGTGTTCCCTGTGATCCCTGTAGGGGAACCCATCCTCGCCTCCCTCCAGGTCTAGTGGCCGGCAAGCAACCTGTGGCACTCCATGGCTGGTAGATACCATCGCCCCAGTCTCTGCCTCCAAAGTCACACGCATTCTTCTTGTGCATCTGTCTTTACATGGATATCTTCTTTCCAGAAACTCCAGTCACATTGGATTAGGGGCTCACTCTGTTCCAGAATGACTCATCTTAGCCACTGGCATCTACAACGACCCTATTTCCAAAAAAGGGACTACTCTGTTTCTGGGTTAGGACTTTAACCCAGAATAGGTGGTGGGCAATATCATGAATACGGTCCAAAGGTTATGTGTAGGGCAGAGGGAACATTCAAGAATGGACGAGCATTTCTCACTACTTCTGCATGTTTCAGAATGCTGAGCGGCACTGAAAGCCAGGATTCCCATGTCTTATCCCAGAACTTGTCATCTACCAGACAGTGGACCCTGTTTCATCACAAGCTTCAAGATTATGACATAATTCTTTAGACTCTTCTTCTGTCCAACACTGCTGCCTTTCTGGTTTTCAGCAAATCTTTTTTCTTGGTGTCCTGCACTCCTCACCCAAACGGCACTTAAAAACTAAGCTTCACTTGAATTTTTTTTTCTTAAATTACCACTTCAACTAAGTTTTGATATACTTCTAAGAAAACCATTTTAATTGAGGCACTTTTAGCCAAAATTTAAATTTTCTCAATTATAAACCTGTCAGGAACTAGCTGAATATGGCCCGCTCCTTTACTGCTCAATTAAAGGACATTATCAACCATAAAAAATTCATTAAAATCTACAAATGGCTAAAATTAGGCAATGATGAACATAAATGATCCTGAATATTTTTACATGCCACCAAAATATCTTACTCATGATGCCACACGTGCTGCTACAGAGAGATGGTTTAAACACACACACACACACACACACACACACACACACACACACACAACTATATACTAGCAGGAATTAAATACAGCTATCTTTCCTGAAGCCAGCAAACAGAATAGCTTCCATAAAGTATGCAGTGTCTAGATGGCTACTGCGTTATTACTCTATGATGAATATTGCCCTTTGGTATGCTTGATGCTACTAAATGCATTCATAATGTTTAATGCACCCATGATATATTTTAGTTAGAAGGTTAACTGATGTTTGTAGTGCAGCACTTTCTAGAACATCACGGTCTTTTGACAATAACATATGGAAACATTAAAAACTCCTCTTGTTTTATGAATGCCTTCTACTAGAATCGATGAAATTAAAGAGAAATGCTATAATAAGATATGTATTTAACTATGACAGTAAGCAAAAGTAGCACTGCTAAAGCATTAATTCGAAAGGCAATTTATTTTAGGCAGCTTCTTAATGAGTACTGCCGGAGCCAGGGTGACAACAGTGAGGGATGTCGCCGTGATGCTGGTAGAGAAAGATGTGCTCCATCAGCCAGAGCTTCTGCGATGGAGTCAGCAAACATTCTTTGTTTGTGTTTGAAAAACCAGATGGGATGATTTCATAACTTGCCTCTACCTATGAGTTTGGGCCACCGATGAACCTAAAGCCAGGGCTGCAGCCCAGAGTGGCACAGGTGTGCCCTGTGTAACTCAGGAGGGCATCCTTCACATGGACAAGGATGTGGCTAGGGCCCGGAGGATACGTGCACTGCTCAACTGTCACAACCATACAATGAAGTTCTGCTTAAATGCCAAGTCTTCGTGGCCCTGCTGTTTACCCCAAGCCACACCAACTCACAGTGCTGCTGCCTGGGGCAAGGGCAAATAAATGCCGGCCCTGAACTACTTTCACTTTCCCACTGTCAACTGCTACCAAACATACCTACCCCTAGTCTGACCTGTAGGAGTCAGACATCTGACTCCTAGTGCATTGGTGTTAGTGTCAGAAGAACTGTCAGTCAGACCTTCACAGCTCTGTCACGCTGGGCTGGCTGCTTATTCCCTCTGTGACCCAGTTTGTGCATCTGTAAAATGAAAGCAATACTTACCTGGACAAGTTTTAGTCAAATTTGCAGATGAGGCCGTTAGGGCTTATTTAGATTGGCAGGGGAATATCTTACTGTGGTCAAAAGGATTCTGTAAGCATTGTTGCACGTGTGTGTGTGTGTGTGTGTGTGTGTGTGTGTGTGTGTGTCTGTGTGTATGTAAAAATATGTATGTATATAAGAATACTTATATGAATATATACACATGTGTACTTATAAATATATACGTGTATAAAAAGAGACAGAAACAGAGAGAGAGAGAGAGACAAAGACAGGCTCTATACTAAATGATACTGTAAGACCCAGAGTTGTAGACTTCAATACAGCATCACCAGTCACATGTGGCTACTGAGCCCTTGCAATGTGACTAGTCTAGATTGAAATGCACTGTAACTAGATATCAAAGACAATATAAACAATGAAAGTATCTCCTTCAATTTTTTTATACTGAATACATATTGACATCAAATTTAGGATATATTATATTAAACAAAATGTATTATTTAAATTAATTTCACCTATTTCTTTTTGCTTTTCTCAAGATGGCTACTGGAAAACTTGAAATTAAATATGTGACTCACATTATATTTTTATTAGATGGTGCTCCCTTAGAGTACTTTGCTTCAGGAAGCCAAAATACTCATATATATACTTCCAGAGATCAGGGTCAGATGGTAGGGTTTTGACTTTTAGACAGACAGACAGACTTGCATTGTAGGACACGTCAGTAACTTCAGTCTAATTTCTTCTATACACATATTCCACACTAGGCCTTATTATATGTGAATGTAATACCAAGTTGCTTGAAGGTCCCAAAGGCATTTTGCTTCATTTGTTCCATTTAAAGTTATTTCAGGGACACATATTCATCAGACTTTTAGAAGTCCATGCCATCTGTATAACAACTTGGTACTACAGACGACAGACTTCAGTAGGGTCAATGAAGGACAGTATGACAAAGAGCAGGGTATGAGGAAGCCCGGAGTAATACTCCTACTACTGTCCTGTTTTCAAGTTCAAGATTTACCATCTGTTTTCTCTCTTAGGGTGAATGATCTAGTGTGCACAGGTTATTATCCCTTAGTTGGAGAGCTCATAAGGAGTTTCACTGCTCCAAGATACTGACAGTTGGAACAAGAATCTTCTCGACCCCAAGTTAAATTGCTCGATTTGAAAAACACAACCCATTTTATAAGGAAGAGATAAAAACAATCTCTAAAGGTCTTCCACCCCCCCCCCCAGCTACTTGAGTCATAACTCACTCTGACACACCCATCAGGGTGCAGCCCAGCTTAAAATGGGATGATCCATTGTAGCCCACTGCCTGATGTCACTTTATGGATGGGGCACTCAGCTGAGAACATCTGCTTTAAGATTTTCCAGGTTACAGCTCTGTCTTCTATGCTACATGGGGCAGAACACCAGAGTTTTTGACCAATTACTTACACACATAGTCAATATGATACGTGGATCTTCTATGGACAGAGAACTTACTCATTCTACTTTCAGGAATTCCATGATTCGCATTCACAGGGAAGTGGTTAAGCCCTGTGCCTAGGTGAAAGTAAGAGGGCAGCTTCCTTCTTCCTTGTTGTTTATATCCATTCTGAACACATATTTTATGCTGTGTACATTGGCATGGAAGACGTATGTAGACAGGCTTATTTTAATCAATAGCATAGAATAACAACAGAACCACTGGAGAGTAGTTTCATTTCATGGCATTAGTTAAAGGATTAAGACATTTGACTTGGCCTAGAAAATGAAAGAGACTGTGATATTGTAAATGCCCTTTATTCATCCATATTTTCTAATATGTATAATTTATAAATTTAGCATACGGTATCAGAAAGCAAATCTCTCGGATGAATCTGACACGTATGTAAATTATGGAGTGTAATAACATGCTCTGAAGTCAAAATGCCACTCGCCAACCTGAGCCAACTCCAATTACGTAGCCTTCCAACAAACAACTAAGGTTCTTTAACTGTAAGACAAGAACAGCACTACGTACAGTTCTGGAGTTGTGAAGATTCAGTGAGATATCATATACAGGGGTAACACAAACAGTAAATATCAGGTGTTCCTACAGTGTATCCGCCCCACTAGAAATGTCTTCCATGACTATATCTATGAAAAGGTCCTCAGGGTCTACCAGAAAGGTACATTTCACTATTTTTCTATATGTTTTGCAAAACATTCCTTGTCTTCTGTGTTACACAATAGCCATCACTATCCATCCCACATTTACCCCTGCTTGGTTCTAGGAAAAAGTTAGCCTCTTCTGATGATCATAAATGCTTTCTATATCCAAGATTAAAAATTTATAAACCATCATGTTTCATTTTGGTAGCAGCTATCAGGATACTTCCCAGCTGTTAGGATTAACATCTCCCAGGTGCCTCCAATCCTTTTAAATGGTCTCTATTTTTATCTGGGCTTGTCCTATTTTATATTAATTTCCTTCCATATGCGAACTCAAGTCTTTCGGAAGCCATTGAGTATAAATCTTAAAGTAGTATCTATGTATTATATAATAAAAATTAATGTAGATTTTTTGTGGTTCTTATCGGGCCTGCTCTGGGGCCATTTCATTGCCAACTGACATCCTGCCACAAGAAAGACAAAGTAAAATAAGAAGATTGAAATTAAATTAATCATTTTTAAATGAGGTTCTGAGTCTTAATGTAAATCATACTATTGTAGTAAAGAGTTTAAATCTGAATTATTTATATACTCTTTTAGAATAATAATCTACTTTGTCATCTTTACTCAATTAAAAAGAAAACCAGCCATTATTTTTAATAGAGAGAAGAATAAATTCCAGTTTGGTTTGTAATAATCAGCAGGGGCACACGTTTAAAGTGAATATTCCCAGGGCCTGGCCCTAAAGATTCTGCTGAGGCAGGGTGGTGGAGGGGCTTCGGATCTATTAAATATAAAATGCATAGCAAATAAATATAAAATTGGTAAGTCCAGAAAGTGATTTCAGGGTGAAACATTTTGCAATTTTGTGTGAATGGGTAGTATACCAGATAGGCCAAAAAACATCTGACATACTTTATCCTTCATGAAATGGTAAGTCAGAGTTGACTGAAGTCATTTCGATTCTGACATTTACCAAAAGCCATCTGGCATTAATTGGTCTTCTTCCAAATATTCAGGAGAAGAGGTGAATACTCTACTATAGAGTATGCCAAAAATATTTACCCAGGACCCTAACATTCAGAGAGATATTCTCAGAACATTATTATTAAGCAAGATAATTGTTTGAAAATTCTGGACACATAAGGCAGTGTAATTACCTATTTCTCAAAAGAGCATGTTAAAGTACATCTCTTATTTTTATAATAATTTGTCATGATCGGGGCACCTGGGTGGCTCAGTCGGTTAAGCGTCCGACTTCAGCTCAGGTCACGATCTCGCAGTCCGCGAGTTCGAGCCCCGCGTCGGGCTCTGGGCTGATGGCTCAGAGCCTGGAGCCTGCTTCCGATTCTGTGTCTCCCTCTCTCTCTGCCCCTCCCCCGTTCATGCTGTGTCTCTCTCTGTCTCAAAAATAAACGTTAAACAAAAAATTAAAAAAAAATAATTTGTCATGATCATATGTAGTTATATAATCATTTAATAGCAAAAGAATGAATCATGCTGAGTCTGTCCACCTCACCTCTTCCCAAAAAATGAAAATAATCTTTTGCTTATAGGCTTATGAAAATTAAATGACTTGATTCTTTACACATAGTAGGCTTTCAGGGAATGGTAACTCTTAAATGTCTATTACTGTGGTAGGGTAGGTTTTACATTCTGCTTTCTAGCTATTTGAAATGTATTTTAAGCATATAACCTTTTTTTAGATACAGTAAAAAAAATCTTCTAAAGTTCCAGTTATAAGAATATATATGAAAATCTCAAGAAGAGTTGCTTAAGAAATACTAAGAAAAATCTCATACATTGCTGGAAATGTAAATTGGCATAACTTTAGAAAGCAATTTGACAAATTTCTATCAATCTCCATAAAAGGTCTATATACAAAGATACTCATTGTAGCACTGTAGCAGTATTCACAAGAGGAAAAGTCTAGAAAAAAACCTAAACTTGTCCTTAATAGAAACTATTATAAAGAACATGGTTAATCTGAAGCTCTTGTTCACAAACCTTAGTGAGCATGAGAATTATATGAGGTCTCATTAAAGCAACAATGGATCCTGGGTCCAACGCAACAGTGTCTGATGCACTAAATCTGAGGTAGGGCCCCAGAATCTGCATTAAAAATAAGTTCTCAGGTGAAGCTGATGCTGATGATTTGGGAACCACACTTTGAATCTACTGCTCTATGCCATGAATCTACTGCTCTACGCCACGAATTTTATCACACAGCTGTGGAGGGGGGGAAATCAGAGCCATATGTTCTGATATGGAACAATCTCAAAAATATGTTGAATGGGTATTTTAAGGACAGTCTGTTTGGTTTTAACATTTAAAAGCTGTGTACCTATATACACTTGAACAAGCAGAGAATTGTGGCCTGGCAACCATGGATATAAGGGTGGGAAGAGGGCATACTCTTCACTACAGGACTTTAACATTTTACATGAGCATATATTATTTTTTAAATGAAGATGTAGCCACTGGGAAAAAAAAAAGAAAAATTCAAGAATATTCAACCTTAATTAAGTCTCTACTGATTTAGAAAACCCATTATCACCTTGTTTGTCCAGGAGCATCTTATTTCAAAGGTACCGCAGTAGTATAAAACTTGAAATCTGGAGTATCTTAAAGCCAGCTCCATTTCTACAGTTTCTTGGCATCATATTAGGATTATGTTGCATTAATGGGCTCAGAATGAGGGGGGCAGATATGAAAAATGACAACTTTCTTTTAGAACAGTAAAGTACAATACTAAAATAGTAACTTAATGTCAGTAGGTAGGCACAGATGAAAACACAGGAAGAGATAATCTGCTCATTTACCATTAGGTGGTATGTGCTGGTGAAAGCACCTGATATCCATACAGGTTTCAGAGCTGGAAAGTATATTGTCTTGAGCATTTCTTTAAATAGGGAGCCAATGACTGGTAGGAAGTTTCACTGCAGCTAATTCACATTTTCAATAAAAAACACAAAGCTTTCTCAATTTTCCTTGTTAGGACTTAGGTTAAACTTTTTTGGCAGATGAACATGTGGTGTTCATTTCACCTGGCTGGGAATTTGCAATATTCCTTTTACGTTGAAATAGCAAATGAATAAAAGCAGACTAAAAAAAAACCAAAAAACAAAACCTACTTACCATGAAGTTTTTCTCTAAATGCCATAAAAGTACAGCAAATAAAACAACTCTAAAGGTCAATAAATATCAAGGTTATAAAACTTCTCCCACAAACATGCTGTAACATGATAAGGGTAGAGTTTATTTTAACACTATTAAAATACTATATTTTATAGGAAGGCCTGCGTGGCTCAGTCAGTTAAGTGTCTGACTTTGGCTCAGGTCATGATCTCACGGTTAGTGAGTCGGAGCCCCGCATCGGGCTCTGTGCAGGAAGCTCAGAACCTGGAGCCTGCTTCGGATTCTGTGTCTCCCTCTCTCTCTGCCCCTTGTCCACTCACATTCTGTCTCTCTCTCTCTCTCAAAAATAAACTTTAAAAAAATACTGTATTTAATAAAGTTCTGTGATAAAATTAATGTTCCAGGAGCCAATAGTCTATTTGATTTTAATATTATTAAAATCTGGTATCTTGTAGAATTTATGATCAACAAGATTATATAATTGGCTTTGGGGAAAAAAAGAAGTGACTGTTTAGTGTAGAGTAAAAAAAAAATTAAAAAGCATTTTGATTGTAAAAGTTTAATGTACTCCAAGTGGGTAATGGTTTTCACAAAATAGCTCTCCATTAAGATACAATTTTTAGAAGGCAGATATGCATAGGTGTTAACAGCCTTTGATTTATAGTTTAGTGACCAAGATTTGCATGAATATTTTATCATCAACTATGGGCCTAAAGCAAATTACCTCAATTTTCTGACACTCAGTATCTCATAAGTAAAATAGGGATATAGAATAATATAATTTATCTCAACCAAGTTCAAAGACACCACTCCCCCTGTGTACCCCCCCAACCAAAAAATGCCATTTAAATATGAAATATTTTTGTAGTATTACAGGAAAGGAGATGTTATGGAAGCATTGCTTCAACTCCTTTAAAGTAATTCAATGAAAAAAATGTTTACTTTGACTTCTAATGTAGGAAATGTTTCACATTTAGCATTTTCAAGTCTGGAAGAACATAAATTTCATTAAATTGTTAATGTTTTCCCGTGTTTAAGAAAAAAAGTTTGCATGGCTCATAGGATAAATTAATAGATGACAACAAATTTGAAGAATCTAAGAAATTTAAAAAGTAAAAAGCAAGAGTATAAACTATACAAAATAGAGTTAGAAACCATTATAAAGTCATATCTACTTATATTCAGGTCACAGATTGCATTCTAGCTTTCTAACAATTATGAAGAAAAGAGGCATGTATTAGGTTAAACAATTCACAACGTCCAGAAAGTTTTTCTTATTTAATTCAGGGAGTAAAACATAACCACACCTGATACCAAGAATACAAGAAAAAAGTCCTACAGGTTTGCACAAAGAGGATCCATCTACTGGTATTAAATGCAGCTCTCTGACCTACAAATTCCTGAGGCACACAATGGTGAGTATTTTAAGGCTGGCCTCTCACAGGATCTACTATTTGGGCTAACGTTCTGGGTTGACCATGCAACATCACCTATACCAAAACAATTCTGAACATGAACCCAGGCATTAACTAGGCATGATGCAGGGAAAACAGATATCAATGGAAAATGTCCCAGATAAATGGGAACAAATCGTCAACCTTGCTGAATCTATGAGTAAAAGTAATTCTATGAGTCTGAGGGAGGATATGGTTGGTAATTTGATGAGATCCATGTAAACTGCTCTCTGCTAGAGTAATATATATATATATATATATATATATACACACACACACACACACACACACACACACACATATTCCCTTTTAATTAGCAATGGGAATTTACAAAAGCATAAACCATAAAAGTAGCTTACATTCTCCAGGACTTACTAATTGCCTGTTACTAATAGTTTCAGGAGTGGATGAACTATGTCCTAAGGGCCAAATCCAGCCTGCCACCTATTTTATTTTTGTTCAGCCTGGGAGCTAAAACATGTGAAATGTGACATGTGAAAATTGACATTTGAAAATTATATGAAATGAAAATTTCTGTGCTCACAAGTAAAGTTTTATTGAAACACAACCACACCCATTTTCTATGGCTACTCATCTCCTACAAGCAGAGAACTGAGTAGTTGTGACAGAGACCATATGGGCCGCAGAGAAGCCAGACTCAAAGGCTTATGTACTATATGATCCCATGTATATGACCTCCTGGAAGAAGTTTAAGTATGGGCACAGAAAAGAGATGGATGGTTTTCAAAAGTAAGGCACAGGGCAAGTGTGGCTATAAAGGGATAGCTGGAGATCTTAGTTGTGTTGCTGACGCAATTTTCAACACCCTTAGATCTATACACGAAATAGTGTGAATTAAACTGTATATAATGAAGGAAAAACTCGCCTGTTTGGTTAAACCCCATAGCCGTAGAGACTCAACAGACCACAGTTTTCTCTCTTTCCAGTTTTGTTCTCTTCTAGCTGGAAACTACACACCAACTGTAAATCCCGAGTGTCGGTTCAGGCATCTTTAAACACAAGAGCTACCTTTTATTCAATTAAAGACCACTGAACTCACCTGCTTCCTGTGAAGACCAGCTGAAGAAGCCTTTTTTTTTTTTTTTTTTTTTTTTTTTTTCACTTAACTGAGTGCTGCATAGCCATCCTGCACTGACTGGACTCCTCAGGACTCCTCGAATCCTCATGTTTTGGCCTTATCTTAGGGTGTTTGTGCAATGTACTCCATTGAGCTTGCTTGCTCTCTTTTCTCCGTGTTGCCTCTTCTCCCGGATCCAGAAGCCTTTCACTATCTATCATTTCTCACTCATTCTTCTTTCTAACACCTAGTCTATCACCACGCTTTGTTACTTCTTTCTCTGAATACCTCCTGATCTCTTCCTCTACATTTCCAGGGCTAAGATCCTTATTCAGGCTACCATCATCAACCCATTCTATCAAACAGCCCTGCCCATCATCCAAACGTAGACCTCCTTTTTTATACTGCACTGCTTACATCACCCCAATGGCTTCCCAGTGAACTGATTCCATAAAAAGGCTTGCAAGATTTCTGCCTGCCTATTCCCTCAATCTCCTCCCTTGCTACTCATCTCTATAAATTCTAGGGTCCAACCATCAAACATCTCTCAGGCTCTGGAATGTCTTATGCTTGCTGCTTTTTTTGCCGCTGAACATTTACACACACTGCTCCCTCTGCTAAAGATACCTCCAACTAACCTACTTTCCTCTTCCACCCCCTCCTCATCCATTAGTTCTCAGTTAAAAGTGGTATTTAACCATGAAGGTAGCCTGCCTAAATGCTCTCAAAAAAGACTGCACCCTTCTTTTATTAACTCCAATCACATGTTTAGTTAGGTTGCATAAATTCTGGCTTTTCTGTTTTTCCTGGAGTACTCTAAAGCAAATACAAACAGACCATTGTTTTATTGTAAATACCACAGGATTATTTCCCACAGCTATCAACTTTTTCTTCCAGTTAACCTAGGTTTCACCATTAGCACACAGTGTTTGCAGTCTGTAGTGTATCTCTTCATCCTCTTCTCATGGTATATTTTTTTGTTTTTGTTTCTTGTTTTTTGCTGTTTTTTTTTAAAGTTTTAATGGGGTTCAATCTATAAATGTTTCCTTTAATGGATCATGTTCTTTGCATCAAGTCTAAGAACTCTTAAGCTAGCTCTATATCTTGAAGACTTTTTTCCTATTTTTTTTCTGGAATTTTTATAGTTTCACACTTTATACTTGAGTTCATGATTCATTTTTTAAAGACTTATTTATTTTGAGAGAGACAGAGAGAGAGAGAGAGATCATAAGCAGGGGAGGGGCAGAGAGACAGAGAGAGAGAGAGATCTCTAAGCAGGCTCTGCACTGTCAGCACAGAGCCCTATGTGGGGCTCGAACCCATGAACTGTGAGATCATGACCTGAGCCAAAACCAAGAGCTGGACACTTAACCAACTGAGCCACATAGGTGCCCCAGTTCATGATTCATTTCAAGGCAATTTTTGTTTGAAGGATGAGGTTTAAGTCAAGATTCATTGTTTTGCCTATGCAGATGCATCAAAATCAGTTGAGAGTATATGTATGGGCCTATTTCTGGATTCTTCGTCCTATTCCTTGATATCTGTGTCCACCCATTCCCCAACACAGCACAGTATTCATTAGTATAGCTAAATACTAATCCTTCATATCAGATACAGTGATTTCTTACACTTGATTCTTCTACATCAAGATTGCTTTAACTACTTTAGGGTCTATGTCTTTCCACATAAACTTTAGAATAAGCTTTTCTCTATATAAAAACAAAACAAAACAAACTTTACTGGGATTCTGTTAATAAGAGCATTAAACCTATCAATCAAAACTGGAGAGAACTGACATCTTTATTTCACTGAGTTTTCCAATTTATGAACATGGTATGTTCCTCATTTAGTTCAGTATACTTTGATTTGCTTCAACAGATTATACCATTTTCAGGAAAGGGACGCTGAACATGTTTTGAAAAGTGTATACCTAAGTATTTCGTTTTCTTTGGAGTAACTGTAACTGGTATTGTGTTTGTAATTTTGGTTCCAATCAGTCCATTTATTATAGGTAAAAATATGTCTGTCTGTCTGTGTTGAGGTTGTTTTCTCTGACCCTACTGAACTTATTTCTATGTAAAAGATTTTTGTAGATTCCTTAGTTTTTAAACATATAATCTTCAAATAGACATAATTTTTTTAAACTTTTCAATATGTATGACTTTTATGTCTCTTCCTTGCCTTATGGCAGTGGCTATAATTTCTGGTACTATGTTGAGTAAGAGAGGTAAAATGGATATCCTTGGATTTCTGATCTAATGGGAAAACCATTCAGTATTTCACCATTACATAGTGTCAGTTGTAGGCTGAAGATGCAGTTCATCAAGTAGAGGCCCTTACCTTGGATTCCTAACTTGGGGAGAGATTTTATCGAGACTGAACGCCATTAAATGCTTTTTCTGTATCTCCTGACATGATCATATGATTTTTATTCTGTATCTTGTTGATATGATACACTGATTGATTTTCACCCCTTCCACCATACATGGATGTAATGGAAAGTCTGAGACCCAGAAGACAGCCCTCATCTGACCATGTCGGCTCTCAGTCTCAAGACTACTAGCTTCAAGAACTGTGAGAGGGGCGCCTGGGTGGCTTGGTTGGTTAAGCGTCCGACTTTGGCTCAGGTCATGATCTCACGGACCGTGAGTTCCAGCCCTGCGTCGGGCTTTGTGCTGACAGCTCAGAGCCTGGAGCTTGTTTCAGATTCTGTGTCTCCCTCTCTCTCTGCCCCTCCTCTCTTCATGCTCTGTCTCTCTCTGTCTCAGAAATAAACGTTAAAATAAATAAACAAATTAATTAATTAAAAAAAAAGAAGAAGAAAAAGAACTGTGAGAAATAACTTTCTGTTGTTTAAAGTAATCCAGTCTGCAATATTTGCTATAGTAGCCCAGATGCTTTTTTGTTTCATTGATTTTCTTCCCTCTTCTTCCTATTCCTCTTTTTTCCCCTCTTTTTCATGTCATTAATTTGTTGAAGAAAATCAGTCATTTGTGATACTTGATTACAGTATGACTTAGGTTAATTTCATCTTTGGTTTCTTTTAGCTTGAATTTCTAGCTCCTAAACTGGTAGTCTGACAGACTTAATTAGAGTCAAGTTACTAACCATTTAAAAAACATTTTATTTTTTTGTTAACTATCTTTCATAGGTGGCACTGTATACTTTCTATGGCTTCAAATCAAGAGGCACTTAATTGTGGAAGCCCCCTTTTAGGTGATATTGAAACTGACCAGTAGGTTCAGATATTATCTACTTCCCAACAGGGATACTTTAATCGCCACTAATCTGGATTTTCTATAAAATTACAATTGCACTTGTCAATCTATTTGCATCTAATTTGCATTGTATTATTGGATAGTTAAACAAATGATCGATCATTGAGATGTCTTGGCCAAAAAGAAAAATATGAGGAATGAGTATGGTTGACACTAGCGATATTGCTAGGGAGTGATATGTCGATGTGGAGCGATTTTACAAATGGTCAATTCATTAATGAGTATTTTCTTGTTCAAATCACACTTTCTACTCAATTTTACTTCATAACTACAAGGAATCTGATAATGGCTCCATGAGTATTGAGAAGCCATCGGATCACTCAAATGATCTATCTCCAATGCCCTTTCACTATGATTTCTCCTACTAAGTTAGAATATCCTGGGGGAGAGCAACAGCAACAGTGTGGTCTTCCCCTTACATTATGTGCATAGCATAGTTACAAGTCTGTCCTCTAAGTGCCTATAACAACTAAAAACACCGGATGTTGAACAATTTCCTAAATGTCTCCATGAACAAAACCCTATTTTACTCAGTCTTCTCCAGCTATCACAGCACCCTTCAATCTTCCTCGTAGATAAACTAGCTCAGAAGGTAAGAATCAACTTAGAGTCATCTTGCTTCTTTATTTCTTACCCAAGTTCAGTTGGATCTATTTTGGACATGTGTATCACAGAAATCAATGTATCCTCTTTTCTTTCTGCCTTTATCTGCATCTCCTAATTAGCACCCTTTTCTAAACTCCTTAACTCCAAATCATCATATCCTCCTGCCAGATTCAAAGTCCTGGAGCACAAATCTGGTCATCCTGTCAGCTCTGATATTTAACAGCTCTCCATTACCTAGAGATTAGGTCTCAAATTCCAATCAATGTCATAGACGTCCTGTGTCATCTAATCTTATTTCTCAATGTTTTTCTTCTTGTACAATTTACTTTAAAAAAAGAAAAACAAAAACAACTATTCCCTTGTATCCATATGTCTACCCTTTGTTTAAAAAAACCCTACTGTTTGGGGTGCCTGGGTGGCTCAGTCGGTTAAGTGTCCAACTTCAGCTCAGGTCATGATCTTGTGGTTCATGAGTTCAGGCTCCGCGTCAGGGCTCTGTGTTGACAGCTCAGAGCCTGGAGCCTGCTTCAGATTTTGTGTCTCCCTCTCTCTCTGCTTCTCCCCTTCTTGCGCGGTCTCTCTCTTTCAAAAAATAAATATTAAAAAAAAACAACAACAACCCTACTGTAAATTCCACTCCTGAAACCAATAGTGGACTGTAGATTAAAGTTAAAAAAAAAAAAAGTAAAGCTAAAAAAAATAAAATGAGGGCAGGCATTGCTGATGCAAAATTAGAATAATGTTGTCTAAAAATACATATGTAATAGGAGAAAAATATCCTGCAATAAAAAAAGGGCTAATATGAAGATAAAATAAAATTAGGCTGTCCGTGGGGGGTGGGGGGGACCCTACTGCCTAGAATACTAACTTCAAAATCTATAGCAGTGTCAATATCCAAAGTATCTGATGACCTATGTGACATGGGCACCAACAAATTAGATTGACTGTCAGCCAGTAAATCTCATTCGTTGGTACCAGTTTATAGCAGTCCTGTTACAAAGCTTCAGCATTCTTTAGGAAACTGTATCTTAGGACACTTCTTCCATGGTATCTCGATTCATTCCCACAGATTCCCGTAGTCCCATACAGACATTAAAGTAAGGATCACATCATTTCCTTTTCAATAGTTATTTCATTTCCCTGTCTAGTCTGTAAACTTCCTAAGGTTAAGAACTCTCTGATTCATCCCTACGATAAAGCCTATTCTTCATTTGTCTAAGACAGACCTACAAGTTTTTGAAGTCCAAGAACAAATGACATCTCCAAAGTGCAACTTTTCATATCCTTCCAGGCCTTGTTAATCTCTCCTTATTTTGTGCTTCCATAATTTCTTCAAATTGTTACTTGTAGATCAATCTGTCTTTCCTGTTAAACTATGAGTCAACTAAGGGCATGGGAACATGTCTTTATAATCTCCATACTTAGCACTGTGACTGGCACATAGAACTTGCTCAATAAAAGGTTATTTAAAGGAATTATCAAATGACCTCAGTAGTGATCGGTTCAGTGAGGGGCTATAACAACTCTGATCCATTAAGTGTTCGATTTCTACAATGTGTAGACAGCTAATTTGCATTTTGTTTATGTCTCTTTTCGGCAACATGACTGAAACCTCATGGGTCAGTGCTATGTCCCTTTTGTCTCTCACCTAGTGCTGAATCTCCATGAATATCTGAAATGAGTGATAGATAACATCAATACCAATAGACATGAATTTCAGTTGGTAAGTAAAAGCGCAAGATTAAAAGCTAACTAGGTAGGATTCCTGGCAGCTGGAAAGGGAGTGAGGCATACCTACTCTAGCCTCCTGCTGTTAGAATCCATGGTTCTCTCTCTCATTATAAAGCCGACTCCTTTTGTGAATGCCACTATGAGCAACTAATTGGTTTTCTGGATTCCAGATTTCCTGCACAAGATGTCAAATGAGTTTGCACCTCATGGTGCAGACATATCTCACAGCAGGGACAAGACTATCTTAAAAACGTTACATATTTCCAGTTTAACACTGTTCTGGCTGGTTTCCTGGTCAGTTACTTAAGGAAACCTGAAAAACATGTCTCATGTTGTTGTTGTCGTGTTCTCAGGTCAACATCTCCTGGAGAGTCAGCATGTCTTATTCACACCCTTCACTTTCTCTCCAATGAAATGATGTTGGGGTCTAAATAACCTTGTCTACCAGCATTTTAAAATCAATCCATATTACAAATCTGTTGAATGTGCGAGAAGCCCAGAGGGGCAAGAAATGGTGGTGTCCAGCCAAAGGTATATGGACCTGGTTTTAGTGTTTTTTTATTACCTTTGATCCAGTTAAAATTTGTAAACAGACATTCTATAAGGGCCTTTGACAATGTCAGTTTCCTACTAAACCTAGCTGGGACTTCAATCCTTTATTACAGTTCTTTTTTTTTTTTTTTAAATTTTTAATGTTTTTATTCATTTTTGAGAGACAGAGAGAGAGAGAGCGCTAGTTGGGGAGGGACAGAGAGAGAGGGAGAAATAGAATCCAAAGCAGGCTCCAGGCTCTGAGTTGTCAGCACACAGCCTGACACAGGACTCAAACCCATTAACTGTGAGAACATAACCTAGGCCAAAGTTGAGCACTTAACCAACTGAACCACCCAGGGGCCCTCCCCACCTTTTTTTAAGTAGGCTCCACACCCAACATGAGGCTCAAACTCATGACCTGGAGATCGAGGGTCACATGCTGTATCGACTGAGCCAGCCAGGCACCCCAATGTTTTGCAGAGCTGTTTTTACCTACAGTCAAAATCTATGGAATAGTCAAAGCATGGACTTTGGATAAAAAATGCTTGGCTTCAGAATCTGGCTCTCCTCTTGCCAGCTGTGTGACCTCAGACAGTTTTTATGAGGATGAAATGACATGGCCATGTACATAATTTTATTAGCACTATGCATGGTCCAAAGTAAAGGCTCAACAGATATTATTTATAATTGCTATATCTAAACACACATGCCCAAAATTCATGCTTTTATTAGGCAGCACTTAATATTGCCAAACAAATGTATTATATCTTGGCCCCCAAATAATCTTGGTTAGGGGGCCCAAGCTATTTACTGTATTCTAATTTCTTCTTTGCTGAGATACTTGATGGTATATACAGGTATGAGGACAAGAATGTAGAAAAATAGTGCTAAGGCATGACAGGAGGAGAGTGGTTTACATGAAAGAGTGACAGCAGAACATGCTGACAGCTAAAAATCCAGCTGCCAAAGCCACAGTGCTTACACCCCCGTGCAGAGGAAGCAAGTCAAAAACATTTACTAAAGAGCTACTAGACTCAGAGTACGGTATGTACAAAGTGCCTACTCAGGAAAAAAATCCATTTTATATAGTAAATTCATATTACATAACTGTTGAACTTAAAAACAAAAACCCACAGGGAACACAAATGGTGGTTTCCAGCCAAGAGTATATGTACCGCATTTTACGGTTTCTATTACATGTGATACTGTTGAAAATGTAAACACACATTCCCTAAGAAGCCTTTGACAACCTCAGTTTCCTATTAAATGCAGCTGGGCCTTAAATGCTTCCCATAGCACTTAGGAAAGTGGCTGGTACACAGTAGGTTCTCAATAATTATTAGCCAGCTTGCAAATTCTTTTCTTACTGTGTACCATTCTGGGGAAATGAAATATATAAAGTGATCCCAAACACAGTACCAAGTATTGTGCAGACAGACAGGAGAAACAAAAAAATAAGAGAAGGTCCGTAACATTGCTATTACATGAACAGGTCAGTTAAGGAGTGTAGGGATTTGTGTGTGTGTGTATTATATACATATAATATATATTAAGTATGTATAATATATATGTTAATAATACATATATAATATTTTGTTTGAGAGAGAGTGGAGGAGGGGGAGAGGGAGAGACAGAATCCCAAGCAGGCTCCTCATTCAGTATGGAACCCAATGTGGAGCTCTATATCACCACCACAAGATCATGACCTGAGCTGAAATCAAGAGTCAGATCCTTAACCGACTGAGTCACCCAGATGTCCCAGGATTTGTACATTACTTGTGGAAAAGGAGAACTAGGTAGTAAAGGTTGCAACAGAAAGAAAGAAAACAATTGGACTCAATTAACCAACCACATCGAAAAGAGCTTTTCTGTGCTGTTCCTCTAAAAGGGAGAATCTAGAAACCACTGTAGAGTGATTGTTTCCAAGGGAATTAAATACCTTCTTATTCTCGACTGAGAGTCATCTTTGCACACAAAATAAATTTCTCTGAGAAAAAGTAATAGTGGAAACCTGACTTTTGCCTGCGTAGCATCCATCCTTCCTTTTGGTAAAGAACCTTTAACTTCTTTTCAGGGCACATTCCTCACTTTCCACCTCAGTGTATGAGGACGGAATGAGGCTCAGCCAATTGGGATAGGCCAGCCA
Organism: Panthera uncia; assembly: GCF_023721935.1. Taxonomy (NCBI): domain Eukaryota; kingdom Metazoa; phylum Chordata; class Mammalia; order Carnivora; family Felidae; genus Panthera; species Panthera uncia. The sequence continues at coordinate 39,875,258 of NC_064816.1, forward strand.
CATGGTCAGAAAGTAGGGACCGGGCAAGGTGGTCTCCTGTTCCAGGTGGGTAAGGCTTACCCCTGGGATTCCTGTGTGAACCGTGAAGGAGAAGTGTCTTTGTCCTGAGATGCCTAAGCTTTGGCAGGCGGGCAGCGATCCAGACAGGAAGTAGAGAGACAGAGGCTGCCCCAGAGCGAGGCCAACAGAGAGGAGTTCAACAGAGAGGAAAGAGGAATCAGAGGTACTGAGGCCTGAAGGCATTATCCAAACTCATAAATCCAGCCTTGGTAACAGCCAATTTACCCGGGACTTCTCAGCTGCAAGGGCCAAAAACTCCCTCTGGAGTTTTACGAGTCAATTCTGAATTGGATTTCTAACATAGTCACTGAAAGAGTCCAATGAAAACAAGCGGGGACTGAAAAGACACCAAAAATGGTACCAGAAGGAGGAGAAGATGGAGAAAACAAGTGATCTTGGTGGAAGGGCGAGTGACTCAGCAGGAAAGTCAGGAGGCACTAATTGACAAAGGGATAGGATAAACACGTTAAGTGGCCTAATATTAGTCTTTCTGGACACCGAATTCCTTGCAGAGGAACCCAAGGCCTCGTCAAGAAAAAAGGATTTTGAATTGCGGATACCAGGGGAACATGGTATTAAAGAAGCATAATTAAAATATTAATAACAAAGAAATTCACAGTCAAGAAAGCAAGCAAAATATAATCATGAAATTGAGATCAATTCCTAAAATATTACACTGAAACTATTATTGTATATTAGGAGACATACTATTGTATATTAGGAGACATACTATTTTGATGGTGGGAAAAAAACTAGAATGTGTATAATTATATGTCTTATCATTGAATACATATTCCAAATGGGAACTTGAAAGCTTGATAAGCTGTCATGCAAGAAAATTTGTCTAAAGACTATGGGTGGACCTTTCATTAACAAGTGGTCTACAGGGCAAGCTAAAATACAGATTTTTAGGAAACATTTTCAGTGTGTGCATTAAAACAAATCTAACATTTTGAGAATGCAGTTATGATAAAAATGCACACTTGAAAATCAAGAAGTCATAATCAAGATACCAGGAATGCAAAATAAAAAATATATCGATTCACTTAAAGTCACTGTATATTAATACTTTTGAGTAGAAAGTACAACTTTTGAGTAGAAAATTCAACTTTAGTGGGAAAGAGACAGAATTGTTAATCAAAACCTGCACATATAAAGAAGAAAAATTGATTAATTAATTAGTGTTCACTGTAGGTAATTTTTATCAATAACTTTACCAAGTCGAACAACTGAAGTGATGAAACATTCTGTTTTATAATACACTGTTCTTTGAAATGTTGATATTAAAACTTGGAAGTATAATTTATAGCAAACAGAATTTTTTAAAATGATGTAGCATATGCTTTGCTTTATCACAGAAAGATTAGGGCAGACAATTCACAAAATTTAAAAAAAGTGATATTAGTATGTCTTTTGCAAATCAAATCATTCTAAAACTAATGAAAAGCGATGCCTTACCAAATGTGGAATTACAAAAAGATATACAGTGTAATATTATATACTTTCAAAAGGTGTTTTGATTTTTAAAGTCATTACTCCAAATTGAGGAAAAATAAGGAAAAGAGGGAAGAAGGAAAGAAAGAAAACCACCAAAAGAGATCATTACTCTGAAAATTACAGGATTCCAGCTATGATTTTAAAGACATTTTCCAACATTTGCAAAATAGAAACGCAGCAGTATAATGGATGAGCATTAAACCAATTAAATAGATGCTCCTGTAGAAGAGAAAACTGAAGAATATTTTTAGCATGCTACAGCAGGATAACACAGCAGCCTAAAAATTATGGTACACAATACACTATAAAACACCACACACATATGAGTGCCTTATGTGAAATTAAAGGGTTGAGTTCAATCTAGCCTTTTCACAAGCCATTTGGTTTTAACTTTAAATATTCCACCCAAGCAGCTGCTCCCTTCACCAGGCAACATTCTCTTTCACAGACAAGAGCCCTAACAGTTCTGCTATAGATAAGAAATTGCTTTTAGAGTTAAGACAAAGCGATAAAAAAAAAAAAAATCCCAACAGAAGAGCAATGAAAGAATACTCTCCTACAGTGACCAAAGAGGGAAAGTAAAACAAAGCAACAGGAAGACGATTTCTAAGCAAGAACTTTTCTGAGGTTCAAGGAAATAAAACTGATCTATCCTGAGAAGCATTCAATCTACTTCTACTGTAATGGCATTATATTGGAACAGAAGAAAACCCGTATGGAAGAATGCCAGTTAATCAAAGGGCCAAATGGGCTGGTGATGTTGCCAGCCTCAGGAAATTTCCAAGTGTCTGGGATATTGGCCTCTGATAAGACAGGATTTCACAGGACTTATTTTATATATATATATAAAATAATATATATATATATATATATACACACACACACACACATATATATATGTATGTATATATTGTACATACACATATGTGTATATATTGTATATACACATATATATGTATGTATATATTGTGTGTATATATATATATATATATATACACACACAATTGCATTCAATTTGAAAGGAATCAGAATCAGCTAAGCGGCATTTTTTTCTTTGATCCCTACAATGACACATACAACATGTTTTGTATTGAAAAATATGTATAAGAAGTTACAATAAAATACCATTGCTATCTCAAGCAAAACCCTGAGTCTAGAAGTTAATCATGATTGGTAACTGAAGAAAAGGGAAGTGGGCTGAAATCCAGCCAAGGCTTAATATCAAAGATTTCTTGTTAATGAAATCAAATAAAAAGTAAAATGTACACATAATTAAGAGATCAGAAATCTTCTAGATCCCCAGACTTGAGACATATTGTCATCATTACCAGAGAATCTAAATTAATAAACTTCACATAATGCCCAGTGATTGGCCCGTACTGATGGAGATGACTCCATTCTAATACCAATAGCCTTGTAGGAAATGCCCTATTTGACTTCTTAGAATTAACTGATCACATTTTTAATGATGGAATTGGTTAAAACCAACAAAGCCAACTGAATCAGACACAACCACAGCTGGGGAAAAAGCAAAAAATCTATACTAAATAATCAACCAGAATTTCATGAATACTACCATATTTCAAAACAGGAGTAGGAAAGTTTCTAGATTCTCCACAGTGACAATGCTGTGGTTACAGCAAACAAGGGCCACTTCCAATAATCAACATCCATACACACAAAACAGAAGAATCTCTTTCAGATAACAGATGTTGGAGGAGTTTAAACATTACTCTTCAAACTGTGAAATTACATCATCCTTACAGAAAGGGGTATTTGGTATTCTCAATAAATTACATCATCTTTACAGAAAGGGGTATGTGGGTATTCTCAATAAAAAAAAAAAAGAAGGGGAAAAAAGGATATTACATGCAAAACACTCACATGTATCAAAATCCAGATGTTCGTATCTTTGTCTTGAAAATAACACTAGCTTCATTCTGTTCAGGTTAACTTATAACCTTAAAATCATGCAATGGTAAAACAGAAGAGTATTTTCGGTGCCCAGTGCTTCCTTACAAATAAAGAAACCGAGGCCCGGAGAGCTGAGTGATTCCCATTTATTAACTGAGCCAAGACTAGACCAAGGTCTTCAACTTCTAATCTTGCATTCATTCCACTCTAGCACATTGGTGTGACTAATAAAGTAGTCACAGTATTTGATTTTAACCCTGTTGAATGACTCTGAAATTGAAGGTACCTCTTTTTCAGCCAAGTAACCACAGAAGATTTCTATAAATGACCCCAGAGTTTTAAAGTGACTCAAAACTCATCTGATACAAAAAAATGTAAATAAATTTGCATATATCTGACAAAGGACTTGCATATGGAATGTATAGAGTTCTTATTACTCAATAATGAAAAGACAACCCATTTAAAAGATGCGCAAAATCTATGAATAGACATTTATCTAAAGCAGATATGCAAGTTGTCAATAAACCCATGAAAACACACTCAACATCATCTGTCAGAAGAGAGAAGCAAATCAAAACCACAATGAGATACCAATGCCTCCCCACTAGGAGAGTTACAATAACAAATACAAATAATAACAAATGTTAGCTAACATGGGAGGAATTAGAACCCTCATAACACTGCTGGGGGGGGACTCTAAATTGGTGCAATAACTTTGTAAAATGGTGTGACACTTTATATGATATTAAGTTATCATATAAGCCAGCAATGCCAGTCTTCAGCATAAACCCAAAAGTTTATAGCAGCACATTATTCAAAACAGACGAAAAGTGGAAACAACTCTGATGACCCCCAATTAATGAACAGATAAATACCAGGTGGTATATCCACACAATGGAGTATTAGCCAGCAATATAAAAGTAAAGAAGGACGGATACATGTTACAATATGGGTGAATCTCCAAAACATTTTGCTAAGTGTTAGAAGCTAATAAAAAAAGACCACGTATTGTGTGATCCCATTTACATAAAGTGTCATAACAGGCAAATCCATAGAGACAGAAAGTAGTTCAGTGATTGCCAGGAGCTGAGGTGGGAGACCCTTGGGGGAAATGGAAACTGACTGTGAATGGGTACCGAGCTTCTTTGGTGGATGAAGCAAATGATCTAAAACTAATTGTGGTGATGGTGAACATGGATATTGTACACAATACACAAGTGAAGTTGTATATTCACAACTCTGTGAATACCCCACAAACCACTGGGTTACATACTTTAAAAGGGGGAATTAATATGGTATATGAATTATATCTCAATCAAGCTATTTTTATAAAATATCTAGACCTGTCCCCCGTCCCAACTCACCATGCCCTCAGCTAATGGCAGGACCATGTGAGCACATACAGTGCCTGTGTAAGAATTATAAAAAGCTGCCTTCTCTGGGCCAGAAAGAAAGCCACCCTTTCTTCCACACTGACACAGCCAGACTTAGAGCAAGCTGCACTGCTGGAAAAGGAAGCCTCAGATGGATTTCATCCAGGAGCCCTTGGGCAGGGCTGGGCCTGCATAAATATGTATGACATATTTACGACACAGTGCTCATCCATCACTCTACCATTACCAAAACAGATGGAAAAGATACCTTTCAGATGACCTACAGATATGCCATCAAATTAGTGTGCTTAATAACAAACACGTGATCTTCCCATTCCCCTCCTCTTACCATCCAAGGCCCCAAATATCCTGGTCTTCTAATGTTGCTTATCTTAGTGAAGTGTACCACCATTGAGTCAAGCCTATGAGAAAAACATTCTACAGCCCTCACATCCAACCCCTTACCAGGTGATGTCATTTTTACCTCAAGCTGTAGAAACACCAGCTCCCCCTCAACAATCATCAGCTGTGTAAACACAAATAATAGTTTCCTACTGGTTACCTTGTTGACATTTCTTACACCCTTCAATCTAATTGCTACAAAGAAGTCAGCCATGTGATCTTTATAAATCAAAGCATGTCACCTTGTTTATTGGCTGCTTGGAATAAGATAGCTTTTCTGAACCCGAACAAACTATCCCTGCAAATACTTCTGTCACCTCGCCACATGCCATTCTTCCCTTCACTGACTATATAGTGTGCTGACCTTCAGTCATGTCTAGGTCATATTGAGCTCTCTTTCACCTCATTTGCTTTAAGGCTAAACAGTGAAGACTGAATTGTAGAATTTCAAGCACCAAAGACAGTAGGGGGAAAGGGGAGGCTATAGTTTTCCTTTATAGAACTGTCACAGTTAGTGTATAATTTTGAATTAATTTGCTGAAATTCTATTCTCCACTAGACAGACCCTCAGTTCCATGAAAATAAGATCCTTCCCAGAATCTTGTAAAATGTCTATCAATAGCAAATACTCATTAAATAAATGCTCATTGGATAAATGGATGAACTCTGCTCATGGGGTCTCAGGAACCTCTTGTGGTGGCTCGCTCTTGCTATTATGAAATCTACAATTAAAATGCTTTCTTGGAGGGCCTGGGTGGTTCAGTTGATTAAGCGACTGACTTTGGCTCAGGTCATGATCTCACGGTACGAGTTTGAGACCTGCATCGAACTCTGCTGTCAGTGTAGAGCCTGCTTTAAATCCTCTGTCTCCTTCTCTCTCTGCCCCTCCCCTGCTCATACACTCTCTCTCTCAAAAATAAACAAACATTAAAAACATGCTTTCTTTACATCTGGATGCTTTGCTGTCATGATTGAGCCACCTGATTGAATCATGGTCCCATGCTAGTCCCATGTAATGAAGATCTGAGTGATAAAGATTCCAAGTCCAACATAACCTCAATGGTCTAGATAAAGCTATACTATCCAATAGTCTAACATAAGACAGTGTTTGGGGAAGGTTCACGTCCATATGCTTTTAGGGGACAATGGATTGGAAATTTTCTGATTAATTCAGACATGTTGGTCATAGGTGCTTCAATCACATCATCCCTCTCATTCATATATAAGCATCTCAAAGGCATGAGAATCAGTGGGTAAAATTAGATTAAGATACTCGTCTATGGAATCTTCTTAAGCAAGATTTCCTCCCAAAACATAGGCCCTGAAACAATATTGTCATATATTAAATCTCCTTGGAAGCCTGCAGATATTTTATGAATTAAAACATTTTTTATGATTCAAAAGACAAAGAACAAATATATCTCGTCCATATGGAAAAGCATAAAACACACTGAGAAGTTACCGAAAAATTGTTGACTTCTACAGAATCTTAGTTTTAAAAAAATCACAACTTTCCTATGTGACTGGGTTGAAGAGTATTGTGTTTGATTAGAAACTTTTGCTTTGTTTTTTAAATTCATACAGCATGAATGGCAAACTGATAAAGTTACAGCCTTTTGTTTTAAATTTAACTTGTTTTTAGACCATCAGAGCAAAGCAGCTTTGAACGTCATCAAAGTCATTATGTTCAAAGATGAACTTTATGTTTTTAGCTGCACTATTTAGTTATGAGAAATAGCACTGCCTGTAACACACAGCAAACTAAGCTCCTACTAATTATAGCACAACAGTTTAAGCTAATTAGTCTTTAGTAATTTCTCTTTTCAGATCCTGCCAGCACACTGATTCATCCTTAAAATTTTCTACATTTGTTTAATCTTTCTTCAAATTTATTTTTTCCAAATCTCAATGTGCTTTTACAGATTACAATCTAAGAAAAGTGAAAAATGTGCTACCTTTTCTGCTGGCAGAGGAAAGAGTAATCCTTTGTAGGAGCGATATGGTCAATTTCTGTTTTACACAAAGACTGGATAATGGATAGCAGTATAAAAAGGAAAAAAAAGGGAAAAAAGGAACTCTGGGCTCAGGAGACACACTGTCTTCTCTCTTTTTAAGAGAATGAAGTAGTATTATTTACAATCCAGTGCAATCCTTTTAATTTCAGTGTCTCTGCTCTCAGCATCTAGGTTACAGGTCACTAACTGGGGACACCTGGGTGATATCTGGCCTTCAGAATTGTTTTGTTTGAAGCAGAATTGGCCCATGTAGTGTTTTCATAAAAAAATTTAGTCTCTAACATTTAAAAAGTTAAGACATTTCATGTTCAGAATGGATTCCTGTTGATCTTGAAAAGTGTTCAGCTTTGGTAACAATGTTCCTGCATTTCCTCACTCGTTACATCATTCACTAAACAAATACTGAGTATCTACTACATTCCAGGCACTCTGTCAGACTCTAGATGTAGCAATGAAAAACAACAGTCTTTCAGTACAGTAAGGAAGAGAAAACTAAAAACGCATTCAATGTCAGATAAGGATCAAGAATATGGTGAACATACAGAGGATCGAAAGGATTTGCTTTTCAGTAGTCTGTTTAGGAATTCACATTAAAACAGTGACCTGGATGAAGTGAGCAAGCTGTACAGATCTGACAGAAGCCCTGAGGTGAGGGCATTCTTAGCATAGTAAGGAAGGACAAGGTTAGAGGGGCTGCATTCAAAGACACAGTAAGAAACGGTAAGAGATCTCACATGGGAAGCAGGAGAGGGCCTTGGGAGCCAAGATAATCAGTGAGATTTATTCTTATTCTAATGGGAAACCGCTTGGGGTTTGAGCAGAAGAGATTGATTTGACAAGTGTGGAATCAATCTGCTTCTTGGGTGGAGAACAGAACACTATGCGCAGTGGTGGGGGCAGGGGTGGGAGAAGAGGGTAGGTGGCACTAGGAAGAGATGTGGAGTAGAAAGGTGAGAGGCAGACACGACTTACATTTGAATGGCAGCAATATGGAGAATGAAAAGTGGTCAGCTTCTGGGTATACTCTGAAGGTAAAACTAAAAGGACAGATTAAAGAGTATGTGTGGAAGGTAAATAAGGGGAAAAAGAGCTCACAGATGACTCCGCTTTTGGGGCTGAACAATGCAATAAATGTGTCTTTTTTTCCATGGGCATCAAATGAATTACCATTTTTTTATTCAAGTATAATGAACATACAGCATTATATTAGTTTCAGGTGTACAATGTTGTGATTCAACAATTCTAGACGTTACTCCGTGCTCGTCCTGATGGTGGGGTAGGAGAATCCTAAACTCACCTTGTCCCACTGATACATCTAGATAACAGCCACATCAGTGCAACTAACCCAGAAAACAAACAAATGTGTCTTTTATCAAAGTGGTGAACACTGGAGAGGAGCAAGGTTTCTGGGAAAATCAAGATTATGGTTTGGAAATATAACTCTGAGATGTCAGCTTATATCCAGAGTAGAATTGGCAGGTGGTTTTCTGAGCCACAAGTTTGGGGGACAGGTCCAAGCTGGAAGTACGAAGTTAGGAGTAAATAAATGACAAAAACTAGGGAAGGGAGCACTCCCTTTAGGAAAAGCACGCCAGCATCTCCAGGCCATCTCAGACCCTACTAATTCTTATTGCTTTCACCAAGCTTATTTCACTCATTTACAGTATCATCCTAGGTGACCAAATTGAACAGAATTATAAAAAAGCCTAAGAAATGATAGGAGACATCTAGTTCTACAAGTTACCTTGCAGCATTTGTTACAACAAAAATTAAGTTGGAATGCATAGCTGGGCAAAGAAGTAAGGTGAAAAGCAGAGCAATTAATTCTAGAGCTTTTGCTGGGGTTGCTGGGAATGAGGGTGTGGGCAATGAGAGCATTAGGCTTGAACGGACCATGTGAAAACAGAAATAGGTTTTGGGTCTAGGAAGTGGCATTTTGGAGATAAGCCCTTTCACACACAGCTGCACGTCTGCAGGGCTGCAGTGATGGCTAAACCCATCCCTGGAATGAGGGAAAAGACTAGGGAGTTAGTTTGTCCTCTCTCTCCTAGGGTGGGTCTGTGGTGGCCGTGAGGGATTTGTAGGGCAGAGACACTTCAATGAAGAATTCACAATGTGGGACCTAACACTTCACATGGTTCGGGATTTCCTGTGCAGTCAAGATGGTTGACCCTCATTATTTATGAATTTCATGTCTGTAAGTTCACCTACTGCCTAAAATTTATTTGTAACCCCCAAATCAGTATTTGCAGTACTTTGGCGGTCATTTGAACACATGCACAAAGTGTTGAAAAGTCTGAGTCACACCCTGTGCACATTCCCAATTGAGGTTGAGGAAGCAATGGTCTCTGCCTTCTTGTTTCAGCTCTCATACTGTAAACAAGCATCCTTTATTTCTGTATATTTAATGCCATGGTTTTTGCGCTTGTGTGCTTTTGGTTGACCTCACGGTTTCAATGGACCCCAAACATAGGGCTGAAATCTATCTCATGTTCTTATGCATAAGGAAACTGTGCTGTGCCTTAGGGGGAAAAATATGTTTGTTAGAAAAGCTTTGTTTGAGCATGAATAATAGAGCTCTTGACCATGAGTTTAATGTTAATAAATCAACACTGTACATTCCGCAAGATTTCTTTAAACAGAAACATACATAAAACAAGGTTATGAATTGATTGGCTGAAGATAATGTTGTGACCAGAGGTTTGCAGGAATCTAACCCTATATTTCCCTGAGGAGCAATGGTTCAGTATTCGCTAACTTGTGTCAACAGTGACTTTATGGAAGATAACTACCATAAATAGTGAAAACTGACTATTCACATTGGGCTACCCAGAACCAATATAGTAACATAAAACAGTTCCTAGGTTGGTTATACCCCTGAGGTTCCTGGAAAAAGCAATAAAATCTTCTTGGTATGGACACTCCTTAACCCAAGGCTAAAGAGAGTCTCATGTTGGCCTGGGTAGGCAGAAATTCTACTGGAGATCATATTCACATCAAAAATTATTTATGAAAAGATGGTCAATGTCGCTCATCAGGGAAATACAAATCAAAACCACACTGAGATATCACCTCACGCTGGTCAGAGTGGCTAAAATGAACAAATCAGGAGACTACAGACGCTGGAGAGGATGTGGAGAAACGGGAACCCTCTTGCACTGTTGGTGGGAATGCAAACTGGCGCAGCCACTCTGGAAAACAGTGTGGAGGTTCCTCAAAAAATTAAAAATAGATCTACCCTATGACCCAGCAACAGCACTGCTAGGAATTTACCCAAGGGATACAGGAGTGCTGATGCATGGGGGCACTTGTACCCCAATTTTTATGACAGCACTCTCAACAATAGCCAAACTATGGAAAGAGCCTAAATGTCCATCAACTGATGAATGGATAAAGAAATTGTGGTTTATATATACAATGGAATACTACGTGGCAATGAGAAAGAATGAAATATGGCCTTTTGTAGCAACTTGGATGGAACTGGAGAGTGTTATGCTAAGTGAAATAAGTCATACAGAGAAAGAGATACCATATGTTTTCACTCTTATGTGGATCCTGAGAAACTTAACAGAAGACTATGGGGGAGGGGAAGGAGAAAAAAAAAAGAGAGAGAGAGGGAGACAGCCAAACCATAAGAGACTCTAAAAACTGAGAACAAACTGAGGGTTGATGGGGGGTGGGAGGGAGGGGAGTGATGGGTATTGAGGAGGGCACCTGTTGGGATGAGCACTGGGTGTTGTATGGAAATCAATCTGACAATAAATTTCTTATTAAAAAACAAAGACTAAATTTCCCTGTGCTGGCTTCAGCAGCACGTATACTAAGACTAAAATGCCTTTTACCCTTTCTTTGCACAATTAGACAAAATATATAATATAGACAGGAGAAAAGTAATTTTCTCATAATATACATACAAGTCATTAATCATAATATAAATAATACTCTAAAATAACTGACCTTTGAAATTTTAAGTTTTACCTGAAATAACTTCTCTATTAGTAGTTTCTACTTTATGGGGGCTTTTATTTAAAAAGTGATTCTTGGGGCACCTGGGTGGCTCAGTTGGATAAGCGTCCGACTTCAGCTCAGGTCATAATCTCATGGTTTGTGAGTCTGAACCCTGCATCGGACTCTGTGCTGACACCTTAGAGCCTGGAGCCTGCTTCATATTCTGTGTCTCCCTCTCTCTCTCTGCCCCTCCCTGGCTCATTCTCTGTCTCTCTCAGTCTCTCAAAAAGAAATAAACATTAAAAAAACTATTTTTAAAAAATGGGAACACTTTTATATTCCCAACAGACCAACAAATCACAGGTTCACACAGGCAATGTCCTGAGCTAATAAACATTATGAAGGAATACCTAAATACTTAAGCCATTAAACAATTAAAATAATAAAGAAAAAATGGGGTTGCATGTCAAACCATCAGAAAAAAACAAGATGCTCTGAATAGAGAACAGGAACATAGAAAAAAGAGCCAGACAGAATGTCTAGACAGGGAAAATACAATCACTAGAAGTAAAAACTCAAAGGATTATTTAATAGTAAATTGGCAGAGATTAATTAGTGATGTAAAGGCTAGAAAGAAGTAAGTAACTGTGAACAGTGCAAAGAGATGTGGAGATAGAAAACCTGACAGACAGGCAAGTTAACAGAGATGCAGGAGAGAATGAGAAGTTTCAAAATATATTCAAAAGAAAATGAGAAGGAGTGGAGTTGCCATGGGGATAAATGAATCTGGAAGATATCTGCTAAAAATTTTTCAGTTGTCATAAGACATGCATCCCAAGATCCAGTTATCATTCCCTGGAACTGTATAGAAATGACAGGAGCTGATCGTGCACAGATAGCATGCACTCTGTGGTAGGCACTGCTCTGGGTGCTTGACACATTTTAGTTCATTTAACCCTCACACCCAGTGAAGTAAATTCCACCGTGAAGCTTTGCTCTGCAGATGAAGAAATAGAAACACAAGCAGGTCAAGTATTTGTCCAAAGTCATGAGGCTGACAAGCCGTGGAGATGCGATTCAAACCCAGGCGGTCTGGCTCCAGTCTAGGAGTGTCTTTAACACTGCATTTTGCAGTGAAATTATTGTCTGAAGAACAAGGGCAAATAAACGCACTTTCAGACCAATGGGGGGAAAGAGAAAACAAAATAGCACTGATCACCTACAGAAACATACTAAATAGATTTCTAATAGAGGTCTCAAAGAAGAAAAATGAGTCCAGATGCAAGAAAGCGGGTGCCCAACAGCAATAGTAAATGTGTGAGTGAATCTAAAAAAGAAACACTGATTTGCGTGAAGTAACAGTAAGGCTTCCAGAGAAACACCTACATATCTAATTTCTCTCTTCCTCGGAGATAGTCTCCAAACTAAGATCTACTTGCAATATAGAGGTATGTTTTGAAGGCAGGAAAACAGAATAGCAAAGTGTACTAAAATTTTACAAGCCAGAAAACAGAAGTGATGGTGTTAACTGTTTCACAAAATGGGAGAAAGATGAATGAGGAAATCCCCAAAATGAGCAGACTGACAGGAAGAATCCTCAAAATCCTTAGGAATGGAGGTAGCAGGCACATCTGGAAAAGGAAAGGAAGTGGAGGGGGTGGTAAAATAAAAACTTTAAGCAGCAGATACCCAGATTTCTGGTCTGCCCACCTACAACCAAGGAAGTCTCATTCCACAACAGAGAAAGGGCTTATTCTCTAGAGGATGAAACACTGGATGCCTTAAGTAGACATTACTTGGTTGATCTTGGGAAGCATCTTGTGAGAAAACAGGTGGACGAAATAAATAGATACACCTTGGATACTGCAATCTCTAAGGCCTCTTCTCCCACCACGCTCGTAGAACACTAGTGGCAATGTTATTGCCAACCAGGGGGAAGACTGGATTCTTTTCCCCTCTGAAGAATCTGACTGGCTCAAAAGGGAAGAACTAAAAGCACTGATATTTAAGGGGCTCCCAATGAAATGAGCAACAATATGGTTACCTCACAATGACAAGATCCACCATGAAAATGGAGATTTCTGTTAGGGTATTGGTTCCCCACTCTTAGGCCTGTGCAAATAACCCAAAATAACCAGATATCTGCAAGACAATTTCTCATTTGAAAGACAGAAACCAACCAGCATAAAACAGAAACGAAGCTACTTGGGAAAAACATTTTGTATAGGGGAAGAAAACAAAGGAAGAAAACCATCTATCATTCATATCTTCATATGTATATGAAAAGATATTACAACTACTGAACCAAAAAAAGATATAGAGGATATTAAGAGTACAAAAATTCTCTTCAATTGCAAACATTAGACAGCACATATTAAAAATTCACTAGAAGTGTTCAAAGAAAAGGTTGAAAATATTTACCAAGAGATACAGATAAAAGCCCAAAGAAATAAATTCGGATAGAAATGTGTGTGGGTGTTAGTGGTAGTGAGGGTCGGGGAGTGAAGAGAGGAGAGGAGCAATCCATTCTAGGCTATCCAAAATGCAAATAACAATGTACGTGAAAAGGAAAACAGAAAAAACTAAAAAGAGGAAATCATAAGATCTCTCAGAAGTAAAGGACTGATGTCCTAAAACTATAAGGATCCATAGAGTTAGATAAAATGTTAGATACGTTTATATCTTATCTAACATATGTTTTATCTAACATAAAAAAGTTTATGTTAGATAAAATTTGACTCATAAAAATCAAATCATTGTGAAAATCCTACAAACCTCCTCCAGAGAAAAACAGGTCCCTCTATGTAAAGAATCAAAGTGGCATCAGATTTCTCAACAGCAACATTGGGTGCTGAATAACAGGAGAATATCTTCAGAGTACTGAAGGAAAATCATTTTTAATATCAAATCCCTAGAAGGCTGAGTCTCTCAATTAAGTATGCCGTTAAAGAATTTCTAGAACACATGATCTGGAAAAAATCATAGATATTATTCATCCTTTCTTAGGACACTTGAGAATATGGCATTCTAAAACAACAAATACCAACACAGAGGAAGTGAGATGTCAGGAAGCCACTCCGGCCTCTGATGTGCAGGAAAAAGCTAGTTTACATGGGAGCACTCCAAAGACCTCCAGAACAGATTTCTCTGAGAAGATAAAACCGACAGGGTATCTGATGCATCTCAATATCTGAGAGGACATTCAGAAAACTAGCCAAAGTTTTGGATGACGTAAGCATAAAACCACAGAAAATTAAGAAAGTAAAACAAACAAACAAGATTACTTATTTGTGGGAAAAGAAAAATTAAGCATGAAAGAAAAATAATTAGTAATTATACTTTGCTACGAATCTCAGCTCTAAACATTATTTGCAAAGTCATCATCATGTAAACACTGAAGAGTGACCTGTCTCAAATTTTGATCTAATAAAATCCTTTGATAATATGCCCTAAGACAATGCATATGAAAATATTAATTGGCAACTGGCTTTTTCTCAGTTCCCCCCCCCCCAACCCCTGCCCCAGCTTCAAACAAAGGCAGGTGAAGTGTTTACTTACCTTGGAGGTTTGGATGATGGCTGGGCCAGAAAACTGACAGGCTTATGCTCTTTTGAAACTCTCTCTAGTCAAAGTACAGTAGGTGGGATGTAATGTCGATTTCCCCATTTTTAATTTTGTGCTTTTATAAGAGTTATGACTTTAAAATGCTGGATTTCACAAACCTTATGCAAAGGCAATCTCACATTGCTGTGGTTGGCAAGGTGGTGCTCTGAGAGTATTAGGGCATCAGTTCAGAGCTGATGGTCAAACAATGCTTAAAAGTAAACTGAAAGTAGTTTCCTCTAGGAAAGGAGACATAAAGAGGAAATGTGCAGAAGCCTGAATTTTCCTTAATTTTTTTAATGGTTATTTATTTTTGAGAGAGAGAGAGAGAGAGAGAGAGAGAGAGAGAACAAGTGGGGGAGGGGCAGCAAAAGAGGGAGACAACAGAATCTGAAGCAGGCTCCAGGCTCTGAGCTGTCAGCACATAGCCACAGGTCCCCCAGAAGTTTTCCTTAAAACCAGACACAAATAAAAAAGTACATACAGGTTTATACATGCTTATGTTGTTTCTGACATTTAAAAAACCCTGGAAAATCAAAGGAACTGTATCAGTAATGTCTAATTGATGACATTAAAAATTTCAACAAAAAATATTTGTCAACAATATTTCAGCATTTTGGAGGACAATATAGTTTAAAGTACTGCAAAATACTCTATTGTTAGAAATATTGAATTAACTTTAGACTTTGTTAAACATGCATACTGAAATTTCTAGGGCAATTACTAGAAGAAAATAAATAAGGTGTATAACTTCCAATGTTATTGAGTGGGGAAGAGATTCTCAACCAATCCATATGCGAAGTACACACAAAAAACGCAGAATGAATTAGAAAGCAATATTAGCATATGAACACCTAAATTCTAAGGCAAGTAATTAATAAAAGATAGTTGGTTACCTCATGTGGACCAAAAATATTCCGATTATAAATTTTTATGCATCAAGAAATCACTAAATATACAAAGCAAAAATACAGAAATACTAGGATAAACTGTGAAATCCACTATCATATGAGAGAAACTGATTGTTTAGCTAAAGCATCAGTAATGAGATAATATAATTTCAGCAACAAAATTAACAAGTTTAACCCACTGAACATATGGAGAACACTGCTCTGATCTATGGGACACTAGGTTAGAAACAAGTAAGAAAAGGTGACTAGAAAAACTCGATATGTTTGGAAGTTCAAAAACACAAATCTGGTAACTCACAGATCCAAGAGAAATTTCATTCATCATAATGAAATTATAACAGTTATAGAAGTGAACATAATAAATATGCTATTATGTCAAACTCTGGTTTGCAGTTAAAACTGATGTCAGGAAAATTTAAAGCCATACATATTTATATGAGAACAGAAGAATGGTAAGAAAGTAATAAGTTAACCATATAAATTAAGTGATGTAAAAAAGAACAATAAAATAATCTAAGAAGTTGGAAAGAACAATAAAAATAAAATGAATGACATATAAAGATTCAAAAGTGAACATAATGCCAAGTTCTGACAAGTTTTATTAAAAAGAGGAGTAAAATAATACTTAGAATGAAACAGGGAGTGTACATACAAAGAATGATAATAATAAAAGGAAAGGTTTTGAAATAACTTTTTGCCAATGCACTAGAAAATATAAAAATATGGAGGAAATTCCTAGTGAAGCCACAACTTTCCATAAAGAAAAAGATAATATGATTACTCCTGTAACTATTCAAGAGATTCAATTAATAGTTAAAATATTTCCTCGGGGTATCTAGGTGGCTCAGTTAGTTAAGCTTCTGGCTGTTGATTTTGGTTTAGGTCATAATCTCATTGTTGGTGGGATTGAGCTCTGCCTCAGGTTCCACATCCACAGAGCAGAAGCTGCTTAGGGTTCTCTCTCTCTCTCTCTCTCTCTCTCTCCCTCCACTCCTCTCCTGCTCTCTCTCTCTCAAAAAAATTTAAAAAAATATAAAAAAAATAAGCATTCAAAAAAAAATAAGCATTCAAAAATTTTTTTCCTCAATGAAACTCCAAGCCCAGTTGTTATTTGTAGGTTCTACTTCTTTTTTTCTTAAATTTGTCTTAAATGTTCATTTATTTTTGAGACAGACAGAGTGCAAGTGGGGGAGGAGCAGAGAGAGAAGGAAGCACAGAATCCAAAGCAGGCTTCAGGCTCCAAGCTGTCAGCACAGAGCCCAACACAGGGCTTGAACTCACCAAGTGTGAATCATGACCTTAGCCCAAGTAGGAAGCTTAACTGACTGAGCCACCCAGGCACCCCTGTAAGTTCTACTTCTTATTCAAGGAATATATAATTCCAATTTTTCTTACATTCTTCTAGGGAATATAAAAATAAGAAATATTCTCCAGCTCATTTTTAGAGATGCACATAACTTTGATACTAAAGCCAAAGAAAGGACAGTATAAGAGAAAATAAAAAGAAAATCTCCTATATGAATATATATGTAAAAATGCAAAATAAAATGTTGGCAAATACCCACTTGCATCCATGTATTTAAAAAACTTACATAAAAGCCAAGAGGAAACTAACCCAGGAATAGTAGTTTAATATTAAAAAATATTCACTACATTAATAGTTTAAAGGAGAAAAACAAAAGGAGTATCTCAGTAAAAGTAGGAAAAGCTCTTAAAAGAATAAAACATTCATAATAAAAACTAACCTGAAAAGGATCTGCATTAGTATTTACAAAATCCATAGAAAATGTCCTATCAAATGATGCAATGTTACTCTTAATTTATTCTCTTTAAAATCAGTATCAAGGGGCACGTGGGTGGTTCAGTCCGTTAGTATCCGAATTCGGTTCAGGTCATGATCTCATGGTTCGTGAGTTTGAGCTCTGTATCAGGCTCTGTGCAGACAGCTCAGAGCCTGGAGCCTGCTTTGGATTCTGTGTCTCCCATTCTGCCCTTCCCCCTCTCATTCTCTGTCTCTCTCTATCTCTCTGTGTCTCTCTCTCTCAAAAATAAACATTAAAAAAGTAAATAAATAAAATCAGGATCAAGATAGGAATATCTACCATCAAACTATTAATTTAACACTCTATTAGGCTCTTAGAGAAAGAGCAGTGTTGATAAGGCAACAAAAATTCTCATTATTTGCCGATAATACGATTCTCCAAACACAAAGCGCAAAGAAGCCAGAAACAATGACCACACGTTGCACTTGGGTTGGTTAAGAATGGACTCTTCGATCAATTGGGCTGCTAAAGTTGATTTCCCATATTGGAATAATATAAATGGGTACTTACACCTCCTATGATATACAAAATCAATTCCAGATAATTAAATACTTAATGTAAAGAGCATAACATTAAACATTTATAAGTACCTTTAGAAGAATGTCTTTACCATTTAAGGATGAGGGACAAAAATTTTTAAACAACTCGTAAAAGAACACAGGTTATAAAGAGACGGATACCTTAATTCAAAAGTAAGAACATCTGTTCATCATTTGACAGACTCAAGGAAAAAAACAACTAGCCACTAAAAAGATGATCAATCCAAAGTATACAAAGAACTGTAAAAAAAAAAAAAAAAAGGCTATCATACAGTAAAAAGAAAAAAATCTACATCAACCAAATATAGAAAAGGAGTTTAACGTCATTGTAATCACAGAAATGCAAATTAAACCATAGTGAAACGCAATTTTATATTCATCCGATTTGCACAAATTAAAAAACAGACCAATAACAAGCACTGGCAAGGATATAGAGCAGCAGACACTCAAAACCTAATGCTGAGGGGACAAAAATGTTGCAGATGTACGCATACTGTATGGTGCCACTATATAAAAGTTTAAAAGATTAAAAAGGTACAACAATTTAGCCTGTGTAAATTGCTTAGAAAAACCAATGTGCATTCTAAGGATAAAAACCACACTTAATTTACAGCAGTGAATCACTATTGAGAGGAGCAGCCAGTGAAGGAAATGTCAGCAGGGTGAGTTAGCAGGTAGGTTTAATTGAACTTCAAATGCTTTAAATCTTAACTGGTGGCTACACTGAAATTCTTTCCAATTTCTCCCTACTATTTGCGTGTCTAACATAATTCATGATTAAAATATAATGCACCACAAAATGACCAAAATAAAAACATTGTAATAAAGAAATATAAGAAATTCAGGAATAAGACAAATAAAACTGAGTATTAATGAAGCAAAGATATTTGGGGGTTTGGGGTTGCTATCCTAAACTGCTGTGGTTGGAATTAAGAATCTGGAAAAAATGTTCAAATATATTAAACACGTATCAAAGATTATACACATGTCACATAATAGCAAATAACTGAGAAATCTATAACTCAAACACTGCATCATTTAAAAAAATTTTCCCTTCCACAGAAGTTTTTTTACTATTCCACAAATAAGCTACTGGAAAGGGTTAAGAATGGCTACAAAAAGGAGACCTCTTAAATTAAGAATGACCTTTTTCATTTTCATTTTATTACAAACACGATTTCCAAGCAACTTGAAAATTAAGATAACATTTCCTTGCATTTTCTCCAGTGTTAAAAGTGGTGCATTGACTATCCTTTCATATATTCATTTATCCATGAAGCACATTTTAAATACTTTCTCCATAACTAATACAAACAAAAAGTATCACTAACCATGCAAACATAATCAAGAGAGGAGACATATAGTGAACAATTAGGATGTTTCTCAGTGACAACCCAGTTACCATCCATTTGTCTACAGCAAAGACAGTCAAAATGCCCTGAAGTCATGAGCATCTTACTAATACAAGGGTCTTGATCCTAATTCCATCTTCGGTTAATGCATCACATCCTTTCAAGGCTACCAAGTCAAAGCGAGGCTTTTTTAAAACTGGTGGTTTGAAATCTCTGATCTAGCAAATATTTTCCACTGTTTTTTCCACTGTCTTTGGTCTCTTTACCAGAAGATACCAGTTATATCTCAACTATATCATTTTAAAAATGCACCTTTTACATTTCCAATCTAACATGGCATTAGGCAAAGAATACCCAAAATTCCTTCTTGTCTATTTCCAAAAGACACTTATGAACCGTCCCCTCCTCAAACTGCAAAACCAAAGCAAACCAAAGACTCCCTGTACACCAGCACTGCTAAGCAACTCATGACAAGCACCAGAACAAGAATGTATGTGAGGCTGTTACCACATGTATCCTGATAGGGTGCACCCAAGTGAAAAACTCAAGGATCGTAGCAAACAAACAAAAAACTGACAACCCTTTTTGGGAGAGGCAATCAACCATGTGCTGTTAGCTTCTCTGCAAGTTTTTGCCGGGTGTGCCAAGGCTGAAAGGTCTTTCTCAGGATGTGTCTGCAGAGAGCAGCCTGGAAGGATAAGGTAATGGCTTTCTCTAGGATTAAAAGCAGTTTGCTTACTGCTTGCTATAAGAGAGGCAGGGTCTCTAAGCCCAGTGTTCCTCAGCTGTGTGTGCAGCATCTTTCCAGCCACAGCTTAACACCTCTGTGGGACTTGAGGGTAAGGAAGCATGTTGCTTGCTGAGCTGTGAGTAATAAAGGCCTCTGTCACTGATCCAGGAATATCGTGTCTTCTGCTACCATCAGTGAAACAGCAGCAGGCTAACTTATTAGCTTGTAAGTAGGGTAAATAAAATCCTAGACTTAACAACTTTATCCCACTTGGCCTGTTAAGTACTGGACAGGGAGACTAGAAGAGGCATGATATAATTTCAGAAGTATTTCCAAAAAAGCCATACTCTCTATGAAGGATAGACTGAAAAAAAATCTTTAAAAAATCTGTAATAGAAAAATATCACTGCATAAAGGGAACAATATATTTGGTGAAAGACTCCTAGAAATAGGGAATTAGACTGGGAATTGTACATTCTGCTATAGATCAGAGCAAAGAATCTGACCTCTGCATGTAGCAAAGCAAACAGAGTCAGGGTAATCCACTGATAGCATCTGTTGATAAAAACAGAGTTTGGATAAAATTTGCTTTAGAGCATATTTAAAATATTAAGCATAAAAATGAAAACACCAAATGGAAGTGGGAACAAACACTGCCTGTAGATCCAAAAGAGCATTTCAGAAAACTGACTATATCCTCAAAAGAATACAAACAAATAGATGTGGCCTCATCGAATGACGAACAGAAATTCAAAGGAAAGAACAGCCTGAGGTAAAACGTATTTCAAAAAATAGGACAAAAAAAATCCAGTATACAGAGTATCAGTG
Source organism: Panthera uncia (assembly GCF_023721935.1). Classification (NCBI taxonomy): domain Eukaryota; kingdom Metazoa; phylum Chordata; class Mammalia; order Carnivora; family Felidae; genus Panthera; species Panthera uncia. The sequence goes on from NC_064816.1 coordinate 39,896,253, forward strand.
CCTTTTAAATATGAGTAAATCAAACATAAAACTAAAAGATATAAAAGAAGGAAAATTTCCTAAACTGTGTACAAAACATGCAATTATAATAATAACTCAAATTCTAAGCAAAGTAATTTTAAAAAGAGCTAAATGTTGCTGTATGCTAGAAATATGCATGTTTTTAACTAAAGGGATGAAGAAAAATTATCACATATGCAACCAAGTGAGACAAAAAAGCAACAAAAAAGGAAGTGGTGGTGAGCTCCCAAGAAACGGAAGTGAGTCTGATCTCAGACTTGTGTTCAGCAACACTAACTCCATAAGACAATAGGACACCATATGGGAATTCTTTGGCAGTTTGGGGATTCAACCTTTGTACTAACCAGAAGGTATCTGCATACTCAAGTCAATATAATGACATTCTTTAAAATGTAATACGATGAAACAGGGGCAGCTGGGAGGCTCACCTGGTGATGCATCAGACTCTTGATTGCAAATCAGGTCATGATCTCACAGTTCACCCTGCATCAGGCTCTATGCTGATAGCACGGAGCCCGCTTGGGATGCTTTCTTTCCCTCTCTTTCTGCCCCTCACACATGCGTGCACTCTCAAAATAAATTTTAAAATATGATGATACATAGTTCCGTTTTTAAACGTGAGTTATTAAATAGTAAATATTTAAAAATGGAGATACTAAAAAAATAAAAATGCAAGAATGGGAAGAGGTCTCATGGCAGGCACTGAAACTAGGTAAAAACACTGATACCTCATAGATTCTGGCAAAATTCTGGTTAAAGACAATATGCACATATTAAATCATTCATGAGAAAAATATTATATGTATACTTAGTATATACACACATACATGCATATATACATAGTGCCTAATATATATGCTTGCCCTGTATGTGTACACACACACACACACACACACACACACACCCCTCTATGAAAACGGCAGAACAACAATTTAAATCAATAACCACAGAAATCACCAGGACAGCAAAATATACAGTAAGGGAAAAAAGGAACGAAACTTATTGTTTAAAATGGAGTAACTCTGAAAAAACAATTTAGATTTAAAATTCTGGCTATTAAAAGAACATATACAATACTAATTGGTAAACTTCAAGGCAAACTTAAATTTGTATGATATAAAATCTAGCTTTCAAAGTACTCAGGAAGGTACAGCTTTAAATCAGAGAGCCAGAAACACTGTTCATCGAAGATAACAAAGTGAAAACAATGGAAAGAGCAAGTAAGTATGCAAACAGAGCATGCAGAATATAGTATCAGGAGCAAAACCAACCATTGTCATTATAAAGAACAGAAAGCTGCAGAATAAGCCATGCATTAAATGACACATCATCAATTTCTTAATGGCTTGTGGCTGTGGGGAGACAATACTACCACATTATAAGAACACATGCATTCCAATTTCAGAATTACTGAGGTATATGTAAAGAACTAAGAGAAACCTTACAACCAAGGTAACCCTAAGATGCATTACATACAAAATATACAGCTAAAGCAAAGGAACAGAAACTAAAAGAAGCAAAAAGTAGAAAGTAGTCACAAGATATTATCAGGAAGATAAAAACTAAATGAGATCTCTGGTCCCAATTCAGAATTCCCTGGAGAAAGGCTGTGATTTTTCTCAGGTTGGGCCACAAGTTCACCCAGGTCCAATTAACACGGTACAAAGCTGGCCTCCAGAGCCCTGCCTCAGTGAGGGTTGCCCTGAAGGTCACTGTGAGCTGGGCAAAACCACAAGGGAGGTCAATAAGATTCTTTTTCTTCTCATTGTCTTGGTTCCTTAAATCTTTTCAAATCTCTCAGACATAATTCTCTAATTTCTCTAATTTCAATGTTCTCCCAGAGCGAGGATCATGTCTGACAATTCCTTCATTTTCTTTTCAGTTCAAACGCAGTAGCAGACAGAGTAGCTACTCGATGAACATATTCTTAACTGGATTCTTTTTTCCATTCCTAAACAGAATCCTTACAAAAACAGCAAAATGGAAAACACACCCCCACGCATTTTAAGCTCTGATTTGTACAGTACATAGAGATCCAAAAGATCATACTGAATTGTCTCCTCAACCTATTTATCCAATTAATAAAATCCACGTATTGTTTCTGAAATCCAAAATGACCACACAAACTCAGTTAAATATTTTAAAATATTGGGTTTGCTAGATGTTGCAAATGTAAACTTACATGCAAACTGGAGTTTAGCTTCTCTGCTGACAATTGTCCCAAGTGAATTTGTCGCAAAACACTGGTAACTTCCCGTATCCCAGTTTCTGTTTGGGTTAATAACGACAAGATTTCCTCCGTTCAACTTATAGCGATATTCCATACTCGGATTAATATCACTTCCATTCAGCTGCCATCTGTAAAACAAATATCAAGATTTTTCCCCTCTTACCCCTCTTAATTTAATTTTTTAAATTTTTAAAAAATCCACATTATAAAATCTACTTTAAACATCACCTTTCATAAATGAGGACGATAAATATATTATTCCATGGTGGCATACCTGAATTGAAGCATGGCCCAGCTATTTAGCGGAAACAAACGGTTAAAGTATAGTAGAAAGCATAACAGAATAGCCTCTAGAAGTTAAGGATTTTTCAAGATTTTCTGAAGAGGTAAGAATGATCTGTTCACTGGGGGGAAAATTTAGGCTGGGTCTGCATAGGCAAATAGGAAGTAGAAAGTTGAGGTAATTATCTCATGTACTTCAGGCCAATCTCATGCTGCCAATGAAGGGGGGAAAGAGCACACTTCTTTTGATTTATTCAGACCGACTGAGCACATTTAATAAATTAACTGGATAAGTGCTCAACTATCCATTTCAATTTGTCTGGGTAAATACCTATCCCTGAGGCACTCTCCACTCCTCTCAGCCATCACAATGCTATTTCCTAAATGGCACACTGCAGTAAAAGACCCTAAATGCCACCAAGGGGGTCCGCAACAGTAAAGGCATTAACCCCAGAGCCATATTTATCAATAGGAAGCCAAAATAAGAAAGGAAAAAAGATGCTGGTTTTTAAACACGAGTTTTTAAACAGAAAAAACAGTTTTTAAAAGAGGAGAATACTTGACACATCAAAGTCGATTTCACCTTGAAAAACTCAGAAATAACCCACAGTCTCAAGAACACATCTGTTGTATAAATTAAGCCGTCTTCCTCCTGGAAGACTTAATTGTTACAGTAAAATTATACTATCAATTCTATCAATTTTTGTATATTATAACAACAATCATCTCAGTTGCTCATTGTAACTGAGAATGTGGGTAATCTAATACTCATTTTATAGATGAGGATTTCAATAAAAAAGTTGAGATGTCAGCTGTTCCCAAATAACTCATTACTGGACCAGAAGTAGTACTCATTTTTGAATTCCAGCTCAGAGTTCTTTACTCATGTCATGTGTCATCTAAAAATTGTTATATTAGTACATAAAATATTTAACTTGGACATATTATGTGCTCTGAAAACAAATAAAGACATGAAATGTGAATATTATCACGAATGAAAGTACACAAAATACAGTTTGATACCATTTATTTAAAGTTTTAAAACATATAAAGTAGTATCAATGAACTAAACATATTTTAAAACGTGAAAATGAAAAACCTCCACTTTAAGGTATTTTAAAGCTCTCATGGAAAGAAAGTGGGGTATGTTTGGGGGCAATACGAGGAAATTTAGGTTTTTGGTTTTCTTTCTCTTTTTTTAAATGTTTATTTATTTTTGAGAGAGATCAGGAAAGAGGTAGAAAGAGAGGGGACAGAAGATCTGAATCAGGCTCCATGATGACAGCAAAGCCCAACGTGGGTCTTGAACTCACAAACCATGAGATCATGACCTGAATGGAAGCTAATGTTTAGCCAACTGAGCCACCTACATGCCCCTGTCTTTATTTCTTAAGTTGAGTAGTGGTTTTATGGATGTTCATCATTACACTAGATTATGTGTTTATATCATTTTCTATATCTGAATAATACCTAATAAAGTTTTAATGATGGAAGCCATAGGAAATGAACAAATGTATAAGTTTAGTCCCACATTTCAATGGTTTCCAGGCAGGTACAAATGCAGACAAACCACATGGAAGACACAGTCCTACACATGCTGGGTTTGACTTTCAGAGAATAAATATGACAGTAAATCACAAGTGGGTGGGTTGAAATTCTTTTTAATTTTTACTTATTTTTGAAGGAGAGAGAGACAAAGTGTGAGTGGGGGAGGGGCAGAGAGAAGATGACACAGAATCGGAAGCAGGCTCCAGGCTCTGAGCTGTCAGCACAGAGCCCAACGTGGGGTTTGAACTTATGAGCCGTGACATCATGACCTGAGCTGAAGTTGGATGCTTAACCAACTGAGCCACCCAGATGCCCCATGTGGTGGGTTGAATTTTTAAGCAATGAATGGTTTGTAAGCTTCTGAGCATCTTAATGCTTGCATTGGGAAAAACTCTAAACTCAAATCAGAAAAGATGTAGTTAATTTCATACACTTTTGAACGACAGACTCTCATGACAAAGGGTACTTGTATTTTTGTTACCCAGAAAATACAGTTTGTTGGGGGAAAAGAGGATTTTAGCTCTAGAGTTAGAATCTTTATGGTCTGACTAAACATGTCTGAAGGCTTAATTTGAAAATTGTGTTTTTGTGTTTAGCTGATGAATAATAAAGGTACAGTGGCTATGTGGAAAATTGAAAAGATAAATAAAAATATGGAAAAGCAATTCTTCTTGCCTACTTAGTAGCTGGAAAGATTTAAGATATCATAAAGTATGTAGGAAAATACTTTATATCAGTAAGTGTCTAAGATCTGAAAGCTATCTTCCCAAAGCTTTGACTAAACAACTAAAATGGAAAAGATTTTTTCATGCATAAATATTTCGTACTTTCTTTAGCTCGATCTTCATCACATAGACTGAATGCCTAGATTATTGCATTATGTGAAAAGGCAAAATCTACTCCCTTTTAAATATGTTTCCGCTATGCCAAAAGTAAGTGCTTTGCTTCACCAAACTCTTCAGAGCTAAGACATACCCAAAAGAATGTTAATTTTCTTTTAACAAAGTGATACAATTATTTCCCTCCTTCTTAACACTATTTATTATTAAATGGACTTCATCCCCAGATGATATAAAAGTCCTCAGTTATCTTGTTAAACACTGATTATTTTTCCTCTTACTGAAAGTATGTGAATTAAAAAGGTCTGTATTTATTTAAACTCTGAAATGTGTAAGGAATCTCTGGGACTGAAATTCCAAAAAATTATCACATCCTGAGAAAATAGTGTACTTAAGTTCCCAATGCAAAATATTCATATTTAAGCCTGATTTCTAAATATTTCTGATACTTTCTTCTGCATAAGAAACCTTCAAGAAAACTGAAGGCATACACACACTTACTCCTTTTACAAAGTATGTGTCCAATAAATCTACAAATTAGACTAATTTTCTTTGCAGTAAATTGTAATCAACTGCTTAGAGTTCAAGAACAACACATAGTAATAAAGTGTGACAGGTGAGTGGCACATTGAGGCCATGAATTTGGGAAGTTTTTAGAGGCAGATACTGTCTTTTAGTTTTGCACATACATAATTATTTGTAAAAGGTGCAGATGTCCACTTTTAAGAATAAAGTGTGAAGTTCATGAGAAACTCTAAAGTTTCAGAATAAAGTCTTTCTGAAATATCAAAATTGCTTTAAAATTCATAAAAGTAACATTTGCGCACCCAAATTCCATTCCAAAAGGCTTAATGCAGTGATCTGGAGCAAGAAAAGACAGCCCAGTGGCTCTTGGGGTTGCATATACCAGTATTTCAATCATACAACATTTACATTGTGCTCTAGAAACAGACTAACCTTGTAGATTTAGCTCAGTGGTAAATGTCACAAGATTAAGCACCTTTGTATAATCATAATGTTGTAACACTCTTGAATGATCTTATAAGTTCATTGCCAGCCTCCAGTGTTCAAATGCTCATTCTACACAAATTAGGATTTGCTTTTAGAATCCACAAGTGAGAAATGGTCTAATATTCATATTTCACAAATCTACTCATTCTCACGCAATGAGCTCTCATCCCCTTGCATTTCTTTGTGTGGAGGTTATCTGTGAATTTTTTTCTGGGCCAATGAGTAGAAGCTGAGGGCTGGAATGAGAAGTTCTGGGCTGTGCACTCTGCTAGCCTGAGACAACATGAATTTGATCTATCAACTTCTAAAATCATGTCTGCATTGTCTACACAACAGGGCGCTGGTTATGTCCTCACTGGAGAAACACTGGGCAGGTGGGGATAAGGAGGTTGGGCCAAGCCTGTACAATAGAATGGTGGGAGTCTATGGCAAATTTCCCTGTAAACGTTTTTTGAATACAATTTCTTTAAAACATCATGCATGCCGTTGAGCCAACAGGTTTTGAATTTTGACTATAACAGCAAAAGGTACCTGACACAGGGGCTATTACAACTGGCAGTTACTGCTTTTTCATGAGGAAAACTATAATTGTTACTTCTGGAAAACATGCTAAAACATCAGTGACTGAGGGTACAAGAATCACTGCCTTCCAATACAAAGAACAAACTGTGTAAGAGTGTGCGTGTGTGCATGCAAACATGAATTTATGTAAGAAGTTAAGTCAGTACAAAAAGCCTACACTTTCAGAGTTGAAAGGTGCTTTTGAAAGCATGACCTCCAATGCCTGATGAGTGTTTCAATCACTGCTGAATTCCCACCATCAGCCATAATAGCTGGTGCATGGTAGGGTCTCATAGAAGTTTCCTGAGTGGAGTAACTTAGCCATAACTAACTTCCATATAGTCGTCCCTCCCTGTGGTCAGCCACATTAGTAACAAACATCTCAAAGATGAGGAAGGAATGCATATTTATTTTCACTTACTTATTAGTTCTTATTTACTTACCATTCTAGTTATTCGATGATATGGCAACCCTTACACAAAACCTCAATGGCATGAACAACAATCATGAACATAATCATAGACATATCTTGCCACTATAATTTCAGGCACCAAGCCCTAAAACGGGTCTTTCACTAGAACCTGATAACAAGGTTGGAGACTGTCACCCTTTAAAAAGTGAAACTAACTAAACTGACTGACATCAGGTAGTTTCAAAATAATCCCTGGATACAATTCACCTCACAGTTGTTTATACAAAGCTAATGTCCTTCAGGATAGCTATGCTATCACACAAAATCTGGTCAGGAAAACGGAAATACAAACAATAAGCTGGTAAAAAAAATAAAACATCACACGTTAGACTGGAACATAAAGTGAAGAGAACAAAATAATTTGCTGAAATCTTTAGGGAGTGGGGCTAAGTTTTGGAAATAAGCCCACACTAAACACTTGTTAAATCAACGGGCAATACTTTATTTGGGGGCTGACAGGAAAATTAGGAATTTAATCACAGAAGCAATTTGTGGTTTTAGATGTGGCTTTCAAGTTAATAAGCAAATGCATTTGTGTTCAAATGCAATGTTTGTTAATATGTTTACTGAAGTGATGAGAATAATTGCAGCCCTTGAAAGAATGAATGTCTAAATTTGCATATTCAATACTTTATCCAAAAATAACTAGTTAGGCTTCGGCAATAATTGCCAAAGATATAAACGAGTTAAATTGCAATGCTGTGTTTTTTAAAAATTAAGTTTTTAAGATGTGTCTTATGACATAGATTTCCATTTCTTCTCATTCATAGATAAATTTTAAACATACATATTTAAGAAAAAAACACTGGGATTAAAAGCAACTGTTTAGTTTACATAGCTATAGCCTCATTCAAATTGATCACTGATTGCCTTAAAATTACTGGTACAAGAATAATAAAAGAGGTTTGCCATTCCGGCTTTCTCTGTACCTGTTTTTGCTTTTTTCTGGTAACAGTGCTCCCTTACTCCCTTTGAAGAGGCCACTCCTCACATGACTTGACCTAACCACTCAGAACAATCCTTGTCTTGGCCTCAGTGCTTAGTTAAGAATATGAATGTGGCCCAACTGACTTAACCTGGCTTTGGTCCTTATGTGTTATCCTGTCTTTTCACTCCACTGCAAACACACAAGAAAGAACAGCACCAAATGTGATGTGAATTATTCTTTATAATTCTGTCTGTAACATCTAACTTCTACATTTTTCTTGGATATTGATTGCTCACACTATTAGCAGTTTTTAAATGTCATGTTTTTTTCTGACACTATTCAGAACTTTTGATGACACTAGTAGGAAGGATGCCTTCTTTTTCCAGCTGCTAAGGGGAGGATATAAGTAAGCTTTGTGTTCCATGCAATCAGCTTTGTCACCTCATGGGCGATGTGTCTTAAAATGGAGCCCAAAAAAGGAATCAATCCACACTTAAGAATACGCTCTAAAATGTACTATTGACCACTTCTAACCGTCTGATCCTTCATGACATTCTTGGCTCCTAAACATGACCTAATCCCAAATTTGCTTTGTTTTCCCCCATTAACTTCATTCTATTTTTTTTTTTCATGCTCCAATTCAGCATGCACTATTTGCTAGGCATTTGGAAGGTGAGGGTGAAGAACAAACCGTCTTCACCTTTAAGGGGGTTACATCCTACCAAGACAATCACACATTTCATTTTGGTAAGTTTTATCATACAAGTAGGTATGGAGTAAAATGGGCACTATATCATTGGAGCATGGACCCCAGTACAGCGGATATTAAGAAGGCTTCATGAGAGAGGCAGTAACATAGCCAAGTTTAAAATGCTCTGTAAGAGATGCTGTCTACCTCCACTTCCCTCCGGCACTATAGATATTCTTTACTCTTTAATGGTTAGCAATCATGCCAACCATGTGAACATGTCATTGCTCATACAGCTGACTGTAGGTGTGGGGACCAGAACTGATCAGCTGGAGAAGTCGGGATGCTAAAAGTTGTTGAGCATGAAGATAAACACAGAGAATCAGGCCTACTAATCCAGCAGAAAGGATTTTGTCTCCCGAAGGGCCAAGAGAATTTATTTTTTATTAAAAAAAATTTTTTTTATGTTTATTCATTTTTGAAAGACAGAGACAGACACAGTACAAGCAGGGGTGGGGCGGAGAGGAGGGACTAGGAATCTGAAGCAGGCTCCAGGCTCTGAGCTGTCGGCACAGAGCCTGACACGGGGCTTGAACTCATGAACCACAAGATCATGACCTGAGCCAAAGTTGGATGCTCAACTGGTGGCTATGCTGCCACCCAGGTGCCCCAGGCCAAAAGAACTTAGAGGAACAAAAACACTTATTTGTCTTGCAGCATAAAAGTGAAATAACAGTGACATCAGATCTTACATGGCAACAAGATAATGTAAGGGAAAAAGTGCATACAATCAAAATATTATACATGCTCTACATGTAGAATATATATAGCATATATAGTGCATACAAATGTAGTACATATATGGAGCCATATGTATTACCACATGTGGTACCATGTACAGTAATACGTGGTGTGTGTGTACATATGTGTGTGTGTGTGACTGTGTATATATGGGCAACAAGAAAACTCAGATTTTTCTTCCTTACAGTTTACTCTTTCAATAAATGGTGAGCAGCAATTAGTGGCTCTTATTTTCCTCTTCTACCTTAAACTGAATGCATTTAGTTGATTTTCAGTAAATTCCAATACAGGGAACCATACCTAAAAGGGAGAAACCGTGGCCAGGGGAGATGATATTTTGCAAAGATACTTAGTCCATATAACTTGTATATCCAATATTGTTCACAGTGTACTTTATTAACATAGTTTACTTATTATATAGAGCTGGAAGACAATAAGGTTGTGGTTACTTCCTTTTTGGGAGAACAAAAAAAAACAGAAAAGCTGTGGATTCAAGGATCAGTCTAGAGCAGAGCCATCCAACAGAAGTTTATGGAAGCATAAAAATGGTCTTTGGTTCCTTCCAATACAGTAACTATTAGCCCCACATGTCTACTCAGCACTTGAAATAAAGCTGCTCTGACTGAGGAAATACATTTTTAACGTAACTGATTTAAATCTCCCGGGTCAACTTTTGGCCACTGGCTACCACATGGGACAATACAACTCGTAAGTCTCAAGCTAGAATAAATGTTGAAAACATAAAACCCACGTGGGCCACATTTCACTTTAAGACTTATTTTCTTTGGCCTACATTACAAGAGATTCCAAAGAGAAAACACCTGAATTTTAAAACATCTCTTGAAAAGCTTTTGTTGTACTGGACCAGGATACCTGGATGGTAATCACTGGCTAGTGCTGAGAAGCAGTTGTCACCATTCAAAAGGCTTGTGGCTGAATGTTGGATAGTTTCCAGTCATTACTCAATGTCTCTATATGTTCTCAAGGCACATCCACCTCTTTGAGCTTTTTACCTGCCTGGTCGCCATTAGGTATCTACATATTCTGCCCCCGTCTGTCTCAAACATGTGGTTCCTTTAAAGGCTGAATGGCATCCGTAGAAGTGACTTAGCTGGGGTCTTCCATGTGAGCAAATTGTGAAATAATGGGCATTTATAACCCTACGAAAAGTCAGGGAAAATCCCTCCCACTTAAGAAAGTTACTAATACTCCCTCAGGGTAATCTCTTCTGTCATCATCAGCAATTACAATGAGAATACATACTAATTAACCTTTAAATATAGGCTTTGGGGCTTAGGTGGGGAGATGGGGTGGGGAGAAGAATAAAAGTCTCAATTAAACCCTAACACAAGTAATTTCTCTTGAGAGTTTCTGAACTTTTGGATATCTAATATGGCCAATTAAGAGTTCTTTTTACCCAATGGGAGAACCAAGAATATATCTCTCATCAGACAAATTTGCCCCAGTCTACAAGATAGGCTGTGGGCTTTCAAAGGGTATTCTTTTATCAGACTCTTAAACTTTATTTCAAATCTTGGGAAACAGGGTTGGATTTGTCTTCAACTTGTAAATTTCACATGAACCACTGATTTTCCCCTTGATATCCATCTATCTAACTGCTTATCCTTATAAACCCTTATAAAAATATATCCTTTCTCTGATGTCATGTCAAAAAGCAAATCCCCAACTTCAGTGCTTTTCCATATTTGCCCATTTATCTGTAGTTTCTAAAGGATAGTTAAAAAATAAGAACAAGCAAGCATATTTTCTCCTGAAATATTTAAAGAATTCTACAAACTATTCCATGATTGACTACTGAAGTCAAAAGATAGGAGAAAAAAATCAGGCCATAACTGAAGGTGTTGCCTAAGTAGATAAGGTCATAATTACAGCCTACAGGGTTGTATACTCCCATTTATTCCTTCAGCATAACCTCTTACACAGATAACATGAATAACGGGGAGTTGTTGTTACAGGAAAGCCTTGTATTTTCACAATATAAAGAGGTTCCCTTATGCTTTTTTTCAAGGTCTCGACTTCTAGTGACTATAAACTTTCAGTTTAAGTGGAATTTTATACTGGTTACAAGTCTTAACTTTAGAGAATCTTTAGAGCTATAATGAAAGTGTCTGCTCAATCTGGCTACAAACCAAGTATTTTAGAACCATATCTACCATGTTAAATTTCTTCATTTATCAGACACAAAACTGATGGATCAATTTAAGTCGCATATCTCCTGGTCTCAGGTACAGATTCTGCTTAAATTGGAACACACCACATCCCAGGCCACAACATAAAACCTAAGAGGCACTGTGTAAATGGCAGGACCTCTTCATCAACATTTTACACGTGGCATCAGTATGTTTAAAGACACTCTCTGGCATTACAATAAATACCTGATATATAAAGAAATTAACGCAACAACAGGCTATTTCTGGATTTCTGACCTCAAGACTTCTTGCTACTTGATAAAAGTTTACAAATACAATTAAACTGTTAATTTAGAAAAACACTCTTGTCTGACTAAATCTTTTTCCCCTGAACACATTTATCATCAAATTATTCATAAGATAAATGCTAGGAATACAACTTCACTGACAACAGAGAAACAGCCCACAGATGAGTCATTCATATGGATTCTTTATCATATTACAGTCATATCTAAAAGGATAATCTTCTGTTTCAGGGAGAAATGAATAGATGAATGAAAATGCCGGCAAAAAAATGTTTCTAGGATAACGTCTTTTATTAAAGTTGATGTGTTCATCTTTCTCCCAAAGAAGAAAATATTTTCAGATGTTACATGTGCTCAAGTTTGATTAATTGAACTAACTCATAAAATACAGATTCTTGTATTTTTTTAACTTTATGTTATACTTTTCTTATTTCTACAGCGTGAGGAAGAGGCAGAGAGAAAACTTTTTACACCTCTGTCAATTCTGACCAGTAACTGGAATCATTGTGTATTCTGTTGAAAGTACACAGCAGGTGCTCAATAAATATATCTTTGAATATTATTGAAAGAGACTGACTTAGGTTACTTCCAGATGTAAAAATACAAAGGTCTACCTTCTAACCCGATGCTGACCCAATTGAACAATGAATGTTGGCTTCTATTATTTACATGGATTAAGAAAACAATAGAAGTTCTATAAGGTCTGCATTAGTACTCTTACCACTTAGAATTTTATTAACACAGGCTGAAGTATGCTTGTTCTGCAGATTACAGAGGAGGTTTTGCCAAGAAACTAATATTGTAAACAGAGTTTTCGAGACAAATGCTCACAGTATCCAAAAGAGCATGTTGTTCTCAAGGTGCCTCGAGCACTTTCTCATTGCCACTTATATGAAAGCAGCATATGCTGTTTATAAATAATTCATTTCTTCATTAAATTGGGTCACCTAAGCACACATAACAGTAAAAATAGTTAAGCTTGTGCTTTTTTAAAAAAAGTAAATACCCATCCCATCCAAATCATCCATCATCAACCTCCAAATATTAATATTTTTATCTTAAGCGGATGGGAATTCAGACTTTTTTCTCTTATACCTTTCTGTGATGTTTGACGGTTTTCAGTGAACAAGTATTATTCATGTAATCTGAAAAATACATACTCTTACATGAAAAAAAATCTACTAAACTAATATAATTTCTCTTTGAGAATAATGAAAATAACTTTAGTAAGAATGTACTTTATTCCCCTATACTTAGTGAACCTTCACACACATGGTCAGTAAAATGGTAAAGAAAGAAGTACAAATAGCCAAAAAAGTAACTTTTTTAAAAACTATGACTTCTAACTACCTTTGAAACATTTGATTTTATCCCCACCATGGATATGTTCCCAACAAGTGCACGTAAACTAATGAGTTTATAAATTAAATTGCACTATAAATCAGTGAAAATGCATTGTTTATTTAAGATATTCTGCTACGTCTTTTTTAAAACAAGGAATCTCATTGTAAAGTGAATAATGAATCAAATATATACAGTATGGATCCAATGTTTATGTATCAGAACTGCTGAACATAGCATACAACTGCAGTTTCATGTATTATTTCTTATGGATGCCATACATATATTGAAGCAAAAAAAAAACCCAAAATCACAATGGCCACATTGTTATTTCTTAATTTGGATTTGCAAACTTTCCACTGTACCTGTAATGAGGTGAAGGGTTGCCTTTCGCTTCACAATTTAAAGTTATTTTTTTATCCTCTGAACCAACAGGGAAAATGCTGTTGCTGGGCTCTCTGATGAACACTGGACCTTGTAAGAGAAGCTCACCTGTAGGGGTGGGAGACATCCAAAAAGCAATCATAATAAGGAAAAGGTATTCTAGAACTGAAGAATAAAAATAAGCAACCAGTATCTGCTCTTTAAAGCAAACGAAGAAAAAGCAGGGATTGCTTCCCTGGTCTACAATACATGCTCTGCAGGTATTGCTTTGTCAATGAGGCTCAGTTACACCGTTAACAGCCTAATAACATGTATGACAGAATGAACATTAGTATGAAAACCACTGCTATATTAATAAAACCTTAAAAGCATAAATAAGCCTGTGCTAATTACTTAATCTTTTTAAATATATTTTTTAAAGTTTATTACTTTTGAGAGAGAGAGTGTACACGCACACATGCACGAGCGGGGGTGGGGGAGGGAGGGTCGGGCAGAGAGCAAGGGAGACAGAGAATGGCAGGCAAGCCCTAAGCTGTCAGTGCAGAGCCTGACATGGGGCTTGATCCCACAAACTGTGAGATTGTGACCTGAGCTGAAATCAAGAGTTGGATGCTCAATCCACTGAGCCACCTAGACACCCCTCTAGTAATTACTTTTAAAATTATAAACTCTACCTAACTTTTCACTGATGCATATCCTATTACAGGGGCTCTTTTTGTCATAAGGGTCTTTACAAAATGAAAGTTGTGTTCAAAATAAGTTGAATACTTGAGTATGATCTTTCTCATAAAATCTGCCATACATACAAATCAGAATGTTGACGATATTATTTTTCTGTTTTGACCTCCAATACTCAACATTTGGTGGTATTTCCATTTTATTACCAGCCAATTTAAAAGAAGGTTACAACCCTAAGCAAGTATCTTTTAAAAGGTTTTCTACTTTAGTTAAGGCAATTTGAGTACTTTCTGAGAATTTACACACACACACAGACACACACACACACACATCTGTCTTTGTGCTATGAATTTAAAAAGGAACGAGATAACGCCATCAACAAATGCTTATGCTACTTTAGTTGTACAATCATCGCCAGTGCATTTCTGAAAACAAATGAATCCACAGGAAAAAGAAAAGAAAACTCTTCATTCTCCTATCTTGGAAAGCTCAGTAAAATTGGAGGAATTCCTGCTGAAGCAAAGAATGCATAAACTGAGAGACAAAGAGAGCCCATGAGTAGTCAGACAAAGAAAACAAGTCGGAAAAAATGTCCAGAAACTATGAACTTATATCTTGGCTACTTCAAGTAGGAATAGCATTCCTAAGAAATATTTACCATAATTATGAGGATAATAAAATAATACTGTAAATAATCATTGACATGATGAAAACAGCAGTAGTGAAAGCCAGTGTGTGAATCTTATGTGGCCATTACATGTTCTTTAATCTTCACAGAGATAATGATTTCCAATGAACAGAAGAGGAGCACTGGGCCCAAAAGTGGCCAGGAGCGAGGGGAAAGTTCACATACTGCATTTCAGAATGTACACACTCTAGAACATCTGATTTCAGAATCCAGGCAGTGATGCCTGTTGCCTTCTGCTCCAAGAATGTAGCCTTGCCCTTCATCTGGCTATTGCTCTCAGCTTCTGGCAGGTAACCAAAGTCATACATGATAGAAATGCTTTTGTTTACGGTGGTGATGGCCACATTACATCTGAGAGTGGGACCAGTCATACTGATAGTCTTGGATGGGGACTGGCGACATCACAAAGATCAAGCGTGTAATTGTAGGTAGAAGATTTGATTCACAGGGTATGATCTAACTTGAGCAACTGAGCTCCACTGCATGTGCCTTCATCAGTCCTAACTATGTAATGAAGCCCCAGTAAAAACTCTGGACACTGAGGCTTGGCAAGGTTCCCTGGGTGGCAATAGTCCTTGTGTATTACCACACATCAATGTCAGGAGGTTTACTCATCCTGAGGACAACAAAAGCTTAGCATTTGGGGTCGTGCTAGACACTGTCTGATGTGTCTCTTCATTTGGCTGATTTTAGTGTGTATCCTTTCCCTAAAATAAGCCAGAATTATCAGTACAATAGCTTTCAGTGATGTCTGTCAGTCCTAGGAAATTATCAAAGCCAGAACTTGCAGCTGATGTTAGAAATGCAGGTAGTCTAGGGACTGTGCACTCAAACCTCAAAGTCTGCTAACTCTGAACACCTTTCTCCTGCAAAATCAACATGCCATTAACCCTTAATACTACCTACCACAAGCTGCTTAAGAAAGCAGCTTGCTTGGGGTACTTGAGTGGCTTAGTTGATTAGGCTTGGAGTTCAACTCAGGTCATGGTCTCAAGATTTGTGAGTTCGAGCCCCACATCAAGCTCTCTACTGTCAGCAAAGAGCCCACTTCAGATTATCTGTCCCTTTCTCTTTCTGCCCCTCCCTCCTCACACTTTTCTCTCACTCTTAAAAATAAAATTAACATTAAAAAAAGGCAGCTTGCTATACTTTCTAGTCCCCAGTCTTTATTTACCTCTGAGGGGAAAATCACACAAGGTAAAAAATCTCACTTTTCTTTGTGGAAAAGGAGAACTTTCAGAAGAAATGGATTTTGAAATAGCTACTAATGTCCCTAATCCAAAAGATCCAATGTTGTCATTTTCTTAAATTTTTCCCCCAAGTAAGTTTATTGCATAAAAATAAATAAATAAAAATAAATAAAAATAAATAAATAAATAAATAAATAGATAGATAATCAGCTTCATTAATCAAATTTATGGTCTTGGGAAGCTGAAACTAATTCTAATGCCTATTTGTAAGTATTTACAAATGTGGTGGATTTTTCATAACATTTTTTTTCTGGTGGAACAGCTCTTGATTTACTTTGAGTGGCCACTTTATTTCACTTAGGATATGGGATTGCCATTATTTTTCTGAAAAACTTTAACATATGTAGCACTTGACAACAATACTATAGTAACATAATGGTGTAGATTTAAAAATTCCAGGTAAATTGGGGAGAGAAGCTGACAGAAGGAAAATTAGCTCGAGATAAGAAAGGGATGATTTCCATGAAAAAGATAAAAAGAGGTGTTTTTAATAATTTCCTATAAGTGGCCACAACAAAAACCCAAATATGCAATCCAATCACCATCTAACATAAGTCATATCCCAAAATGGTGATCTAATTCTTCTCTAGAGACCCATATTAATTTTAAATGAAGGTGTTAAATAATTAGAAAACTTTTCATACTGAGACCCTTTTGGGAAAATGATCACAATAGGTAATTTGCTAATATTTATGTGCCAGGCCCTGTACTAAGGAAAGTATAAGCCTTGCCTCTCTTATTCCCAGGCTACGTTTGACCCCATCTCCTGTGCTATGAGGTCCAGCCGTACCGGCACCCTGTGCCACCAATGTCTTGTCTCTGCCTCTGAGACAATGATGACTGCTGTCACACTGGGCTGAGCCACCACCTCCCTTGTTACTCTGATTTCCTTTTGTCATTCAGAACTCTTCTCAGCTTACATGTGACTGTCCATCCACCCACCTCTCACTTCCACCTTTCACAGAGGTATCAAAGCACATCTTGCTGTATCTCACTATATGTGAACATCATACATGTTCGCATATGTGCTTGCTATTTGGGTCTAATCCTTTGCTCTATCCCCAACTCCTAGAACATGGGAGATATTCCCTATCAATCTGTTGAATAAATAAGATGAATGAAGGAATTCTCACAATAACTCTCTATAAAGCAGATACTTTTTATTTTTTAAATTTTATTTGTTTTTGAGAGAGAGAGAGAGAGTATGTGCAGGCGTGTGTGTGTGTGTGTGTGTGTGTGTGTGTGTGTGTGTGTATGAACAGGGGAGGGGCAGAGTGAGAGAGGGAGACACAGAATCTGAAGCAGGCTCCAGGCTCTGAGCTGTCAGCACCGAGCCCGCCATGGGGCTCGAACCCAAGAACCATGACCTGAGCTGAAGATGGACACTTAACTGACTGGGCCACCGAGGTGCCCCTAAGGCAGATGCTTTTTTATAGCTAGTGATTGACAAAGCTGAGATTTTAATTTCAGAGATTATGTTCTCACCTTATAGTTGTTTGGTCTCTCCAGCAGAAAATGAGGCACAGGGTGATTAGACAACCTAACCGTGGCAACACAGGTTTGTTTTGTTTTGTTTTGTCTTGTTTTGTTTTGTGAGAGACTGTGATCAGACCCTAGTGCTCATGTTCTGGGTGCGCTTCCCTTCCCAGTAAACCACACAGTTCTAAATATGGTCAAAGACAAAAACGAACCATCAGCTTCCTTTTTCAACTTCAATATTTTCTGCTAACAGTGGGGCTCCCAGCCTGTGAGGTGCACACCCACCATTTCTGAAATTTAAGGCTCCTAAAGGCTTTTTAGACCATTAGCAGCCATTTGAAAGCTTCCTAAAATGTAAGTACAAATTCATAATCAAACATGACAGGTCAGTCCATGTTTCATACTCTGAAAAGAGACAAAGGCCACTCAGTCTTGCTTCACCAGAATGAAACCGGTGATGAGAGCTGCTTGGGATATAATGTAGTCTCTTGGCAGCAATATAAACTTAAAAGGAATAGGTTCTGAAGTCTTTGCTCATCGAAAAGAAATTATCCCACATTTTCTTCAAAAATGAATTTTGATCCTCAAAAGGACAGAACCTTGACAATTCACATGGATATTCATAACCAGCAAAGAGAAGCTTGGCTGAGAACAGAAGGAAGCCTCCTGCCTGGCTAAATGGATTCGATGTAACATTTAGATTGATGCTAAACTTTACTTTTTGTGACAGGAGCATTTTTTTGATATGCTAGCCTAGCTCCAAAGCTCCATGTTAAGTTTACAGCCTAAAATAAAGGGCATATAACATTTCCGAACAGGACTAATCAGTCCAAAAGCCCAATCACGAGGTGTTATTTTTTCCCCCAAATACCCACAGGCTACTTGAAATAACTACCTTTGAATGTAAGTACTAGCTTTATAAGTTCCTAAGGTAATGTCACCTAAAAGATCAAACTGCAGCCAATCAATCCTAATAGTCATACTCTATACAATTTTTATGAAGACTGACATAGAGAAATAGACAAAGGATCCAGGCAGTTGCATTACTTTTACTAAAAGAAATGAAATTCCTAAAAGACCACAATGTTATCTCTGAAATTCCTATAGAAAAAAGGAAAGCATACCCTACTTTCCCTCACTTATTTATATCATGTTTACATGATGCCAAAACAGAAAGATATTTAGAAATGAAGAGGGTCAATCCCAAAAGGGAGCTAGAGTGAGGCCTTCTATTTAAAGCAGAATTTAAGACAAGGAGCTAGAAAGGAATAGTCCCAATGTACTTACAAGGCACCCAAACCAAACAGAATGAGCTCTAGCCTGGGTCAGAGAAAGTAAAAATTATAGGTCACCAATGAAATGAGATCTTGGTCCTACTATTCTACAGGAAAAAAACAAATAAAAGATGAAAACATTTTATAGCAGTGGGGCATTATCTTTTTTTTTTTTTTTTTTTTTTTTTGGCATTGGTGGCTTAAAGCTAGAAAATGCCAACCAAACAGAAATGACAAAAATAAAATTCCATTTATATTCCCAAGTCAAGGGAGGATACAGAATCCAATCTTAAGATAATTCATTTCTTTAACAAATATTTGCATGTCTAACCCATGCAGCATGTCAAAAACTAGCTGTGGCACAATGGTGGCTGTCTACTCAACATCTCTTACCTATTTTTTTTCCTTGCCTTCAGAATCTGCCTTTCATCAGAGATACAGAAAGCACCAGATAAATTACGTACCCTGAACTCTTGGTAGTTCTTGACTGGAGAGCAGGGCAGACAAGGAAGATTGGGCTATGTATGAGACCAGTAACAGCCAAAGAGGGGTACATATGTTTGCAAGGTTGGCCACAACAAAGTACCACAAGCTTGCTTGTTTAAACAACAGAAATTTACTGTCTCATAGTTCTGCAGGCTAGAAATTTCAAGTCAAGGCATGGGCAGGACTGGCTCCTTCTGAGGGCTATGAGGGACGATTCTGTTTCAAGCCTGTCACCTGGGCTTATAGATGGCTGTCTTCTCCCTCTGTCCCTTCAGGTCATTTTCCCTTTATGTGTCCAAATTTTCCCTTTTTCGAAAGATACCAGTCATAACAGATTAGGGCCTACCTTAATAACCTCATCTTAACTAATCCCATCTGCAATGACCCTATGACCAAATAAAATCATGTTCTGAGGACATCGACACACAAATTTTGAGGGGGACATAATTCGACCTTATAACAAAAGATAAGGGACAATCTGCTAAAAACTTTTAGGAAAGAGTCTCTATCCTGATTTTGAGGAAAACAAAATGAAACAAAGAAACAAAAATGAAAGAAATGCTGACCTTGCTTCCTTTCCTTTTTTATATGGAATTGTGAGGAAGGATGTAATGCTGGGAATCCCTATGGCCATCTAGACACCATGAGAGGAAGTATACATATACCACAGAAAAGCTAATCCAGAGCCCTCACATCGCTGAGTTCCTGAACCGAAATGAACTGCCTAAGTCCAAACATTGAATGTTAGAAAAACGAACCTCTAAAGGGTTTTTGTCATGTGCAGCTGAATGTACTATGACCGACATGCTAGAAAAAAAGGGAAACACCAATACAGTAGAGTTATGATGAAAACGAAAAAGGAAAAGCTTACCAGGAGTAACTAATTTATCCATTTCCCACATCTGGAAATGTTATCAAGCAATTAAATTACAAGAAAAAGGCTGGAGTATGGCAGACAGACACCTGGAGTATGAGAGCATAGGAGAGACGAATATAAAGCAATAAAATTATTTAATTTGCTAAATTAATGGTTTACTAAATTATTTTCACAATTTGTATTTCACATTTTGTCCATAAACAGAAATGAAGAAACTGCATGGGAAGCAGTGTTCAATATTAGAGAATTAAAAACTGAAAAGTACTGTTTAAGCTTTATAGGTGCTAGAAATAAATGTTCAATAAAAAAATTCTCTGTGGAGTGGCAGAACTATTTCAAAACATGACAAAACTTTAGCAAAAACCACATATTTCTCTCATTGCAACTGGTCTAAAAAACCCAGAAGAATGTCCATACTCATTAACATATATGTACATTCTGGTCATGTTGAAGGTTAAGATATCTGGATTTCAGAATTTTCATATTCTAAAATATTTCACATCCATCACATACTTTGATGAAAGTTATGATCTATTTCACTGGATTAATATTCAATTTGTATTATAGTTGAGTAAAAAAAGAGAATGTGGGATTATTTGGAGGGTGCCTAACATTTTACTTTGATACTTTTAGGCCAGCGCCTATATTTGATATCTATGTTTCTGATATTTGCCAATGAAGGAAAAGAACTGTCTACTTTCGAAATGCAAAGAGTATTCGTGCTCCCAAGAAGCACAAATGACAAGAGGGCCCTCCCTAAATTGTCCGAACTGCTAAATGAAATAGTTAACCAATTTCCTGGCATACTAAATGCTTTCATAATGCTTTATGGCTTTCTTCCTTTAAATTTATGTTTTGTTTCTTTTTTTTCAATATATGAAGTTTATTGTCAAATTGGTTTCCATACAATATGTTTTGTTTCTATATGAGTGTTACTTATAGTGCTTTAGAACCTTCCTGACATTCTTCCATAATCCTCAGCCCATAGTTATACTCTCCTCGCTAGATGGTTTAATGGCAACTCTACCTGACAAACAAAAAGTTCAGTGCTATTGTTAGATGCAGTGTTCAATGTGCACAATACATCCAGGAGTGTACGATCCATGGCTCATTTGTCTGAAAAGAAAAACACTTACATCCCCACTTTCTATTATACCAATTTTCATGGACCATCTCTGACATATGCAAATTCACAAGGTTCTCGCCAATCACACTGAATTGAAGACTTCATTAATCAACTCCTTTAAAAACATTTTTTTAGCATCCTTCCCTCAAAGGTTTTAATAGAGATTATTGTATTTGTGGTTTCTATTCTTTACCAAAAAGATTGGGTCAAGGCTTTATGGGACTCAGGCATGATTCCCTTCATGTATTTGAGAAAGAATGTTCAAACTGAACTCCAGTTCAAGGCTGTTGTTTCTATGAAAAAAATAACTATACAATAAAGAATTTCTATCATAAATCAGTTGTAATGGAGAAGCTATTAAGAAGTAATACTAGCTGGTGATTGCTTTCTGTAGTATTTTTGCAGTGTAATCTCATTTATTAGACTAGAGCATAATTGTTTCTGGCCTATACCTCGGTAAGCAGAAGCTAGCTGAGTGTTTGCAAATGTTTGTGTATATCCTGCTTTTTTCTTTCTAGACCACAAAGGGATATTAAGCTGGGTTGTGCAGTAGGTATAGAGATGCAGGGAAACAGGACAGAGGAAGACCATTGCCAAAACTGTGTCTGGAACTATGGGGTTGAGGTGGGGAGAATCTCAGTGCTGCCTCCATCTGAATAACTAAATAATTTCTCAAATTTACTCATAATTTATCATTTACCCACAACTAAATTTTATTTTTCATCATGATTTATTGTAGACACAGCATGTGTGTATACATACTCATACATATAATTGATAAAAAAAAAATCTCCTGAAAGAATAGTGATCTTTACTTCATTCTAGATCATAACATGTTTTTCAATTCTATTTTATCCCATCTGCTTTAAAATATTTTCCTTTTTTTGTTAATGCCAGACATAAGCTTCCATATTAAGCTCATCACCTATCCCTGGGATTTTGGTAACAATTTGATAATCCCTGGTCTAGAATCATGCCTCTCTTTCCATCAAGGTCCCAGATTATTTTTTTGGCAGGGGGAATTGTTATGATTGCAAGCTATTTAATTTCCTTCATTTAGGAATGAAACCAACTTTGCCAATGAAGGAAATGAACTGTCTACTTTCAAAATGGAAAGAGTATTTGTGGTCCCAAGATGTAAAAATGACAAGAGGGCCTTCCCTAAATCTTGTGAACTGCTAAATCCTCTGTAGTCTTGCAAAGGGGAGCAAAAACTATTATGCTTTGCTGGTAACCTTGGCAAATAACACGTATTTTACGTTATTTTGAAAAACACCGCTTCTTAGTTCTGTATAATATGGAGCAAAATCCCTCATTACATACACTTATTAAACACATGCACAGTCTCAAACATCAACATCTGAAGGTAAAACAGACACTGATTACCAGGCTCTGTACTAGACACTTTGCATCTACAGAGTCACCGAATTCTAACTGAATATTAAATGCTCTGGGTAAAGAAAAAAAAATCAAACTCATTTTTATGTTATGCTTTCCTTAATAACTAACACAAAATATAAATGATCCTCAGGGCTGCAGAGGATGAGTTAAAATGAACGCTCTCTATACACTTTTGGTGCCATGATCCTAGAGAAGCATTTGGCGATATGTATGAAAAGACACAGTTATGCAGGAAGTCTAAAGAAAATCACTCAATTCCTTCATTCATTTTTACTCAGTATTGCCACTTAGTAACCTTTCTCCATTCAGAATTCTTAGCACGATTTTTGTGTACTTTATTCATCATGATATCCCTATCCTCCTATATATTGCCTTGACTTGTTTTTCACTCGCATTTCCCTTATCCCAGTTTTTAAACTTTGGAAGACACTGAATATATTCAACACACATTTCTACCTCCTAATCATGCCAATCATATTGTACTTGATAACTCGGTGTCAGAATAGAAACATGTGTGTGTTTATGCTTCTTTGCAAATTGTTTTAATTTACAAAATGTTAATGCTGATCAAATAAAAAAGGAATTTGGCATTCTCAAGATAATTCTAAGCAAACACCCTATCTCCTATGGGAATGTATGTGTCCAACTGCAATAATTCACCATATAAAAATATAGATTCATATTTTAAGTGAATGAGTGCATCTATGACTCTTAAAAAATATCCTCTCATCATTAGGTGGCTATTTCTGTTTGAGAAATTTGCAGGATGTTGGCCACCTACAATTCATCCACTCTCTCCTGAATACTGAAAATACTGATACTACACAAGAGTAGCTTTAGCAAAACCACACATACAGAACACTTCTAAAAGCAATACTCTACCAGTCATCTCTTATATAACTTCTGAGTGCTGAAGCAAAGCCCCATTTCTGGATTTCAATGACTTATTTGAATGTAACAGCTGCCTAGGCTATGAAAATTAAAAAAAAAAAAGTTGAGCTTTTGATGGGCTGCTTCATTACTCAGATTTCTAAAGAAGTTGCTTAAAGGGGGCGCCTGCGTGGCTCAGTCAGTTAAGCATCTGACTTCGGCTCAAGTCATGATCTCACAGTTTGTGAGTTTGAGCCCCATGTAGGTCTCTGTGGTGACAGCTCAGAGCCTGGAACCTGCCTTGGATTCTATGTCTCCCTGTCTCTCTCTCTCTCTCTGCCCCTCCCTCACCCTTGCTCTGTCTCCCTCAAAAATAAATAATAAACATTAAAAACATTAAAAAAAAGAAGTTGTTTAAAGTTACTTTCAAGAGAGGCCAGCATTTGTACGCATTTTACTTATCCATGAAATGACTCCCTTTGCAAAATATCCTCAGGTCCAGGATAAATCGTTTAAGCGAACCATGAATTTACTTCACATAACTGACACACAACTCATACTTTCTTCCTTTTGTCTAAATCTCCTAAGGTTAGGATGCAATGCTCAGATTTGAATCTGTCACCTGTTGGCTGCCTGCGCATGCTGCACACTTCTGTATCTTCAACTCAGAACGGGAGGTTGACTTAGAAAACACACTTGCTTTTCAGAGAGGGCCTGAGCAAGATTGTCTTTCGAGGACTTTTCAAATTTGAGATTTGTTACTTATATGAAATGTATAGATGCAACTCATTACATATATTTGGGGATTTTGGTTTACAGACCTATATATGGGTGGTTCCTGGGCCACATCTACCCTGCAACATTATTAAACTCAGATCATAAAATGTTCAGGAAAACACACACACACACACACACACACACACACACACACACACACTTCCCTGAAATAGCCTCATTTAAAAGTCCAAAAGTATTAGGTATAAGGTCAAATTTAACCTTAAGAAAAAAATCAGAGCTTCTTCCCATGGCAATCCCAAACTGCACTACCACACAAAGCAACATTCTGTCTTCCCAGAAGGCAGCCCCACGGGGAGTAAGACATATCAGGTTGTTAGCAAGGAATTCACCCATAATTGTTTACCAACTAAATTATCTTGAATTGATTTACACAATTCTTCTTCCTGGAATGCTTTGCCTCCTATCCTTCAAGACAGAGAGTCTTTTTTGATACTCCAGTCAAAATTAATCCCACTTTATCAGAAATTCAATTTAGTGCATTGGATTATAACTCTCCCAAAGCATCTGTATAATTAGTATTTTGTGCACAGGTTGTCTCCTTTTTTTCTGAACCTGTGCCCTTTTTTATTCTCTAACAGCACATTGCTAAATACTTTGCACATGATAACATAAGTCCCTGATAAAAAAAATAATCTTAAAAAAATGTATTTATGCTTTAGGACAGAGGTCGATAAACTATGCCCATAGGCCAAATTCGACTGCCATCTGTTTTTGTATGGCCCACAAATCAAAAGAATAATATTTCATGACACATGAAAATTATATGAAATTCAAGTTTGTGTCCATCAATAAAGTTTTATTGGAAGACAGCCATGCTCACTCATTTATGTACTGTCTATGGCTGCTTTCATATTATAACAGCACAATAGTTATGACAGAGACCATATGGTATACAAAGCCCAAAATATTTACTACCTGAATATTGCATGAGAAAGTTTGCCAACACCTGCTTCAGGAAGGAATATGTTTAACTGGGGGGTGGGGCTGGGGGAGACAGTGACTTTGCATAGAGACAGACATGTTTTTTTTCCCCTTCAATACTACCATCTACCTTTTTCGGCAAAACATTTAAGCTTTCTGAGCCACAGAGTTATGGGAATGATATCAATATTATAGGGTTTTTGATGCAAAGATAATCAATATTTTAAATGCAGCAGCAGTACAGTAAATGGAATTTGATATTATTGCCCATTTTTACTTAGCCCTTGCATCAAACTTTTAATTAATCTGACTGAGGAACAATAATTTACGAGAACTTAGTCTAATAAATGGCTTCACTCATTAGAGCGTCTACAAGGCATGAAAAATGGAATGGAATTGTCCTTATCTCCATGGTAGTTTTGAACACTGCCCCCTGTGTTCACTTATCGGGTTTGAGCAAATAACTGCAAGTATTATGTCTAAGACAAAAGGTCCTTATTAATCTATGTTGGGTGGTAACTCCAAAGAAGACGGAAAAAAAAGAAATTTTTATAACACCTACTACATCAGTTCTCATGGAGAGACAACTCTCTAACAGGTATTTACCCTCCTTTCTGTGTTCAAATAATTACCCGCCAAAGTAGTAGCAATGGGAAACTTAACAAAATAACCAGCAAAGGGCTTTCAAAAACCCCAGGAGGCATAAAAAAGTATTAGTTCCTTTTATACTGTCATTAGCTGAATGTTTATTTTCTCTCTTCTCCCGTAATAGGAATAATGTCCACAGCACCGAGTATTTTATATTTGCTTTGCTGTATAATCAAGCAAAAAGAAAAAAAAAAAGGCATTTGTGGCATTGTATATGCTACAGTAAATATCATTCCTTAACTGAAAGATGCATGGGTACTCAGAAACCCATGTAGTACATTGGTTAACAGCCTCTTCTTCATAATTATCCACATACATATGTTCTGTTTATGACCTCTTCGTGTATTTTTTATACATATGTCTGAGTTTATGTGTCATTCATATTTGTACACACACTCACAGCATGAGAATGAAAAGCTCTGTTTTCTATTCAAAAAGTCATGGAAGGTGGGGTGCCACCAAGGTGGCTCACTCAGTGAAGCATTCGACGTCAGCCCAGGTCGTGATCTCACAGTTTCCAGATTCGAGCCCCACATCGGGCTTTGTACTGACCGCTCAGAGCATGGAGCCTGCTTCAGATTCTGTGTCTCCCTCTCTCTCTGTTCCTCCCCCTCTCATGCTCTGTCTCTCTCTGTCTCTCAAAAATCAATAAACGTTAAAAAAGTTTTTTTTTTTTAATTACAGAAGGTATTTTAAAAACCTATAAAACAACACTTGTTAATGAAAACCTTATATGGAAATGAAAAATCCAGGAGTTCTGCTTCAAAAACTTAAGGCTGATATGAAAACACATGCAGATTGCTATCTGCCTTGAAAACTCCCTAGGGGGCATATACAGACTGCCCTCTCTGCTGCATACGTTCTAAGAACAAGAGAGCATAGGAAATGCTGCCATGAATAATCCGCAACAGGGAAATACTACCCCCAGTATTCATATATTCTTTGAATATTACTTGAAACTTAGTAGGGCTGCATGTCAATGGGCAATGCCAAACAATGTCAGAAGGGCAGCCCATGACCTCAGACTAGCCTGGGTTCTTTAAGTCCAGCCAAGGGCAACCTTGATCACCCTTCTTGCTTGTAGGACTGAAAGAGCAAATAATGTTCACATGCTTGTAAGAAACCATGAATACGTCACAAGAGCCAATGTAAACAGCGGTGTTCACGTTTCACTCTCTCAGACCAGCAGATCCTATAATGCTGTCCAGGTAAAAAACTGAATCGAGTAACAGGTTCAGAGAATATGGATTCATGAGTCACCACACCGTCACACACCACCACAATTGGTCCTTGAGGTTTCTTTCCTAACCACCTTCCACAAACAGATGATGAGCCTTCGATCACTATGCAGTAAGTCCAGGAAAAGAGCAGTTTCTTCTGTGCAAGAGGCTCCCAAGGTCACACATCCCGAGCTGGGGCTCAGGCCTACCTGAATGAATAGAGAGCATGCTCCTTTCCTTTTTTTTTCAACTGCCCTTTTAGTTAAAAGGAACAAATTGCCTCCTGTTTAAGTGACAGGTGGGAATATTAGTTTTGTCTCCAGCAGTCCCCAAAATAAGAAAAGTAAGCCCAGATAATACAAAGAGAAAGTAGTAAGTCAAATACCAACAGAAGAGCTTAATTCCTCAGCTGCCAAACAGAAGGTGGAAGAGGAAGCATTTTGGTAAATCTAATGGCCTGCTGGCAGTACGGGGAGTTTTTGTCTTTTTTTTTTTTTCCAACATTAAGTTTGTTGTTTTTCTTCTTTTTAATCAATAAATATCCACAACGTAGCATGACCAAGATGCACACTGTTTTACACTCAGTAGGTATTTTTCAAAACAGACTGTTGTGTAAACATTTCACTATTGCTAGTTTTTTTTTTTAATATTTATTTATTTTTGAGAGAGGGAGACAGAGAGCGTGAGTGGGGGAATGGCAAAGAGAGAGGAAGAGAATAGATCAGAAGCAGGCTTATGCTGACAACAGGAGGCCTGATGTCGGGCTTGAGCTCAAAAACTGAGAGATCATGACCAGAGTTGAATTCAGACACTGAGCCAACTGAGCCACCCAGGTGCCCCTCATCATCGCTAGTGTCTTAATCTTAACCATGTAACATGAATTTTATGATTAGTAGTATCGGAAGGACAGTTTCACAATTGAATTTGTAGTGCAATGGCAGTTATTATTGGTTCCATTTGTTGCATCAGTGATTTGATTAACGATAAAAAATTAATATAAAGGTTGCTCAATCATTTTCATTTATATGGTTGTGTACAGATGGACAAATGAATTCTAACATCTCACCCATTTCTGTAAGTCATTTGCCTCCTTGTGTTTACTGACACTGCTTAAAGAAATTAATGTGGTGTTCCTTGTGGGCATTGGGAGATGACCTTATGGAAAAAGAAAAAAAAATACTGGCCAGCAGTGGACATTTCGCAAAATGGGCCAAGCCTCTTCTTGCCATGGTGGCTGGCAAATAAAAACTCCAAAATCTGTTCAATTATGTGATACTGCTTTAAACTATGAAAGTCATATCACAAAACATAAAATAACTATCTCCTCCCAAAGTTTCTTCAAATTATATGCACAGATACACGTTAAGATGCATACATAATTTGATTGTTCCTTACTGCATATTGTTCTCATCAAGTACTTTGAAATTACAGTATCTCTACCTAAAATAGCATCCGATGTTGCATATCTAATCATGGGGTTCTGTCATCTAACATTGTCTGAACTGAAAGTGTCAGCTGATGTTCAAAGGAAGCAACATGCAGAAGTGAACATAAATTTTACCTGCAGATCTCATTCATGAGGGATAAAAAAAGCACATGACAAGCTAGGGCTCACTGACAAAACAAGAACAAAGAGCCTGCTATTTCTCAAACTAAAATATTCTGCAGTTTTTTAGTTAGGGTTTTGCTTTGAAAGCAATACGGATGCAAACTGGTCCCTGTGAATGGACATTTTTTGTCCAAGTTTTGAATTTACACAAGTAGGGACAGGGTTGGGGTGTGGGTAAGGCTCGGAAAGAATGCATAGTCAATGGAAGGTTGCCCTGGAAAGTGAGGGAAGGGATCCTCAAGGAATATCCTTGCAGGCTTTTTCACTGCTGGAGTGTCTCAAAGACATAGCATGCAAAAAGAAAAGTTTTAAAACTTGGAGGAAACAAAAGATAGAAAATGTGGGAGAACTGGACACTACATAGTTGACGTGAGAATTATAGAAAAACATGTTAAAAAAAAACAAAACCTTGCACAGTGCCTGCCAATAAGGACAGCCAAGTAGCTATGGTCCATATTTTTATGCAAGCTCAAAGACACGGACTGGCAACTGGTAATAGTGAGGAAATAGTCTATTTCCACACTGATGAGTATTTCCATCTAATCAAACTCATATAATGATTACCAAGATGGTACAAATATAGTATAAAGGAAATGCACATCAGTGTAAGGAACCAATCTCCCAAACACTCAGCAGTAGGTAAGATGAATCAGCAAGTTACTTGAAGCAATAAACATTAGTACGTGTTCACAATTCATCCCAGGAAAATAATGTACAGTTTTGTTTTGTTTTGTTTTGTTTTGCTTACGTGTTTATTTTGAGAGACAGCGTGCACACATGTGAGAGTGGGGGAAGGGCAGAGAGAGATGGAGACAATCTCAACGTGGGGTTGAAACCTATAGAGACAGACGTGTAACTGACTGAACTACCCAGGCACCCCAGCAATGCACAGTTTTTAAGAAGGAAAGACAAAAGAAATAAATACAGAAGCCAGGACTACGACTTACCAATTATCAATCCCATTGAATAACAAATGGGATTCTGATCCCCTAAGCCACTTGGCACACTAAGGCAATTCCTGCACAGGTAATACTAATTAAGTCTGAAGTTTTTTGACTCAGGAACAGCTCTGTATTCAAAGAACCACTTTGCTTTCGGTAGCCCAACCTCCCTGGGACACTTCAGTTTCTGTCCATTCTCTTAAGGCTATTCACCTTAAGCGTAGCTGGAGAAAATGGCAAATGCATGTAAATGGTTTTAATAGGCAACTCATTCCAATGTGTACCTGGGCTGTCACGTCTTCCAAACACTGATCAGTATCAATATTCTCCCTTACCCAGTATCAAGGAGAAACCATTTGGTTCTTTTCTCTGAAAGGATCTACAATACACCATACTCAAAAAAGGCTTACTGCAGGTGAAAGCTTCACAGGGGAAAATTCACACAACCTAGATCAAGAACCCATTGGACCAGTAATTGGTCATGTGACTGGGGATAAGGGCCCCAAATGTTCTAATCCACACTGTTCTCTTTTACAAGATGGGCATAGCCTGGAATATATGAGTGTATGTGCAAAAATACATGTATGTGTATGTATGCAAATAAATCCATTTTATCAAAGATTACTGTTATCAATGTCTTTTCTTCCTTCTTGCCAAGTATTTCTTCCTTAAAGGTTTGCGCTCTGGTAATTCAGGGCTTCCTGTTCACAAGAAAAAGCAGCTTTTCTGCAGGTTCCATCTCCTTCCACCTCCTTTTTCCTGAAATAACTCCTCAGTTTCCACCTTACCCTGTTGACTTGAAAGTCCTTCCACAGCTGTATTCTGTCTTTCCTTACTCCTCACACTTGCCCTTGGGGTTGGTCTGACTCTCCATCCATCATCCTTAGACAGTCTCACCAGTTGCTATCACAATCAACACCCCTCACCATCTGAATCTCCTGCTGGGATACCATGTGCCCACCCCTCCCCCTCCCCCACACACTGGGATCTCATCTTGTGACTTGCAGCTCATACCACCCTGACAATCTTTGAGCATCTCAAAGAACATACTGAGTACTGAACATACTCAGTATGTTCAAAACACATCCAAATCCCTGACTCCTTCTGTGTTTATTATTTCTTTTAAGTGTCTCATTATCTTCCCACTCAATTTGGAAACCTCGAGAGTCCCCTTCCACTATCTTTTCTCTTTCACCAGGTAGAACTATCCAATTGTTCATCATACCCTTTCAATTCTGACTGTAATTTCTCTCATCTCTAGTCTTTACTTTGTGATTCCAACTACCCTGGTTTGGGTATGAGTTATGTCTCACTTCATGTACTACAATAACCCACAGGCAGATCTTTCCTTTTTGTTTTTCTTCCTTCCAGTGTATCCTACAAACATCCTTTGGAGACACTGGTCTCACAGCAAAGCTAAGATGGCATCATTTCTTGCTTAACAATTTCTAGCCCCAACCTCATTTTTTCCCTACCACTTCTCAATTGTGCTAAGGGCACAGACTCTACATCTAATTTATAATGGAAATATGACTATACTTGATAATGTATTCTATAAGTGAAATTTGCTAAGGGAGTAGAACTTCAATGTTCTCACACACAAAAAAATGAGACATAAAATTTACATTGTCTAGAAATAAACAGGAAATTGAAACAGGTAAAATTAATTTTAATCACATTTTATATATAGCCCAATATTATCAAATATATTTCAACATTTCAATCAATATAAATATTGTTAATCGGATATCTATTCTTTTTTTCAAAATATGTCTTTAAAATCTAGTATTTCACACTTAAATCTTAGTTTGGGGCACCTGGGTGGCTCAGTTGGTTAAGCGTCCGACGTTTGGTTTCGTCTCAGGTCATGATCTCAGGGTTCATGGGTTCAAGCCCCACATTGGGCTCTGTGCTAACAGTGAGGAGCCTCCTTGGGATTCTCTCTCTCCCCCTCTCTGTGCCCCTCCACTCCAATCTCTCTCTCAAAATAAATAAACAAAAACTTAAAAAAAAAAACAACCCACAAATCTCAGTTTGGATTAGCCATAATTCAAGTGCCCGATAGTTGCACATGACTCTGCACAGCACGGCATAGATCTATAGAAACACGGCTTGGGTTTGAAATGTGGCTACACTTAATAATGGAATGTGACTTTAGGCAAGGTAGTAATCTCTCTGTACCTCGGTTTCCTTCTATAAAGTAATAATATTTGTAATAATACCTAGCTCAAAGGATCACTGCAATAATTAAATACAAACAGACTGCTTAAGCTGGGGTTGACACGCAAGAACATTTCAATATACATTGATTGTCATTATTATCAAAGCTATTACATACTTGCCATGTATGACTGGGATCCAATTCTATGTTACACTTTTCTCCAGACTTAAATAATCTTTCCTACCCGTTATGGGCTGAATGTTTGTGTCCTCCCCAAAATTCATATGTTGAAGCCCTATTCCCCGATATGACAAGGCCTTGGGAGGTAATGAAGATTACATGAAGCCACGAGGACAGGGCACTCATGATAAGATTAGTGTCCTTATAAGAAGAGACCAGAGAGCTTAATCTCTCTATCTCCCTACCATGTAAGGACCTAGCAAGAAGATAGCTGTCAGCAAACTAGGAAGAGTGAGCTCACCAGCAGTGGATCAACTGGCACCTTGCCCTTGGATGTCCCAGCCTGCAGAATTATGAGAAATAAATTTCTGTTGTTTAAGTCACCCAGTCTATGCAGTTTCAACATACTAAGTTAGACATTGCCCCATTCTCTTACATCATGTCCAACTGTAACAATGGTTATATCCATGGGCTGTGGAGTAAGGGCTGTCTTCCAGACTGGTTTTCAAATGCCAGCTCAAACCCTTGTTAGGTATGTGAATTTTAGAAAATTCCTTAACTTGTCAGAGCCATTGGTCCCTCATTCATAAAATAGTGATAACAATAGTACTAGGCACAGAGGTTGCTGAAGGAATTAAACAATATAATCCACTCAAGGCCCTTAGCTCAATGCTTGGTACAATGTGCTCAATGCATGTTCATTCTCAATATTATTATTTTAAGATCCATCTCAAACAGTCTTCCCCATGAATATTTTTCCTTCTTCGTTTCTCTAAGTTCTCTCTTCTTAGAACTTCCATTCCAGTCTCTTTTTCCAGCACTTTTCTTAAATAGGGTCTTAAATCTTTAGCATTTTTCTTCTCTCACTGTTTACATGTGCCTCCTTTCCTTCCTAGAGGCAATAACCCAATCCATCTTACCTTCCTCTATACCACTTATCACAATGCCTTACACAAAACACTCAGGAAATGCCCGCTAAATGGCCGTTCAAAAAGATAATCTGGGCTGCAAGGTGTGGGATGCGCCAGAGAAAGGAAGGGAAAGAAGGCAAAGAGATGAGTAGCAAGGCCAAGGTGATAGTTCGGGTGAAAGATTATAAAGACAGGGGTTGACCATGAAAAACTGTACTGGAAATGGTGAAAATTAGGAAGAATGACAAGGAAGTGTAATTCAGGGGCACCCTCTATCATAGCATAGACACTGCCTTCTCTTTGCTTATAGATATATTTGTAAGATAAATATTTCTGACCAGAATATCAAGATTTTCCCTTTGTTGTGCCTTGTATAAATGCATGCATGTACATGTGTATGTTTGTGCATGCGTGTGTTTGTTTTATACTCAAAGTTCACCATCATTCATGAGTTAAGACTGTACTCCTACATAGGAGCCCAATCCATCTAGCTCTGCTCATATATCTCATGCAAAGACAAAATACGCACAAGGGTACTTAAAAACACTTTTATGTGATGAGTACTTTAAGACAGTTTATCACTTAGGCAACAGTCAATTAAATTGGTTAGCACTGCATTTCTAGGAGTCAGTGAACTAATCAACAGATGCATTTGAGACAACAGCCACTTTAAGAGCTAAATAAAATTGTGGGTTTTATTTAATCTTATGTGTTTACTGAACTCTAATAGCATTTCCAATACACATTATTTTTTAAGTCCCCCAAACTCTTTCTTACTCACCATCAAGCTTACAAAAATCCAATAGGTGGAATTATCAATGATCACGGTTATAAGAACAAAATACACCAACAATGCCTGCCTTGTTTTTCTCCAGATTTTCACATTCAAACTCTGATAGACTGTCAAGATGTAAATGGGATAAATGAAAAGCAATTCAAGATTTAGGGTGCTGCAATTGAGAGGGATGATTTGAAATAAGTTTATCGGTGAAAACAGGGAGGATGTCAAGATTTATAAGCAGAGATCAGCAACATCTCCATTTCACCAGTATCAGTGCCATCAAATCATACTACACTGCACACAAACACAGCAGAAGAAATGACAGTCATTTGAGATTATGGCAACAGTTTACTTGAAGTGCCACATCCAACACCAAACTCGTTTTCTCAGTGATTACAAGTGTGGCATCATTAAACCAAATGAAAAATATTTCAGGGGGGACTTAACAAGTTTATTTTGCTTTTAAAGCTTTCCTTAACCACGATTGGGATGAAAGACTGGCACAGAAAGTGATTCACATTAAGGTGACAAAGAACAGGATGGCATGTGTGATTGGGGCATATGAAGACATTGTATCCTTTACCCACAAACTATTGGAGAGCGTATGATTTTCAAACGCAGCCCAAACGTACGGCTGTTGTTTGTTGTTTGTAGATGCTGTCCATTACTAAATCTGTACTGTTAAAGGAAGCCAAGGCTCATGTTTAGTGATCATACATTTCATCTTAATTACAGTATCAGCAGTTTTTAAGAAATTATTTAATCAGGGCGCCTGGATAGCTCAGTTGGTTAAACATCCAACTGTCGATTTTGGCTCAGGTCATGACCCCAGGGTCATGGGATCAAGCCCCATATCAGGCTCTGCAATGAGCATGGAGCCTGCTTAAGATTTTCTCTCTCTCCCTCTGCCCCTCTCCCCAGCTCATGAGCTCTCTCTCTAAAATAAAAAAATAAATAAAAATCAATTATTTAATCAAGATGATCTAAATCATCTCATAAAGCATGATCTATGTTCTCAGTTATAACAGATTTCGGGATGCAATGAGAAACATATGCTATCTTCATAGGTCTTGGAAGAGGCAAACGAAGTTCAGGGGTTAATGTAGCTCTGCAGAATAAAGACTGGGCCAGGTTGGGGAGGACACATGTGTTGGAGGAGGGCATTTACTGTTTTTTATGCTGTTTAAGCCAGGGTGGGGCCATGGAAGTATAGTATCACTGAAGAGCTGGTTCTTTCTGCTATGTTTGATCTGTATGCATAGAATCAGCTTTTCCCTCAGGCTTTTTTTTTGGTCCCCCCCCCCTGCCCCCGCCAGTGATTGCAGGATGGCCACCTACGGCAATCAGGATTTCAGGATTCCTCACTTGGACACACTAGGATATAGGGCACTTTCCACAAAGTGCGAACATAAAATCTTATGGTAAAAAAACTGCCATGAGCTCAGTAGCTTAGGCTAATCATTGGGGCAAATGAGACAGGTCCATCTTGGAGCTTTGCAGGGTATCAATCTCTTCCAAGTCTCATGGCTGTTTCATGATTGCAGAACAGAGTAGACGTTGGAGACACTACCACAATATCCATGAAAAGAAGGTCAAGGACACCTGAAGATCATCCTCTCTTCTTAGATTATTGGCTACTTACTTTCACAACTCATTTCTAGGTATTACACAGTATTAGTAGATCCCAATGTATTGGTTGTTCACTAAAATTTTAAAAGAACAATTTGATGAAATAAGAATAACTTCGAACTTTTACAGAAATACAGTATTTTCCATGGTGGTGTTTTAACGAGGCATCGACAATAATTTTAGTTACCCAAGGAAATTTCTCTTTCCAAAAGACATATTTACTTAGCTAGTCCCACTAGGAAATTAAAACTAAAACCACAACAGAATATAGACTGTGAAGTCTAGAATTTCCAAATGCATTCATTAAGGACTTGTCTACATTCACCAAGCTACGACACTTGAAATCTGAACTCAACCTACAAAGGATTCAGTATTTGTAGGCAAAACACTCTCAGGAAGTATTTACAACTTTTCATATGAAATCAACAAATCCCAATTCCTTAATTCATTTGGTTTCCTGTTGGGCTAGTTACATGGTAAAAACAGTTGCAAAATGGTCAGGTTTCTATTTCATAAATGTCTAGAGTTGTGCTGTTCAAAATAATATAATGGAAACCACACATATTTTAAATTTCCTAGGAGCCACATTTAAAAAGGTTAAAAGAAACAAGTGAAATTTTAATATTTTTACTTTATGAAATATATCTAAAATATTATCATCTCAACCTCTAATCAATATAAAACTACTGAGATGTTTTTAAATCTTAAAAGTTTTGGTACCAAGGTAGGAAAATTCGTGTGCCCATTTTGTGCTTACAGTACATCTCAATATGGACTAGTCACATGTGGCTAGTGGCTTCCACATTGGACAGTGAACATCTAGAGTTTCTCCTATAGTTAAGCAATTAACTAATAAGTAATTCAGTAGTGAGACAACAATCTCCTTGAGCTCTTGAGGATTCCTACTCCATGGCCTATACCCTGACTTTATTCCAGAAAATAAATTATTGAAATAGTAAATACTAGTGATTAGGGGACTACACGTTGGTTTCAAAGACAATAAAAATCTTGATATAACCACACAGATTAGGAAAGTTACTTAAAAACTTAGAGACTGTTCTCCTTGTCTCTAAGATAGAAATAATATCTATCTCATTGTATTTTTGTAAATTAGATGAGCTAAGTAAAGCACCTCAATGAATGAGGTTCCATTTATTAATATTGTTAGTATTACTGGGGTACCTGGGTGGCTCAGTCAGTTAAGCATTGGACTTTGGCTCAGGTCATGATCTTGTGGTTCGTGAGTTTGAGCCCTGGGCTGACAGCTCAGAGTCTGGAGCCTGCTTCAGATTCTGTGTTCACCCTCTTTCTCTCTGCCCTTCCCCCTCCTGCTCTTTGTCTCTCTCTCTGTCAAAAATAAAAATAAACATTAAAAAATTGTTAGTATTATTAACTTTGCTGTCATTACTATTTTTTCTTCACCCTCATGTTCCTTCCTTTTCTGGCTTCTTCTCAAAATGCTGGAGGGTTCTCTTTTGTCTTTCGTTTCTACTTAGGTCTCTGGCTCTTAAACATTTTTGACAGCAACTCAGTAAGAAATATATGTAACATGAGGACTCAACACACATATATTAAAAGGAAGGCACCAGGAGGACTGGGGTATTGTTGGTTTTGTTTCACTGCTGTATTCCAAATGTCTGGAAGTGTTCAGCAGAAAATATTTACTGAATGACCAGTGCATGCTGATATATTCTACTCCATCCCTTTTTAATTCTAATTTACCTACTTTAATAAAAAACAGTGGTCATGATCCATTACATTGACTTTTTTTACCCACTATTTAGTGGAAAACTGTTACCTGTGCTTTGGGCTGGGTCTTCATTCCTTCCATGAGGCACACTTCTGGATATGGACAGAGATAATTTGCTCTAAACACAAGGTGACAGAGAGCCTTCGAGTCCATCCTTGACTCATCCTTTTCTCTCATACCCACATCTATTTTGCGAGCAAATCTTTATGATTCGACCTCCAAAATACACCCCAAATTTGACCAGCTGCTATCAGCCTGGAGTCAGCCACCATCACCCCCTGCCTGATTATTACATTAACTTGTAACTAGTGTCTCTGCTCCTCTACAATTAATCCACAACACAGCATCTAGCAAGGTCCTTTTAAAAGATAAGTCAGATCACATCATTTCTCTGCTCAAACATACTGTGTCTACTAGGGGCCATTTAGGGCAAAAGCTCTAAATATTGTCATTTACTCATTCTCAGCCATTGCTTTATTTTCTGCTGCATCCATTGCCACAGGGCCCCTTGGCTCTCACCTACTGCTTCTCTCTTGGTTTGACCATGCCAGCTTTCCCGTTGCTTCTAGAACACCCAGCTTGTCATATGTTAGAACCTTTGCATGGGCTATTGACTCTGCCTGGAGCTTTCTTCTCTAAATATCTACAAGGTCAACTTGTTCACCTATGTGTCTTTGTTCAAATATCACCTTCTCGAGGAGGACTGATCTTATTTAAAATGGCAACCCACATCTCAATCTCCCACACTCACAATATTTTGTTTTTCTTCCCCAGTGCACTAGCATCTTCTAATTCAATGGCATTTTCCCCGTCACATGCCAGAATGTAAGCACCAAGGACAAAGAGCTCTGTCCATTTTCCTCACTGAAAACAATATGGGTTGAATAAACAGATGCCAAAAAAGTATTTCTTTAAGAATGAATGAAGCCTATGGGCATCGGGGTGGCTAAGTCCATTACGCATCTTGCCTCTTGATTTTGGCTCAGGTCATGATCTCACAGTTCCAGAGATTGAGCGTCATGTAGGGCTCTGTGTAGAGAGCCTTCTTGGGATTCTTTTTCTCTCTTTTCTGTCTCTGCACCTATCCCACTCATGTGAGCTCCCCCCCCACACACTTCTCTCTCTCAAAATAAATAAATAAATTAAAAAAAAAGAATGAATGAAGCTTAGTGGTTTGTTTTTTTTGAAGAAGAAGAAGAAGAAAATCAATCAAATTTATTCTAGAATAAAAGTCCTGGCTAGAAATTACTTTTGCCTCTTTGTTGTGGGGGAAACATGCAGAGATAAAACAATAGAAGGAAATGAAAAACTGCACAAAATAATGGATAATGAAAAGCTGAAATATGAGAAGACAGCAAACACGTATTATCAAGCATTTGCTGCATTTATTGGATTTATATCATTGGCTAAACACTACTCTAAGTAAGCAAATTTGCACAGTGGGTTTTTACTTGCCATTGTTACGAGGTAGCCCCTAAATCATGAACAGATTTTTAACTTTAAAACATAGACGATGACCCATACTGGTTAGCAGAATATCACACTCACAAACCAATCTTTTAAAGTAAGCTTTATATAGATCCTAGAGGAGTACTAAAGTAGGTAAAGTATTATATATAATCAACAGTCTTTAGAAAATTGGTAAGAGCCCAATTCTTCTCCATAATTATAAAGATGATCAATTCTTTAAATAACATTCTGTATAAATGTATCATATATCAATTAATATAATTCTTCCTTCAAAATCCTTAAAGCTTTTTATTTTCATTTAATTTTCTTAGGTTTATTTACTTTGGGAGAGAGAGAGGGAGAAAGAGATATCAGGGGAGGAGCAGAAAGAGAGAAAGAGAATCACAAGTAGGCTTCACACGGTCAGCATGGAGCCTAACGTGGGATTTGAACTCGCAAACTGTGAGATGATGATCTGAGTTGAAATCCAGAGTCAGACACAACTGACCGAGCCACCCAGGTGCCTCCCTCTTAATTTTTTTTTATCAACAAACTTTTATCAATATAAAACCTTTTTTATCCAGAGAATCAAGTTGACCTTTAACTTGTTTTATGAAGTCCTAAGATTTTAGCAAAACAGACACTGCTTTTTCTATAAATTTGCAAAAACAAAATTTGTAAAACATTTCTCAAACATGCTGAAACAATACATACAACCTGAACACTATATAAAATTATAACTTAACATTTTACACCACTGATAAACTGATCTCATTTTCTGTTGCTACACTTTCACTTTCTGAGAGTATCTTCTTCTTTTCAATTATTTGGAAAATTAATTGGAAATTAACTGGAAAATTGGGAAATTGGAAAAAATTGGAAAATTTCAAAAAATTGGAAAATTTCGGGGTTGCCCTATGAAAGTTGCTGTGGTGAATAATAATATTGCTGTAGTACAATCTCTTTCAATTTGGTCCCTCTACAACAACAGGACTCAAATTTGAAACTGTGTAAATGAAGAAAAGAATTCAAGAAAAAAAATATTTTAGTCTGGATATCTGTGTTGATCTTTCTCCAATGATCACTTGAAAAGGCAGAAATCTGTAAACAGTTGGTCCTTTGTTCTTCAATGCAGATTAGTAGCAGTCAAAGAAAGTGATTTGGAAGCAAGATTGACGGGCACCTGGGGGGCTCAGTCGGTTAAGAATCTGACTCTTGATTACAGCTCAGGTCATGATCTCACATTTCGTGAGATGGAGCCCTTATCTGGCTTCTCGCTGACAGTGTGGAGCCTGCTTGGGATTCTCTTTCCCTCTCTCTCTGCTCCACCCATGCTCCTGCTCTCTCTTAATAAATAAACAAGTTTTAAAAACGAAACAAAACAAAAAAACAAGACTGAGACATTAAAAAGGAACACCCACTTTGAAAAACCAAAAACTTTACTTTAAAAGGTAGAGGTTTTAATTTATAATCTCTGATTTATGAATTTTTTGCCATAGATTTTCATTTAACTATTTGAAGAATGTTTTAAGTCTGACATGAGAGCTCAAAAATCTACTCCAATATATGCATGTCTTCAAGTAACACGTGTTTTATTTGACAATGCATTTGGGGGCGCCTGGGTGGCTCAGTCGGTTGAGCGTCCGACTTCAGCTCAGGTCATGATCTCACAGTCTGTGAGTTCAAGCCCGGCATCAGGCTCTGTGCTGACAGCTCAGAGCCTGGAACCTGCTTCAGATTCTGTGTCTCCCTCTCTCTCTGCCCCTCCCCTGCTCATGCTCTGTCTCTCTCTCTGTCTCAAAGATAAATAAAAACATTAAAACAAAAACCAAAAACAATGCATTTGGCCTCATTCCACACCAATTTGTCTTCTTAGAAAGGAAAAATGACAGCATCCTTTTTAAATTAGTTTCTTTAGGTATCATAAAGAAACTGTGTTGAGGTAGAAAATTGGTTGTCTTCTCAGGAGATGGGTGCTATGCTTTTTAGGGGTAAGAGGTGATGGCCCCTGTAATTTATTTTCAAATGGGTTAGCCAAATAAATAAAGGAAACACACACACACACTTATACACATACGCACAGAATACATTAAAATGGCACAATATTCAAATACAGAAAATATAAATGGTGCATATGTGTGTATTCATTACACTATTCCTTCAACTTTGTAGGTGCTGGTTAGCACCTTTATAGGTGCAAAGAAGGAAAATGATAAAAGAAACCAAAAAAACTAATTGTGGTATATATACCACTCTATTTTAAAAAATCCTTCTCTAACTTAGAAAATAAAAAAAAAAGGAAAATAAAAAAAAAGGAAAGGTCAAATAATTTACAGTAGATTCTTTTGTATGATAGATATGAGATTATCCATTTTTGTACTTTGTTCTAGATTTTAAATTTCCCAAAAATTAAAAAAAAAGTAGCCTATGTTAATTTTTGATCCCTAAAATAAGTTATTTGCTAAAGTAAAAATCATATTGTTTTTAAGATTAGATATGAAAATACTGGCGTTAAAACTTATATTCTCCTTTGTATATGAGAGATTACAAATTTTAGCTCCTTTTGCGAAAAAAGTCATGAATTAACATTCTCAAATTCTGATTAGCTCTTCAATCATACTACTACAGTAGGTCTATATTCTTAGGTGTCATTATATTTGCTATGGGGATAAAATGTCTTGCAAAAATGGGGGGGACGGAAAGAGAATCCAATTTTCAGAAGGAATGAAAATTTCCTTCTGGGAAAAATATTTGTTTTCTTTGCTACTGGTAGAGTATTACTTCAACATTTAAAAATTATTTAACATAGGACTCAAGTAGAGTTCCAACCTCAATTTAGAAAATACAGCTTATTGTTACCTCCTAGGCAGCCAATGAATGAAAGCAGGATCAAGTGTTTCCATGACAACATCATCTTTAATTGCCAAAAGCAAGAGTAACTCTTGTCCAGTCTCTGATGAACAGAATGCTTTGTCTTCAGGTAAATCCTTTAATCTGTAAAATATATGTACAAAGAAGTTAGGCTTAAAAAAAACATACTGCTTTTAAAAACAGATTTTCTTCTTTTCATAAAACTATATTCATCATGGTCACTCAAAATTCTGAAATGAACTGAATCTGTTTTGATACAAAAGAGATGTATGAAGTGTACAGACTTTAAAAACACTTTATATAATGGATATGCAGATAGAAGCAGCTTCACAGAATTATAGATGTTCACAATACTAAAATATTAAATATTAACATATTAAATATTAAAACTTTTGATAGATAATAATTAGAACAAATAACATATTACCCTAAAATTCTAACTTTTCTCATTTTCTCTAATGGTAACATTTTGGTGAAACTAAGAGTCAAATCAGCAAACATCTTAAAGCACCATTTGCAGTGTCTCTGAATTCCTAATAAGATATATAAATTATAAATAGCATTATCAATACTCAAATTAAGCCTGTTTTTCAGATACAATTGCAGAAATCCCCTAATTACATATGCTACATAAAACAGATCCAAAAATGTGAACGGTGGAAATTGTTTGGACTGAGAATCTTGCAAATGAAATGATTTTCTTCTTTCTTGATTTCTCATAAACTTCAATGTGCTGATTGAGAGAAAATAATTATCTGAATACCCTGTGTCACTTTCAGTGGCCATTTGACACTAGTTAATGTTATGGTTAATGATCAAGTAAGCTAGATATGCACACCTAAAATTGGAGAATCTTTTCTGGACTGCTGACACTCAGCTGGTTCCACACAGGGGAATTAATGACTTTGACTATCATCCACGTTAGGAGAAAAGGTGTACAACTGTG
Source organism: Panthera uncia (assembly GCF_023721935.1). NCBI lineage: Eukaryota > Metazoa > Chordata > Mammalia > Carnivora > Felidae > Panthera > Panthera uncia. The sequence goes on from NC_064816.1 coordinate 39,938,758, forward strand.
ATTCAGCAGCTGCTATGAATTGAGCGACATTACTTGTTGCTGAGCAAGAGAGAAAATGTCAGCTTTCTTAAGACAATGGTGGTTTATCATGGGATCCTGACATGCACTGTGATGTATTCAGTCAGAATGAAGTGTGTCCAAATAATAACAATGCCATGAGTGAAAATGTGATAACCTGTAAGTTACACACTTAAAATAATATATTAAATCAGTCATTCCTCTAGTGGTATTCTTATGCACTTGTAATCTAATATATGTTCTTGGGGGGGATGTAAGTGGTGGAAACACAACAAAAATGCCAGGATTTAAGTATGACTTGATCCATGGGAATATGAAACAGGTGGAATTACAATTGTTCTAAGAACTGCAGGTGAGTAACTTACTGTATCATGGTATCTATGACCATCTCTCACTTGCCCCATTACTACCAACTGCTTGTGTCTTGGGTTCCCCTAATGCAAACATTGCTAAATGAATTCAAGTGCAAGCACTCTACCTGGGTGGTGAAGGACAAAAAGAGTCAGGGTATGAAGCAATGAGACAGGGGAGGAAGGCAGCCAATAAAGGGTAAGAAATAAAGTCACTGATCCTTGTGTAGGACTAGAGCTTACTCCCACTGGGGAGACTCTGGAGGTCCAGCCCAGGCAGAATAGATGCCACAGAGTCATCCAACAGTTATCGTGGAGTTGCCCAGAGCTATCCTTGCCCAGGGATAAGGGAGCTGGGGTACTTATACACCAGTCCCCATTAGTCACTGTTTGGAGGCTATCCTCAGGGAGTATTAATTACCCAACACTTCTAATCTCTCCCTGGGAGAGCATAATGGCTCCACTGCTAAAAACATGCCTTCAGGTAAAGAAATGTATATGGTGACAACTGGAAGTGGTGTGTGCATTGACATGATAAAAAAACTAGACAGTATGTCTGGGGAAGGCATAGTGTCTGTCACAGCAGGCACATGAACCTGAGAGTTTTTGAAGCCATTTTCAATACTATCAGACCCCAAAAGACTGATGGTTGAAATTACTCAATGATTTAAGCATACAAGTGGAGATACATGTTCTGTCCCCATCAATCATTACACTTCTCAAGTATTTCCAGTGGTTGAGTTTCCCTACTTGGATCAAAGGCTTTCCGATACCGAGCCTTCCTTCTTTTATTTCTTCTCAATCAGTTGTGTATTTTGTGTCCATGATTGTTTTCAGTTACTAACTTGAATGATAACTTAAATCATTCTAGATTACAGGTAACTTATAACTGACAACTATAAACACCATAATCATGCATATGAGGAAAGTAGTCCAGAAATAATGAGAAGGTAACACAAACTACACAAACTCACACACATGTACACATGCACGTGCACACACATAAAGTAGAAAAGGAAGAAATAAACTCTCAAATAAAATAGAATGACAGTCACAAAAGAGGTGGGAACATGAAGTGCAGTAATATTATACATGATGTGTCGAAGATTCATAAAACGTTTTGGAGTGATTGCAAGATGTATTACAGTCTGGAAACAGTGGGTAAGTCTTAAAAACAGGAAGGGCTTGAGGAGTATAACAGTAATTGAATTGCTATCTCTTCCTTTGAGGAGTTAAAGCTATCCAGTTTATACACTAAATCAAACTTGGAAAGCATTTGGTAATAACAAAATAACAGACATAAAAAGTACAAGTAGTTGGAATTTTCAGGAAAACAAAAAGACAAACTTTAGCAAAGCATCCTGTAGTACCATCAACATAATCATTATTAAAAAGCATCCAAGGTCACCTGGATGGCTCAGTCAGTAGAGCATGCAACTCTTGATCTCAGGGTTGTGAGTTTAAGCCCCAAGTTGAGTTTTAAAAAATCCACATATATATGAGAGGCTTTGCTATATACCATATAGCGAACAAAATAAATGGCCTCTGTTCTGACATTGCAATGGAGAAATAAAATGTTCTGAATACTTGTAATTCGGATAAGGAAAAAATTACTAGACTGATAACTCTCTGAAGGTAGGACAGTAGCTCATTCATCATTGGTTGCTCCAATGTTCCAAATATCCTGTATATATAGTAGTAGCTTTCAAGTTTTAAGTTTTAATGTTTCTTGCTGAGCTTTAAGAACAATGAATAATTCAATTCAGGAGATTAAATCTTTGTACCGGACATCAAGTGAGTGAAAGCATTTCTACTAGAACGAAAAGATAAGTCACAGCTTGGGATCTAGCCACCGTTTGAAAATCATTTCCGGAAAATGTATTTAAAGACATTAAAAAGATGGTAACTTAAAAAAAAATGTTATCTTCCCAACATCACATCCCCAAAGTAACATGCATCTCTGCTGCATTTTAAAAGTATAAATGTGTTCAAAGAAGTTCTATAAAGTCTTTTTTTGTAAACTCATTCATTCAACAAATATTTATTGAGCACCTATTAGAGGCTGGGATTTCAATTCTCAAGGAAGACACAGTGGGGACTGGGTTGTCAGATAATTCCATGATTCCTGCCCTCAGGAATTCCTGCCCATAACCTAATGGGAGTGAAACACGATTCAAATAATTACAAAGTATTTGTAAACAAGACACTATGAAAGGTATAATGAAGAAGTAGAAGTTTGTATGAAAGACTCAATGACCATGGCCCCCTTCAGTAAGGTCAGGGAAAGGTCCTATGAAGAAATGAGAAAAGAAGAGACTATATAATCAGAGTTGTGATTTTTCAGCTATAGACAAATATTTGGTATGGCTTTGAGATGGTAAGGAGGCAGGTGAGTAGTCACTTTCTGGACCTTGTCCAATCACCTATCACCTCATCTCCCAAGAATTTCCCTAGAACCCCACCCCAACACCCTGGATCCACAACCTAAAGGGTTAATACCTGGCTCTGCAGGGGGCTTCCAGAATCCTGCTCTAGCCCATGTCACTTGTGATTGGTCAGTGCCCATGCCCTACTGCTGGTTACATATTTTGGCACTCATCTCTGGACATGAGGAATAGAATATGCAAAGGCCTTGGGTCTTAAGGGTTCATGGCTTGTTGTTAAAACAAAAAGAAAGCTAATGAGATGAAATGCAGGCAGCCAGGTTGAGTGTGGTATAAAATGAGACTGCAGATATATAATGCCTGGCTATAGACCTTCTTTGCTTGGCTAAGAATATTAGTATCAAGATAAAGCCCTTTGAAAAGTCAGTGCAGTGTTAACCAGTAATTGCCATGATAGGATTTGTAGCAAACATTCAAATCAGACATAATGTAGCCTGCATCAGGCTTAAAAGGATGAAAAGAAAACATTTTGCAACATGCCAGTTTCATTCTTACCTTCAAATTCATAGAAATCAGAGGCTGAGCAATATTAGGCAATCTATCTGACGTAAGAGGAGCAAAACATATATCCTAATATTCTTTTATATGCGCGCGCGCGCGCGCACACACACACACACACACACACACAGAAATACACTGTATAAGGTTTGGAGATAAAACATCATTCAGGACCATTATTTTTAAAAATGACGTTGCCCATTTTTAATGAGTGCTAAAGTAGGGCATTAACTTTATAAATAATGAGAGTAATTAATACAATCATGATCTGACTTCTCATCATTGCCATGTATTGTTACAGAGAGAAAGGACATATAAAATCTTGTCCCACTTGTGAAATCACCAAGCTAAAATAAATACAAAGGAAGCTACTTAAGCAAGACAAATACAAATCACAATGTCATCTGCCATATCAGGAATATTCAACTAGTAAAGGAATGCTTTAAATCAAAGAAAAAATAGATAGCCTTTAGAATTTTCTCTAATAGGCATTTGCATCTGGGGGCAACAGCTTAATATATTCACAACACGTTTCTCATGGCAATCTTTAAATAGCCCCCAAATTCAGTACATATTGACAACTGTACTATCTATTCTTAATGTCAGCTGAGCTAAAAAATGCTAGACCTTGGACTCAAAACCAAAAATGCTTTAAATAGTTGTTCCTGGTTGCTCTAAAAGAAGAGGCCATTTGTGGCTTTTGTCATATACCTTATGAAATTGCTACTAAGATTGCAGATCATGAAATATTGATATATATTTACAATATTAAAAGTATATGAGCAACTTTGAATGTACTCTTGGCAAATGCTCAGAGTTAAGTTTCTTTATGTGGTGGAAGTTTAGGCGTGAGAATGATCTGGCTTCTTTTGTATCAGAGTAATAGGCACCAAATGAGCATTCTTTTTTTCATTGAGACAAACCCTACAGCAATTTTGTCTAGAAGGATTGCTTAGCATATCTATCACATCTGCAAAAAGACCCCTCAAATTATGACATCTGAGAAACAAAGTCCATTCATTGAGTGCATATTGTTTCCAAGCCCCATGAACCACTCCCCCAAAAAAAACCAAAAAACACCTTTGAGCAGATTAGAGACTTGTGTAGTAAAATACTCAATTATTAGTGGATAAAAGTTTGATGCCTTTGGAGTTTGTATTTTGATTCTTCCAGAATTTGTGTGACATCACTGTCATGGAATGCAACCATAACACTATGATAGTCAACTAATAAATAAGTTTAAGGGCTTGATAAGACTGCACATCCTGCCAGATCAGAAATCAGGCATCGTCTACTCACTTTGTTTTCATTCACAATCATTATCATTCGTTCATTCATAATCTTCACATCTTCCAGAAATGCTGTGATCTACTCTGCATACCAAACCTCTTTCCTGCTGCAACCAAACTGGCTGGGAATTCAATTTACATGAATGCTGGGCTCCAAGTCCCAGATTCTTGACAACTCCACAAACGTCCTCCCTACAGCTCACAAATGTTTAGTAGCTAAGGAGAGGGGACGTAATAATGTGCTCAGTCTGATGTTAAGTTCACACCAGCAGTTCTGCGTTTACACCGCACAATCAGCAAACACAGCAAATGCCAGCTGGAAGTCATCTTGCACTCCTGTGGACCCCTACAGTACCTGATATTCCTTCAAGCTCAACACTTCCAATACCTTCCATCATGGTTGTTTTGACTATGGCTTCTCTCTTGAACTAGACTACAATCTGAAAACAAAACAAAACAAAACAAAACAAAACAACAAAAAAACAACCACGACAGTGATTTATTACCTGTTGTGGGTTAAGGACCCTTCCGAGAATAAGCCAAACCTATGGATCCACCCACCTTACTACCCTAAATACACACTGACTGATATAACCTAACTTTTGTTTTGTACACAATTGCTTTATTACATAGAAAATAATTTCTTTCACACAGATAGAATATATATATATATATATATATACACACACACACACACACACACATATGTATTCGTACACATATGCATATGAATGTATATGTATTTAGAGATTAATTTCTTGCTTTTTTGTCATGGAGAAATTAATAGAAGCTTATCAAAATAGAATTAAATATAAATTATACAGATTGAAATGAGAAAAAAATCTGTAAAAATATAAATGTTCTGAGAAGGCTACTGCTGAAGGCTTGACAAAGAAGCTGAAATTATGAAGCTGTTTTGCTATAGTGAGGCATGTTATCTCTGCCATCCAGTTAATTTTTTCTTTTGGTCCTTTTAGCAATCGGTGTACATGGGCAGAAAGAGAATCGGAGTCACGTTGTGCACACATCGAGTCCATGAGTCAGCTACATAAAAATGTTGCCAAAACACTGTGAACTGCCGTGTGCTGGTATTAGAGTCTCCTTTACTCTGTCCTCAACTCAAAGAGATCTTCTCTGGCAACTTGAAGAGATCTCTCTATCCTCAATTCAAAGAGATTTTCACTGACGATATGTCAGGAAGAATTACAAATCCATTTCTCAGTTGGTTCCACTGGTTTCAGTCAAATGCACACTGAGGAGAAAAGACACAGCCACCAAAACATGCCAACCCACTTCCTGCTTCAAAATATTAGACAAAATGTCAACCCTTCTTAAGCATACTCCAGAGAGGGCTTACTTCAATTCTCTTGCTTGATGTTAAGCCTCAAAAGAACATGGGTATTTCCAGGGCACTCTCTTTTACAAACATCTCTCCAACAAAGAGTGACTACTTGGCATGCAATGTTGACCGCTGTGGTATGTTCAGGACAATACTTATTGTTTTGGAACAAGTCCAAGTTTCAACAAAATTGTGGATTTTCTAGTGGAAGCTTCATCCCTGAAAAAGATCAACACTATCTAATGTTTTTATAATACAGTCAGACCTAAGGTGCTCTTTGGGATTTCTTTTTTTTTTAGTTTCATACCTCTATTGAAAGGAACCTTGCCCTAATTAAGGGACTTAGGTTTTTGGGCCCTACCACATTTGGTAATAATAGGAAAACTAGACGATAAGCAAATTCTATGACATCTTTTTACCCTTGAGATTTTCCAAATTAAACAGGAATAAAATGTACAAAGACAAATTTTCATAATCATACATGTCACATGAGTTTTCTTTCCTTCTTATCAAATGGGAAATTACTGCAGATCTCATGACATGTTGATGAGGAACAACGCACCTTTCCTATGTCTGTATAACAACAGTCTTTGCCACGTACATTTATTTAGAATTTTAAAATAGCTAAGTAACAACATGATGGAAATGATTTCTACAAAGACAATTCTCAAAATTTCAGAAAGGAAAATGAATAGTAACATAATAACCATAACCTTTTATTGAGTGTTTGTTACTTGCCAGGCACTGCTTCATACATCTACTCATTTCATCCTCACAATGATCCACGAGGCTCAATAATATCACTCCCATTTTTTTGGTAAATAAAGCGAGACACAGATGGGTCAAGATATTTGTTTTAAAAAATGATGCCAGAAGCTGTGTATCTTCTACATATTTTTTTCACATATTAGGTGTCAAATGGAATGAAGCAATGGAGTCATTAGGGAACCAGAAAGTAGGAGCTGGTGGTTTGTATGTTTTTAAAAGTCTGTATTAATAGAATTGGTAATTGAAGCTAGTTTTATAAGTGATAATGCATTAAAATTTATTACATTTTTAAGAAATTAAATTTCTTCTATAAAGGGAAAGCACTGGGCTATTTAAGTAAACAACTCTTCTGCTTGATTTTAAGCATTTTACTGTGATAACACCCCCTCCCTGTTGCAGGTATGAATTAAGAAGAATTCATCAACTGTATCTGGGATTAAATCATGGTATCTCAAAGACACACAAAGTCACAAACATAAAGTGCAAAACAGTGTGTGAAAAGTCTGATACTTTTTGTATGCGGACAAAAAACATACATCTATATACATTCGTAAGCCCGGAGAACAGTTTCGAAGGATATGAGAACTGAAGAGAGCAGCTATTTCTGGGGAGAAAACTGTTCACTTGGGAACAGGGAATAGAAGAATAAAATACTTTTCACTCTGCATTATTTTATATATAAATATAATTTATAATATATATTATTTATATATAACTATATATTTATATATTTCTATACATTTTCTTCAATGTACATACATATATTGATTTCTCAATACAAAAACATATAATTATAAAACATTAACAAATACTTTTCAAAGAAAAATATCATTTCTTTCTTTTTTAAATTTTTTTAATGTTTATTCATTTCCGACAGAGAGAGAAACAGAGAGCAAGCAGGTGAGGGGCAGAGAGAGAGGGAGACACAGAATCTGAAGCAGGCTCCAGGCTCTGAGCTGTCAGTGCAGAGCCCAACTCAGGGCTTGAACTCAAGAACTGCAAGATCATGACCTGAGTTGAAGTCGGACACCCAACCGACTGAGCCACCCAGGTGCCCCCCAAAAAAGTCATTTCTAACATGATAATAGGTCAAAAATGTGTAAATGATTTTATTGGAATCAATAAAAGTATTCATTGTCAATAAAATCAAAAAAATTCTTGGTGCCCAGAATCAAGGAGAAAGAGGTAAAAGGGGGTTAAAAAGTGCTAGAAAGGGTGTTTTGGCTAGAATATAAGCAGCATTTAACAGGAACCCTAGGTCTGCACTCCCAGCAAAGCCATTCTATTCCTTCCCTCATAATTTTGGGTAGAGAACAGTCACTGAGGGCCTACAAGCATATCAGGTACACACATACAGAGGACGTTTGGAATTAAAACATCATCTTTGCCCTCAAGAAGCATGCTGATCCAGAAACATTTTAACAAAAGATTCTGAACTGGAGGAGAGGGGTCTGCAACAGGATGTTCATGTGAAGTTCCTTGGGTCACCAAGATATAGCAGGTGTTACATCCCAAATGAAAGGGAGGTTCCAGAACAGAACAGAATGAAGAACAATTTTTCAAAGGAGATACTGCAAAACCATTTGTCTGGCTCTGAGGACCTTCCTCGCATGAGAGGTTTCTGGAGACTGAGTGAAGAATTTGAGAAGTTCCCTTGAAGAGAATTCTGGTAAGTTCCACCCCCTTGGAGGGAGGAAGAAAGGTACTTCTTTTAACCTACGGGGTTTGTGCTTTAAGGACACAGAACCGCATTGTGGGGGATGCAGCGGTCTAGGACCATACTAAAGAGTAAGGGCAGACTGAAGCAGAACAGGAAATGGATCTTAGAAGATGTTAGGGGCACAGAGTGCATGTCGTCTCCTACGAGCCAGACACACACTGGGGAGCAGCTGGGGAAAGGCAGTGCCATACATTCCAAGCAGGAGAAGCACCTGGGTGGTTGCGGGGGGCTGGGGGGGTGGGGAGCTGGGAGGGAGGACACCTTCCACAAGGAAGCAAGGGTACCTCTGGATTTCTGGTGGCTGAGAAAGTAGGAGGTGACCAGATAGGGGTGGGAGTCCATCACCACAATTAGAGGGGGAAACATACCCCAAGTTGGGGGGATCTCTAATGAACCCATGAAAGAAAATACCAGTTCTGCATTCCTGGCAAGTGTGAAGTGCCATAATCCCAAACGACTATAATGGAATCAATCAAGTAAAAGGGGCTGGCCTCTTCTCTTCCCATTCAAAACACTAAACTGAATTGGAATTAGCAAGTTAGGGGTGCCAGGTGTGAAGGGGAAGCCAAAGAATTCTATCTTTCTTGGACTACAGACTTCCCCTCTGCAGCAGGTAAGCACTGGAGGGAGATTAGTTTTGTCTTCAAATCAAGTTCTGAGTTTTAACTATTACATGGGACAGGGGACTTTAATTTTTGGACAGAGATTATGTCTGATATTTAGGCACCGTCAAAAATAGAGGGGATGGGGCTACCTGGGTTTTCATCCAGGAGCAGGAGAGGGCTCCACAGAAAGCATCTAAGGGGACAAAGTGGACAACAAGATTGCCTTCTGGTCAGAGCTCATGAGCCACACCTCTTCAATGTACAGTTACGGAGAAGTATGACCAACGGTTAGGAAATGAGGAGACTTCACAGGACAGCCTACAACAGGTGGCATCCAATGTAATTCTTGAATTAAAAAGGGTTTACCTAGCAGACAAGGAAGGAGGCAGGTATGGGAGAGCACCATAACGTCGGCAAAGCCCAGCACAGTAAGTGATTCATAGGAGGGAATGAAATGACTCGGAAATCCAGAAAGCACTGGGGTAGAGAGAAGGATCAAGAAGCCCAATGTTTAAGATGTGAGCAGAGGAAGATGAATTCCTTAAAGCCAGAAAGGGATCACCATGAGAGGCCGAGTACAACCCATGGATGGACCACATTATGAAAGCAAAGAGGGCATGGCGAGTGTGTAATTTTGCCAGGGAGTGGAGAAAAACTTAAAACGCTGATTGCCTGGGGCTGGGAGTATGAATGCACAGGGACCGCAAGTGGGCAGGAGAGTTCTTTCTATGGAGATGAAGTATTCTAAAATTGGGTTATGGTAATGGTTGCACAACTCTGTAAACTTACTAAAATTCACTGAATTGTACACTTAGATGAGTGAATTTTGTGGTATGTACATTTTATCCCACTAAAGCTATTTTTAAAAAATACACATATAGGGAGAGAAAGAATGAGAATAAGAAAGAGAAAGAGACAGCATGAACAAGATACTGTGAATCAAGACCTTCAAGATGCCTTTGGGGCTGTGCCCTCAGTGATGTTATCACGCCAGGCTCAGTGAGTCCTTGGGAAGCTTCAGCCACATTGAGGAGGAGAGTAGAAGTGTAATGAGAGGGCAAGGAAGTGGCCACAGCAAGAATCAGCTACTCTTTCAATAATTTAGAATGAGAGAGACAGGATAGTGGTTGGAGATGGGTGGAGGGTCGATGGAGAGTCAATGAAAGCTACTTTTAAGTTGCAAAGTTCTTGAGCATATTTATAAATGGAGGGGAAGAAATATAGGAAGGATAAGGTGTGTTTTTCCAGAGAAGAGAATCTTCCTGGAGTTTGCTTGCATGGTATTGATTCTGCCCCAGCCAAAATCACATGAGTAAGACTGAAGGTACAACAGTGGAGAGGAAAGAGAAGTGATTCACCACTGTCCCACGTCTAAAAGAGAAAAGATGAACTTTCGAATGGAGACATCTTGTTCTGGAGTATCCCAGGCTGGGCTCTGTGGCTCCTTATATCCAGTCACAGAAACACTGATGCCTGGCCAGTGACCAAGTGCTCAGCATGCCGTCTGCCTGTGGCTGGTTGTATTTTTATTTTCATAGGTAAATTCATATAGAAAGTATGGTTTGATCTAATGAAGTCACTCCATTTTAAGGAGTTTTTTTTTTTAATTTTTTTTAACGTTTATTTATTTTTGAGACAGAGAGAGACAGAGCATGAACGGGGGAGGGGCAGTGAGAGAGGGAGACACAGAATCGGAAGCAGGCTCCAGGCTCTGAGCCATCAGCCCAGAGCCCGACGCAGGGGCTCGAACTCACAGACCGTGAGATCGTGACCTGAGCTGAAGTCGGAAGCTTAACAGACTGAGCCACCCAGGCGCCCCTATTTTAAGGAGTTCTAAAAACCAACTGCACTGCAGCACACTTCCTCCTTTTACATCACAGGTTACTCGGGGAGCAAATTTGACTATGCATTCTACGTGAACATTCTCAAAGCACTCAGAAACATTTACAAACACTAATAACTAAATAGGACACTAATACAGCACTTTGGGGGACCTCTTCATCTCCCAGATTTCCAAACCATCATGTTGGCAGCAATGGGTTCTATGTAGACATTAATAGCACACATTATTTAATGTGTGTGAGGCAAGACTCCAAGTGCTTTATAAATATAAACACATGTACTGTAACCATCCCCATTTCACACATGAGGTTACTAAAATAGATAAAGGTGAATTAACTTGCCCAATTTCACATAAATGACCCGGCCTAAGCTAAGTCTGGTATTTTTAAATCTATCCCTAGTTGTTGTTATTCTGCTTCATCTGTAATTGGTTTAGCCTGAGACGTGGGCAGAATGTGGTTCTTGGAAGCTTGAGATCTCTGATCAGAGGTTAGCCAGGCATATACATCAGGTGAGGTGATGTGTTCAGGCCCTAGGGCAGTGGTTCTCAACTGGGGGAGACTGTGCCCTTCAATGGACACTTGTCAATGTCTGAGGAGGTATTTGGTTGTCACAACTGAGAAAGGGAAACTATAGATATGCTACTGGCATCTCGAGGGTAGGGGTCAGGGAGTCACTAAACACTCTACAATACACAGGACAGTCCCCACAAACAAAGAATTACCCACCCAGAAATGTGAACTGTGTCAATTTGAGAAACCCAACTTTAGAGAAGTTTGGCATCACAAGACCCTAAAACCACCAGTTTCTGTCAGCCTGGCTACTTACTATTCATATTTTACAGAGGAAAGTAAAGACATCCAACCTTGATGTGTCCGTTCTCAACCGTGAACCTTAGTAAAAAACAGAAGACCATGGTGGTCCTACTTTGTAAAAGTAACTTTTTATTAGAAAAAATTCTAATCACATACAAAGTAAACAAAATAAATGAACTCCAGTATATTCATGACCCAGCCTCAACAGTATCAATACCCTGATATTTTTGTTGTGTCTGTAGCTCTACTCACCCTGTCTCCCATTTGATTATTATTGTCTATTTTAGGTATAATTTGCATACATAAGAACCACCATAAAATGTTTAATAGAGAATTTCGAGTAATCATTTTAGTGGAAAATAAAGCAAAGATCTTTCTACTGTAAGGTAAAATATGAACACAAAGACAAATGTTTGCCTACATGAATTATTACTAGGAAAATCCCTTTGTAGTGTGGCCTCATTTTACCAAGTGTCTCTCACCCAAGGTCTCTCTCACCTGCTCCATCAAAAATGGCTTCCCTGATATCTAGCTTCTAAGTCAGTGTTTCCCAAACTTCAGGTTATGTTCCATTCAAGGTGCTATGCATTGTTTTTTTGTTTGTCTGTGTGTTTGTATGGGGGCAAATGAAGGAAAGAAAAAATGATCAAAATGTACTGAATTTAATAAGAGTTAGTACTGACTGGTTTGTACCATGATATTATGGAAGTACAATGTATTAAATATTAAGCCCTGAAATGAACTAGCATTTCTTACTATGAATGGTGGTTAAGAATAGTTTAAGTTTATTTATGTATTTGGAGAGAGAGAGAGAGAGCGAGAGAGCATGCATGCGAGCAGGATAGAGGTAGAGAGAGACAGAGACAGAGACAGAGACAGAGAGAGAGAGAGAGAGAGAGAGAGAGAGAGAAACATAATCCCAAGCAGGCTCCATGCTGTCAGCACAGAGCCCAGAGTGGGGCTCCATCTCGAACCATGAGATCATGACCTGAACTGAAATCAAGAGCTGGATGACTGAGCTGACTGAGTCACCCACCCAGGCGCCCCGAGAGTAGTTTAAAATCATGAGATGTGGAAGAAACAGAATATGTGTATATTAACTGTGTGTACATGTACACAAATATGTGGCATAAACACATATGTGTATACACACACAATTGTATAACTGCAGGCAAGTTATTTGTTTAAACCTCTTTTGCTCTCAAATGTTTCATCTGTAAAACAGGGGTGGTAAAGATGTACATAATTGGTTCATTGTAAAAATTAAGTAAGATTGTGATTATATGCTGGGCCAACTCCTTGGTATTCAAGATGTGATAGTTACTGCTATTATTTCAAAGAAATTAAACATAATTGACACCTTGACTGGAGAGAAATCAAGGACAAAATACTCACTCAAACAGAGGTCTCTAACTCATTTTAAGGAGACATTAACTGCTTACATCTTAAAAAAAAAAACTTGTTCTGCTTAACTGTGTTTTTTAAAGTTGCTTTATCACAATGAAAGCAGTGATTTTGACACCTTTTGGAAACGCTAATTGTGGCTATGAATAGTTGTCTGCTTAGAATTCACACCTATTAGGGGCTATATCTAGGTGTATAAAACATCCACTCTATCAACATAGAAGTGTAAATCTAAATTGAGGCAAACTGTGATAGCAGCTTGAATTTATCCCCACAGCAATTTCGGCTGAGGAGACAGAGGAAAAGTACCCTAGGTACCCTCCCCAATCACAACACGCCCCTATTTGTTTTCATACAAATAAATAATGGTTCAGACAAAGCCCATACCTCACAATAGCGGCGGCGGGTGGAGGATCCTCAAACTGACTGCCCATATGGAATAATCTGGAATGTACATAAGGAGGGGTGTAGACTGAGCACAGGAGCATGTGTGCCCATTTACCTCAGCCTTGGGGGCTGTCCACATGGTGCAATTTGAGTCCAGGACTGCCAGCCAATCTGATTTTTAGAAGAGCCGGGACCTACAGAGTTTTATAAGAGATCTCCCTGTTTTCAAACGTTTCAAACTGGTGTTTCAAACTGGTGTTTCAAATGTTTCAAACTAATTAAACACACAACTTCAAAACATTTGTGTTGATCAAACAAAATATGTCTGCCATTTAGATGTAGCTCATCTTGAAATCCCTGACCAAATTGCACTTTCCTGCTGAAACATTTTGAAAAGCATAATTGATCACTTTCTTGCTCCTGAAGAAATACACAACACTGTGTATTAGAAGCATGTCAATGTTTTTTCTAATCTGAAATACAATTCCCTTACTGTACACTTGAAACTAAGATACAATGTGTGTTAACTGGAATTAAAATTAAAAACAAAAAAAATAAAAAAGAACATTTCTTTGAAAATTTTTTCATTTTATCTTTTCATGGGGGGTGGAGGGAGTGTGACAATGAAGGAGAGGATACATCTTCCCCACGGGTCAAAGGGGAAAATATGTTAGGCAGAAGATATTCAACTTTATTCAATGAAATGGCTCTCATCCACCCACTAATGAAAGCTGATGTCAAAGAACTAAAACTTTGCAACCAAAGATCAGAGGGTCCCAAAGACCGTGCCCACGCTGGGGGATACCTCAGCTCTGTGTACACAGGCTGCCTCAGACCACAAGGAGCCTCTCCTCTGGACCCCAGCATGCCATCCAAATATTAGCATTTTCTATGCACACCATGTGTGAAATACCAGAAGAGCATTTGTAACTATTGGCAGGAAAAATTTGAAGACCTTAATGAAGGCCATGAAGTGCAACTAAGGGCTGATACACTCCAGTTCACACAACAGTAACCAATATGTTTCCATCTTCCCACAGACTGATTTAGGGGGTGGAGCTGAATTTACCAAAAAGCTACATGCAGATTTATAAGTAAACGTCCAACTCTAAACACCAGTGCTGCCTCTTGACCACCTAGAAATCTGCCTGCACACATTTATGATAAAGAAGCTTCTAACAATGGACTCTGTGGTTCCCGGTTTGTTCAAAGCACAGATTCTGCTTCCTTTGGCTTCTCGAGACCCTCAAGATAATAAAGTGTCCACCATGTGGACATATGAGGTTATATTTCATTTTACAGAACCAGATCGAGTTCCCGTCACCAGGGCTTAACAGTCCAGAATAACAAAAACAAGTGATAGTTTTCGCGAATACATACTCCAGTTTTCCGAATATACTCAGAAGATGAGGATGTTAAAGAACCAGACAGACGTGAGGAGTTAGTGACAAGTGCCGGATGGGGATGGTGAGGGGCTGCCCAAGGCCCATGCAGTGAAAAGGGTCAGCTACTTCCCACTTCCACACAATAGCTGCTAACCTTTTTGTTTTCATGTTGGCAACTCTTTTTTTTTTAACACAGAATTGATCTAACAAAACTTGCCTTAGACAAGGTGTGGCCTGCAGGCCTAGAGTTTGAGGTTTCTGAACATACAGTCATACAGGAACAACAGAACAACAAGGATAACAACAACAACAACAACCACCACCACAAAACCCCTCTTTTTCAAATACAGATAAACTCTGCTGGGCACGCTTTCTACTTAGCCATTTCCGTGCACATCCCCACTGTATGCCCCAAAGCCTATCCTGGTGCTGGGCTCGCAGCAGACACTCAAAACAATATGTGCTGAATTAATGAATATCAGGTTTAGGGCAGCAGTCGCCACGCTTGGCTCCATATCAGACCATCTGGGGGAGCTTTGCAAAAACGCTGATCCCCTGGTCCCACTGCATCATAATTTCCAGGCACCAGGCCCGGAACTGTTGTTGTTGTTGTTTTAAACTTCCCAAAGTAATTCTGCTGAAGGGTCGTTGATGCACTGAGAAACCAAGGGCCAGGACACAGGGAGCTTCCGAGTTACGGCCCTAGCTGTCAGGACCAAGACGGAAAGGGGTCTTCCTCTCTGTGGTTGTTTTAAACTGTTTAGTTTGGGTTTATTTTCCCTGAATCTCCCTCTTTTGCCGGTTCTGTGATCCCCTGTTAACAGGGAAGGAGGAGGCAGAATGGAAAGTTCAAGTTGTTCCCCAAATGCACAGGATGTTTCCAAAGAAACCACTGAGAAGATTCAACAAAAGCCTCAGCTAGAAACATATTAACAGAGAAGGAAGAATTTCCTTCAAGAATAAAAAAGGTATTTTCCAGCTGGGGAGGCATGGGGGTCTCAAGTCCACAGAGAGGCAGTAAGCCTGAAGAGAAGAAGAACCCACAGTTCCCAGAACGGTGGACTTGGGAAAGATTCCAAGACAGAAGCAGGGGCAGGCAGCCTCACAGGCAGGGACACATGGAGAAACAACGTGGAAGAATGAGCCATCTACACCCCATCCTTCCAAGCCCTGCTCATTATCACCCACTTCACCATTCACTGGCTCTGTGAGGAGTCTGGGCAATATCACAGGACACCTGGGGAGGCAAAATGAGGGTTTTCCACTTCAAACAAACAAACAAACAAACAAATTTAAATTGAATTATAAAACTATAGGAAGCAGGCTTTCTTGTACAGTAAGAGCTCATGGGTTGTCATTCCAACCCCTAACACCCAACCACAGGAAAGCTTTTTATACAAACTCGGGGTGATACTTAGTTGAGAGGATTTTGTGCAGATTAGTCACTGTTTGTGAAACACTTTGGTGGGTGCAATAAGAACGCTCTTTATTTGGTTACATAATCTACTAATTTTACAGTTTGAAAGCAGAGTGATTAAAGTTTGATCACAAGCTAAGGAAGCTGAGAAATACTGAACTTCACTTGAAATTCTCTCCCCATGAATTCCTCCTGAGCCCAATTACTTCAGGGTCAGACATCTATTATTTTACGTAGCAAAAGTGGTGCTTGGAAACATACAAGATGGATTCCAATTTATCCTAATAAAAATCTTCCTGCTTCATGTTCATTTTGAGACCACCTATTTTTTTCAGAGCATGCAAATGTGAAAAGATAATATTTATTATCATTTGGGCATTCTGAAGACTTAAGTGGTTTATGGTACAAAGGACGTGTGAACATTCACTTCCTTGGTTGGTGGTATGTTTTTGTTTTTGTTTTTGTTTTTGTTTTTGTTTTTTTTTTTTTTTGTGAAACGCTCTTCCCTGAGGCAGAAATGGAGGAAAGAAATCAAAAACAAAGCTGCTGGTTCTATGGGGACTAGTAACTAAAGGTCTGGAAATTTCTGAAGATTTGTAGCCACAATCCGAGCCCTGTCCCCACCACAGTCTCAGCTGATACTTAGTTCAGGTGTACACTGCACAGCCATTGCCACTGTGCACAGCTTTGCCCATTCTGATCTGAAGCACCAGGCTCCTTCATAAATATTTTGAATATCACCATTGCTACCTTAAAAGAAAGGAGTTTGGTGGGCTTTTCACATTATATAGGGCCATACAAATGGTCTTCTAATATTTTAAGAAGAAAGCCCACACTAATTTCAATGCGTGCCATGACATTTTCCTCTCGGCACATGGTGTACCATGGACACGGCCTGACATACATGACTACATACATGTCTAGCACAGGATGGATGAGGGGGATGAGAGTCAACTATTTAAAGTGCCCTTTGGGGCAGGAGTGTCACTTAGAAATTTCAGAATTCGATTTATTACAAGTATTTAAGTGCCGAATACTGGTGCTAAAAATGTTTCTCTTAAAGTACTAAAAAGCCAATGCTGATAGTAACTCCGGTCTTTTATTGACTATCACGTGCTTGGCACTGAGCTCATTTAATCCTCCCATGAGCCTTACGAGGGAAGGGCTATGATTCCTGCCACCTACAAGGAAGCAAATGGATGCTGAGGGAAGTCAGCTGCCCGCCATCACTCTGCTTATGACGAGGGGTCTGGAGTCCACTCCAGTGCAACCTGAGGGCACAGGCTGCTCTATTTCCACTGCCTGGAATGTTCCTGGGCCCCTTAACCAGTTTAAAACACCCATTCCTCCCGGGATGAACAACAACAAAATAATAATAATAATAACAATTTAATACAATATCATCCAGGCAGTCCCTATACTGATATTTCTAGTGTGGAATTCTGGTGCTGCTTTTTTGTTAGGCTCTGGTTACCATTTCTTCTTATTTGTACATTTGAGTTCACTGACATGTTTGTACTTTTCTTGCTCCTTTGAGCCTCTGAGGAAGAGAAGGATGGGGTGGCTGCGGCAGGTGGGATAAAACAGCATGCTGATACAGAGAAAAGTTCTTTACTAGAGTCTAAATATGAAGGCATTATTTCCCATTTCCACGTTGTATTTGTTCAGAAAGAGGCTCCATTTGCTGAGGAGAGGTGACAGAATGACCTGGCAGAGAGCCTTCCAGAACAGCTCACATAAAATCTAGACCTGTGTGACCTGTCATGCAGCACATTCTATTAGGGAAGCTGGGCTTCTTCAAGGTTACCACTCCAGGGGACAATGTCTCTAAGAACTAGCAAAAGTGCATAGTTAGCAAAACACTTCCCTCTTTCAGAGCTGGCAGCCGTCCCTGTTCAAAGAAGCATATACTTGAAATAAAAAGCCAGTCGCTCGGCAAACACTGTTTTCATAAACACTATAATTCCTCTATGGTTTCTATTTTCGTTTGCACTTTCTTTTTTCCCGAAACTTTCACAGATTCTTCTCATCTTTCAATAAAAGGGGTGTGGGAATATGGAAAAGTATGAACAGTCAGATAGTAAGAAACAGTTTTAGATTCTCAAGTTTGTGGGATTCCTTTCATGTACTGCTTAAGAGTTAACGGTTCTCTTTTTACCATATGAGTTTACATGAACACTGACTTGGTTATAAAGGGTGCATCGGTTGAACTTCGGCACTTAGCATGTTTCCTCTATTGATATTTTCTTTACGTATGTCCTGTTTCTCCAAGTAGATGCTCACTGAAGTTTGATGAACATTTACTATGTGCCACATTCTTTATGTGGTTTCTATCAATGAATCTTCAAACACACAGGGTAAGCACTACTCTCAGGTTGAGGAGGCGGAGTTTGAGTTTCGAGGAATCTGAGTTTGGGAGTTAAAGCAATTTGCATATGGCTCATTAAGCGACACAGCTGGCGAAGATCTCAGCAGCTCTGCTTCCTCCTGCTTACACACTACCGCTCCTGTTAAAGACCTACTCCTTCCTTCTGCCCCAACTACATCATTAATCCCAGGTTCACCAGTATGCAAAGAAGAAATGATACAGCCAAGTGGCATCACTGAATGAATCAAACAATAATGATTAAGTGATTGTTCATCTATTTTATGTGCGTATATATATACTGAAATACACACACACATACACACACACACACACACACACACAAAAGGCAGTACATGTTACTTACATGTTTATAGTCATAATATACAGATTGTCCTATACCTATTTTTCTATTTAAAATATTCTAGGGGTGCCTGGGTGGCTCAGGCAGTTGAATGTCCAACTCTTGGTTTCAACTCAGGTCATGATCCTTGGGTTGTGGGATTGAGCCCCATACTGGGCTCCACGCTGGGCTTGGAATCTTCTTAAGATTCTCTTTCTCTCTCCCTCTGTCCCTCTCCCCTGCTCTCACTCACTCTCTCTAAAATAAAATAAAATAATAAATAACATAAAATATTCTATACTTTTCATTTTAACAATAAAACAAACCCACTGTGTAAATTATAACAAATCAAAGAGAATAAAAATCAAACATTACCAAAAATTCCACAATATAGATAAAATCATTGGCAGGATATTTAAAATTTAGAGAATATCGAGTGCTGGTAAGTCAGTGAAATGAAAATTATTTTTATACCCTGACTGTTGGCCTATAGGTTCCTATGTGTATCATTTGGTAAACGAAGGCACAGAAATTTCTCTCCTCAGTGTATATACTAGAAAAACTCTTGGGGCACCTGGGTGGTTCAGTCAGTTGAGTGTCCAATATTGATTTCAGCTCAGGTCATGATCCCAGAGTTGTGGGTTAGAGCCCTGTGTCAGGCTCTCTGCTGAGCATGGAGCCTGCTTGGGATTCTCTCTCTCTCTCTCTCTCTCTCTCCCTCTCTCTCTCTCTCTCTCTCTTTTTCTCCCTCTCCCTCTGTCCCTCTCCCCCTACTTGTGTGAGCTCTCTTTCTAAAATTAAAAAAAAAAAGATTTAAAAAAAAAAAGAAAAACTCTTGCACACATACACCATTTAACGTGTCCAAAAATAACCCTAGCAGCACTGCAGGTAATAGCAAAAACAAAAAACAAACCGATGTCCCTCAAATCAATGTCAAAGTGAGTTGATAAATGATCTGTGGTGGATTCAGTCAATGGAATACTACAAAGCAGAAAGAATTGATGAAAGTACAGTTTTACATATCCACATAATAAATCTCAAGATATATTAAATTAGAGGCACCTGGGTGGCTTATTCAGTTAGGCATCTGACCCATGATCTCACAGTTCATGGGTTTGAGCCCCGTGTCGGGCTCTGCATTGGCAACACATAGCTCGCTTAGATTCTGTCTGTCCCTCTCTCTGTCCCTCCCCTCCTAAAACAAACAAACAAACAAACTTTAAAAAATACATTATATGAAAAAGCACACTTCAGAAGAATAGAGTATACATTTTACGTGAAATCAAGGAAAAAAAACCTTAAAACTTAAAGAGTTGTATAGAGTTACAGGAATACATAGCAACAATAAACAAAAAGCAGGAAAATGATAAATGCGAAATTCAAATGGTGCCACACCATAAGATAGAGAGGCAGAATACAGAAAAACATAACAGCCTTCAGAAGACACTGATAATTTCTACTTTGTAAGTTGTGTAGAAGGCCCATGAGGCTTTATTGTCCTTTATACAGTATGAACATGAAACATGCATTCTTTTGTACACATGAAATGTTTCACTCTAAAAGCAAATACTACAGATTTTTTTTTCTAGACTCTATAATGTTAGAGACTAGAACAGAGTTCAGGTAGAATATGATGGCACATTGGTCCACTCTCACCACTATACAATGATGCGAAAAAGGAAGACCAAGTCTGACTTCTGCTAGAAACAGTGCCATCCATGCCTTCCTGCTAGGTGGGGTCTGCCACGGGTACAGGAAGAAGCCAGTGACTTGAGTCCCATGAGTTTCACCATTGCTGGCGTGTGACACAAGGAATTAAGGCTATACCTGTGGCTATCTCTCAGCCTAGTTTGGGGTGAGGAGAGAATTAATCAAACACTAAAACATGAATTTCATCCTATAAATATGAGAAGCAACCAAGCCTTCAGAAAAAAGTGTGCGTAAATAATTTGCAGTTTAGAAAATTAACCTAGTGGCCACTTGGAAAACCGAAACAACATAAATCAGGCCATTAAAAGAGTGGATTACTAGTGGGGAGATTTTTCAAAGTCCACATGTTTTTGCTCTACCCAAGCAAAATCTGAGGCTTAGGAATGTACATGTTTCAAAAAGTTCTTAATGCAATTCTGATCCAAATAGCTATTTGAGAATCACTAAGTGAGTTATTAACTACTCAGCTAAAATGCGCTAAGTAATATGACATAACACGATGACTCAGAAACAATGACTGCCATCTGACATGACTCAGCAGTGATCACACGGTCTTGACTGTAGGTAACAATGTAAATTTATCAATCATGCATGTCGTTTCGATATTGTTCAAAATATTCACTATTTTTTATCTTATTTATTCTCTTCTACTTTTACAATTGAAAAGGTTCCCTTATGACTTTACATTTTCTTTATAACATAAAAAGTACTGATTAAAATAATAAATTCTCAGGTTTTTTTCTTTTAAAGAATAAGAATGACTGCTACCCAAATTTACCTAACAGTTAAAAAGCAAAACGTGTTGAATTTCAAAGGATTCAACAGGCAGAAAATAAATGGAATGAGTGGAAAATTGAGACACAAATAATCAAGATGAAAGAGAATACACAGGCATTTTAGAAGACAATACGACCAGAAAAAAACACGGTTGAAAACTAGCATATCATTTATTACTTAGGAATGACAATCTCTGTTGGTGACAGATCTGAGAATACTCCGCAAATGATATGGCCAAGCTAAGGCTTTGGAATGATCCAGGTAATGTGCTGCTTATGACACTTACAGTTTTTCTCCCAAAAGGGGGTTAGAGTGAAAATACTCTGAGATTAAGAATGCAGAAAGATAAAAATATGCATTCAGAAGAAACATAAATTAGTATAAGCTATTTTCTGAGTCATATGATACAAAGTAATTTAGAATATCATAAAACGTACCACAATTATATGTTCAATATTGTTCTCTCATTTTACCTAGAAGATATTAACATTTATAGTTTACATACAGACATTAATTTATACTTCCCTCGCCCCCAGAAAAACACTAAGGACAGTTTCATCATAGCAACTGCACAAACATGAGCATTAATATAATCACACTTATAAATAAGTACTCCATGATTAACTTCATGGAGAGCTCAGAGCCCCCCACTTTTATTCTGAGATCACAGAAATGCCAAAGCTGGGTAGAAAAACTGAGATAGTATAAGAATAGGAAAAGAAATTGGACAGAGTAGCAATTTGGTAACCATCTAACTAAGTTGTTAAATTAAGAGTTTTTTCCAGTGGAAATGAAGGTCAAGTACAAAGACTGCTAAAAAGAACACATAAAAAAAATTACTACTTCTTTGCAAGTGGTTTTTAATCATATTTGACTGACAAGTTCAAGTTAAACTTTCAATTTGCAATGGTGGAATTTGTACAGTCATTGAGGATAAATTAATCAGAAACTCCAGGAATGTAAGAGTCAGAAAGAATACAGACTGATTTTTCTATATTGATCAGAGACCACAGGCAGAAAATAAATTGGGTGAACTGACATGGGAGGTCAAGCTGGCATTGAAAGGGGAAAGGCATTATTAGAATTTCTTCTCAATAAATTATGATATGAATTCACAACTTTTATGATATAACAATATATGTTGAACAGTTTAAGAGTATTACACGCCTGACTTTGGGAAACGTTAAAGTTTAAAGGAGTCCTTATTCATCTTCAGATTGTATTGTCAAACCCTTCACTGAACATACGTAAAAAAGTTCGGCTTTTAAGTAGTATTTACAATGTAGTTTTATGAGTACTCAAAATTATTTAATGATGTATAGACATCTTAATTTTATCTAAGAACTGTTATTTACCAGTACATAAACTTTCTAAGGTTTAAATTACTAAATATAGACCATTTCCTACTCTAAAATAAAGACTGTATTAATCCTTCTGGAAAGACATGGTCTTAACCATCTCCTTCAGAATCCTTGTGCTTCTTATTTAAAAAGTCAATTATAAAGTCCCCCCCTCCCTGCCCATGCCTTGGATTAACACACGGCATCAGTGTGAGATCAAGAAATCTACATTTTATACATACAGCCTAGGTGATTCCCTGGTACAATGCAGTTGAGAAGTGATGGAAAACCTATAAAAACAATTCCCAGGCATGCAAGAAGGGACCTTCAAAAAACTGACATCATTAGAAAACAACACGTACAATACAACAAAAGTTCCTGGGAGGCAGTGGTTGGGATGTGTGCCCTGCAGGGCTACTGTTTCAAATATCCACTAGTCAATGCACAGAAATTAGTGGCTATTATCCCAAACTGAAATTAAAATGTCTATAGTTTACTTTAAACTTTTCTAAGTAGAAAGCTATCCTTAAAATTTCTCTAATCTCTGATGGGATGGATGCCTGTTTAGAATCTTCAATCCTCTCAAAATAATTTTCCAAATGAACACATGCTAATTGACCACTCGCATACTCAACCTGTAGGACTTTGTGAAAATTACCCTTTTGGAATCCCCACTACTCCCCTTAATATTTTAATAACACTAAATCTACTTGGTATCAGTTTTACCACATTCAAATTCCACTATGTCTGAAGTGCTCGTATCCACAAGCATTAAAGTAAGCATTTTACTTATATAGTCTCAGATCCAGTAGCTGCCTTAACATAGACAATAAATTCATTAAGGTCAAGGGAAAGGCCTTTACTTAAATTTTATTACAAGGACAAGTTCTTGATCTCTTCCCTAACAAAACATACAGAATTTTTAAGTATGAAACTTACTTTCGTAGGTATACTCTTGATATTCTGTGATAAGAAGCAAATGATATAAATGGGTTGTGCCATTTGCCACTAAAAAGTACCTTAATAATTTTTTTTATTATTTATTTATTTATTTTTAGTTCTTATATATTTTGAGAGAGGAAGCATGAGAGGGGGAGGGACAGAGAGACAGGAGAGAGGGAGAATCCCAAACAGGCTCCACTCAGTCAGCGCAAGCTTAGCTTTATATGTGGTTACAACCTATGATTCAAACCGTGAGATCATGACCTGAGGCTAAACTGGATGCTTAACCGACTGAGGGCCCCCTTGATAATTTTTTTAAATGTGACCTTGAGATCACATCAATAAAGTTGTCTTGATTATAGTAGCCTGTACTTTATGTACCATTGTCAGGAGATAAAAGGCAGAGTTGAGAACTGGTCCCAATCTCTGCTATTAATCACTCAACTACATTAGTACCTTTTTGAAGTCTTTGATTTGTTTAATTTCTTAACACTTTAAACAGTCAATAAATATCACCTTCACAAGCATCCAAAATAATTTTTAAATTCCACTTACTCTGTTTTCTTTCATTTTATTTATTTAAATTTTATTCATTTAGTGCAATTTTTTCTTTCACTACCTCTCTTCTGCACATTACTCCCTTCCCCATCTATACGTATCACCTTGCCATTCCCAACCCACTTATTCCAGGTTAACAAGCCAATGGAACAGGTATCCTTCCATAGCTTCCCCCATTTGTATTACTTTAATGGTATTTAAACTATATACATTCATACATATATATTAATACACAAATATATAACTACCTAAAGTGTTTGGCCATCCATTTGCAAAATTTACATAGTTTTCCCTGCAGATTGCTATTATTATTCAGTAATACCCAGTGAAACTTTCTCCAAGTCAACTGGCATGGCTCTAACACATCAATCTTTTTTTTCAATGTTATTATTTATTTTTGAGACAGAGAAAGAGAGAGACACTGAGCATGAGCAGGAGAGGGGCAGAGAGAAAGGGAGACACAGAATCCTAAGCAGGCTCTAGGCTGTGAACTGTCAGCATAGAGCCCAATGCGGGGCTTGAACTCGTGAACCGCAAGATCATGACCTGAGCTGAAGTCAGACAATCAACTGACTGAGCCACCCAGGCGCCCCAACACATCAATCTTAACAGGTATACAATTGACCCTTGAACACTATGAGTTTTGAACTATGCAGGTCCACTTATATGCAATTTTTTTTATAAATACAGTTTAGTATTGTATGTGTATTTTCTTATATAACTTTCTTAATATTTTTTCTTGCTTACTTTATTGTAAGAATACAGTTCATAATAATTATGACATACAAAACTATGCGTTAATCAAGTGTGCTATCAGTAAGTTTTCTGGTCACAAGAACCCTATTAGTAGTTAAGTTTGGTGGGGAGGTGTCACAATTTACAGATGGATTTCTAACTGCATGGGAGGGCTCAGCGCCCCTGACCTTTGGGTTGCTCAGGGTCAACTATGTAATATAAGCAGATGCACTGAAGTGTACTCAATCTTTTCTAAACTCTTTCTCCCTCTCTCTCTTTCTCTCTCTCTCTCTCACGTGCGCGTGCGCGCGCGCGCACACACACACACACACACACACACACACAATTTCACTTGTATGGAATAGACTCCCAGAAATGAAAACATATACATGATTTTCAAAATAATATATAGCACCAGAACACATTACTAAAAGGACGAAACAATTCATATTTCTACCTGACAAGCAAATGACATCACGTTTTCACTTTTGCTATGAATTCACAAATTTTGAACCTCCTTTTATACAGTTGCTAGCTCCTTGGTTTTATTTTTCTATGAATTACCTGTTTATTTCTTTATTCCTTTTTCTATTGAGATATTGATATAGAAATAGAACTAACGAATGTCAACAGTAAGAAATCTTTGTATATTATGGATATTAGCCCTTTACCTGCAAATTTTCTTGACTGTATTTTCTACTGATTCTCTCCATGCTATTATTTTCTAAGAAATGGTTTTTAAGTTTTACACAGATAATATGCCTGCATTTTCTTTATTTTTTTACCAGGTTGCTATCTTAAGAATATTTTCCCCACTATTAAATATATAGCTTCTCAAATGTCCTCCTAAGATTTTCATATTTCAGTCCTTCACCCATACAGAATTTATTTTAATATATACACTGTAAGGTAAGGGCCCAATCTCATCCTGACTCCAGATGGATAGACATTTGTGCCAGCACCACTTCTTAAATGAATCATCTATTTACCACTAAATTGAAATGCCACCTTTGGTATATATTAAATTCTCACACATCCTAGGATATATTTCTAGATTCTACATTCCTGTATGTCAATCTGCCTCTTCTTATGCCAAATCATGTAGATTTGGTTGTAGCATGCTTTTGGAAATAATGGTGATCAAAGACATCCCTGTATATTTTTTTATTTTAATCTCAGTGGTTGGTCATTTAGACTAATACATGTTAGTTTTAATAGTGTAGAGCCTTTACCTATCTAAACACTTTCTATTTCTATTTTATCTACATATCAAATGAGGAATAGCAACTGATCTTTATCAGATGGTTTTCAGTATGTATTTATTATGATCATATGTATTTTCTAAACTAATCTGCTGATTCTGGTGACACAGTAAAATAGTCTTACATTCCTGAAATAAACCTTCCTTGGTCAGAGTTATCCTTTTAATACAGTGCTACATCCTAATTGCTAATATTTGAGTTCAAATTTTATATTTTACTTAGAATTATCTTTCCTAAAATCACACGTATATTGGTCATTTCTTCCTTATGTATTATAACAGCTTCTGACATTAAAACTAGGTAGGCTTCATAATACAAATTGCTGAGCTTTCTGTATTTTTCTAGGGCATTCACTGTAGATAGACAACTGTACACATTTATGGTCTTGCTCCAGGGATAGGATGACTCTTCCACCCATGGACATAATATAGTCTCAAGGGACCTAAACAATGTGGACATTCTGAACAACATATTCTACTAATAACAGCATGTTAATCAGATCAAATGAGCAACATATGGCAAGGATACTAGAGGCCCTGACATAATACAAGTATTCTAAAAAGCAAGAGGAAAACCCTACATACATCCAATGGTTGGCCTCATAGCTGAACTTTTTAAAAATTTTTATAGGTCCAGTGATATGGAACATGTGAGGACATTTCTACCAAAGTAAAGGACAGACTACTGCATTGTCAAACCAACCTCACCAGTTAGGTTACTTCTTGTGAACAATTTGATGACCTGTTACTCAGATGATACAGAAATTTCCAGTTTCCAGTGGGCCCAGAGCCAGAAAATACTACACCAGACCAGGACAATAGAGCAAGTGGCCCTTCACTTAGGGCCATATAACCTAGCAGATGCTATGGTTTTAGCAGTATCAGTGATGGGTAAATGTACCATAAAGTTTCTGGCAGGTCCCAATAAGGGAATCACAATATATCCCCTCAGGGTCCTGGAGCAAGGACATGCCTTCTGCAGTGGAAAATTATACATCATTTGAAAAATAGCTTCTGGAGAGCTACTGGGCCCTGGTAAAGACAGATGCCTGATCATGGGACATTATATAACCATTCTGATATAACTCCCTATCATAACCTGGTTTAGTCAGCCCCACAAAGTCATATGGTCAGGCAGGCACAGCAGAAATCCATCGTAACATGGAAGTGGTATTTCTGGGATGAAGCATGAGTAGGGCCAGACTGGCCAGCTGTGCATGTGTGTGCAAGTCAAAAATAAACCACATCTTCAATCAGAGAAGGCCCTCAAAGACAGCGATGAAAGGAAATATTCACAATGGGCAGAGCATCCGTTTTCTGTTAAAAGAGAAGCATCCCAAGGTAAGAATATACCCAGAGTAAAAGGCAGTGGTTAATAGCGTGGCTAGTTGGTTATAAAACTAAAATGGGAAAGAATAGTACATCAGGGACAGAGTGACCTGTGGAACAAGAACGTGAAAAAAGAAATATAGGAGTGGACACAAAAGGTGAAGGTCTTAGTCTTGCAAGCATTACACCCCAGAGAGGCACCCAATAACCACCTAGTAAGGCGGAAGAGCTCACCAGTTATTAGCAAGTTATCAGTGCTGGCACAATGGATATACAAAATGGGTCAGCAGCAGAGATGGAGGCCATGGATGGGGCTCAAAAGCACGGTCTCCCACTCACCAACTCTATGCCAATTGCCATCAAGAGACCAATATTGAGACCCCAATATGGCTGCATCCCACAAACAAGAAGCAAGCTGGCAATATGTTGATTACATCAGACTTCCTCCATCCTTGAAGGTGCAGTAATTCATCTGGACAGAAACTGATCTATATTCCACATATTCTATGTATTCTATATATAGAATATATATATTCTATATATAATATATATTCTATATTCTATATAGAATTCTATATAGAATAGAATATTCTATTATAGAGTTGCCTCTTTGGCCCAGAGGTCTTAATAAGCACCATTACAGGTCTTACACAGCACTGAAATCATCTAATACGAGATCACAGACTATATCGCTAGATCGGATCAAAAAAGCTACTTTCCAGTAATGGAGATGCAGCAGTGGGAACAGCTGGCACATGTGCCACTTGTCTTAACACAATTCATACTACCCAGAAGCCATCAGCCCGACGAAGCACTATAGTCATCAGTGTCCTTCCTTTACAGACTTAAGTTTTTAGAGAAGTTTTAGGTTCACGGCAACACTGAGAAGAAAATACAGATTTCCCATGTACCCTCTGCCTCCACACACACACACAGCCGCTCCCTCTATCAACATCTCACACAAGAGGGCAACTGGTTACAATCAATAAACCTACACTGACTCACCATGATAACTCAAAGTCCATAGTTTACCTTGGGGTCACACTTGGGATTGTACTTTCTACGGGCTTTGGCAAATATTTAATGACAGGTATCCACCATCATAGAATTGCACACAGTAGTTTCACTGCTCAAAAAATTCTGTGCTATGCCCATTCATCTGTCTCTTCTCTTTATCCCCTTAAAATCTTTTCATTGTCTCCAAACATTTGTATTTCCTGGAATGTCTATCTTACAATCATAGAGCATACAGCCTTTTCCAACCAGCTTTTGTCACTTAGTAGTATGCATTTAAAGTTCCTCCATGTCTTTTCATGACATGAAATAGCTCTTTTGGAGCTTTAAAATATTTTTAACGATTATTTATTTTTTCAGGGACAGAGACAGAGCACAAGCAGGGAAGGGGCAGAGAGAGAGACACAGAGAATCTGATGCAGGCACCAGGCTCTGAGCTGTCAGCACAGAGCCTGATGTGGGCCTCAAACCCATGAACTGTGAGATCATGACTTGAGCTGAAGTTGGATGCTCAACTGACCGAGCCACCCAGGCCACCTAGAGCTTTTTAGAGCTGAATAATATTCCATTGATTCTGTATATCACAATTTCTCCATTCACCTACTGAAGGACATCTTAGTTGCTTCCACATTTTGGCAACTATGAATAAAGCTGCCATAAACATCTATGTGTAAGTTTTTGCGTAAGGTTTCAACTCCTCTGGGTAAATACAAAGGAGTGCAGCTGCTGGGTCATACAGTAAAAGCATGTTCACTTTTGTAATAAACTGACAAACCATCTTCCAAGGTGACTACCATTTGGCATTCCCACCAGGAATAAATGAGAGTTAATGTTGTTACACAACCTTGCCAGTACTTGCTGTTATCAGTGTCCCAGATTCTGGCCATTCTGATACATGTACAGAGGTATTCCACAGTTATTTTCATTTGCATTTCCCTGATGACACATAATTTGGAACATCTTTTTATACACTTATGTACCATCTGTATATCTCCCTGGGTGAGGTGTCTGTTAAGATCTTTGGCTCATTTTTCCAACAGATTGTTCATTTTCTTATTGTTGAATTTTAAGAGTTCTTTATATGTTTTGGATAATAGTCTTTGATCAGTTAGGTTTTTTGTAAATATTTTCTCCTCATCTGTGGCATGTCTTCTAATTTTCTTGAAAATGTTACCAGGTGTTTATTGGCCATTTGTATGCATTTAGAAAAATGTCTATTCAAATCCTGTGCTCATTTCTTAATTGAGTTTTTTTGAGTCGTTCCAATCTATGAATTCTTCAGGCATTCTGGATACAAGTCTTTTATCAGGTAAACAGTTTTCAAATATTTCATCCTGTTCTGTGGGTTGTCTTTTCACACTTTCTTTGTGGTATCCTCTAAAACACAAACATTTATAATTCTGATGAAGTACCATTTATGTCTCTTTTCTTGGTCACTGAGATGTCACATCTAAGAAACTACCACCTATTCCAAAGTCATGAAAATTGACAAGCAAGTTTTCTTCTAAATATTTTATATAGTTTTAACTCTTATGTTAGGCCTTTGATCTATTTTAAAATAGTGTGTTTCACTGTGTGAGGTGGAGGTCTGACTTCATCTGCACGTGCATACTCAGTTCTTCCAGCACTGTCATGGCATTCTGCAGGCATGGGAGGCATCAGCTTCTAGAAGACTCCCTGAAAGAGTGTCATCCTCCAGGATACACCCTAAGTTAATGACCATTATATAAGAAGATGTGTCCTTAACAGGTAGAATACATACATTAAGGGGTAGAAGTGGAAGCAGCTTCACTTATGACCCTTGTTGCCTCACTTAGAAAACATCTCTTTTCCATTCACTGAAATTCTGGGGATATAAGAATCTTTGCTTCTAGAGAGGAAAGATTTCGACCTGACACACAGAGTCCCACTCTTTAAAGTCTCCATCTTGTCATTTCAGATTCCTCATGCCAGAAGATCACCAAAGAAAGAAGGAAAAGAAATGTCTGCCAAGGAGAATCTAGAGTGGATATGAAAGGAGAGAGGCATTATCTACACAGACATTTATTTTTATATTATCTGTATTTTTATGTATTATCTGTATAATAACATACAAATTTTGCACCTGAAAACCAGATGCAGAGGTGAAGAATGTATTTCTCCTATTAACTGTCCCCTGATAAGTTTCCCCGAGGGACCCAGAAGAATCTTACAGAAGATGTTTCTAAAACCTACTACACAAAGCAAGTGTTTATGTTCAATACAAGGGGTGGACTGTAGAAGTTCCCTGAACAATGAGGCATTCATTTCCCCAGCAGCTGAAAATATAGGTGATGAATCCTTTTCCAGGAACTGCCTTCAGCTAAAGAGAATCACCTTACTAAAAGCTGTACTTCTGTCTCTAGGGAAAACCTGCATGCAATCACTGCTTTCTGTATGGTGTATAAAGGCCTAGCCCCCCACCTCAAGGAAAGGCAACCTCTAAAGTTCATCTCAGCCCAGATCTCTCCACAGGATAGACTGAGGTATGTGATGTGACTAGATTACAGTTGATCTTGTCCCTCCACTCAATCCTATTTCTCTTATTCTCTCACAGGATTTGACCCTGAGAACACTCCTAAAGAAAGTCCCTATAGGTCCTCTGTGTCTCAGAGTCATTCCCCCAAGGAAGACAATCTAGACACCTTCCAATTTTAGAAGTAAATCTTTGTAACTCATCAAGAACTGTTACCAGCAAATCCATGTATCCCTGTGCCATGTATTTAAAATGATGACCCACGGTGGGGCGTCTGGGTGGCTCAGTCAGTTGAGTGTCTGACTCTTGGTTTCAGCTTAGGTCATGATCTCATGGTTCGTGAGTTCGAGCCCCGTATGGGCTCTGTGCTGACAGTGCAGAGCCTGCTTGGGATTCTCTCTCTCTCTCTCTCTCTCTCTGCCCCTCCCCTGCTTGTTCTTTCTCAAAATATATAAACTGAAAAAATTAAAAAATATTATGACCTGTGACATGAAAAGCCCTCCTGTGAATATTTAAAGTCAGATCTGTATCATTATAAGAATAAAAAAAAGAACAGGGGCACCTGGGTGGCTCAGTTGGTTAAGCATCCGACCTTGGTTTCAGCTCAGGTCATAATCTCATGTTTGGTAG
The DNA here is from genome assembly GCF_023721935.1 of Panthera uncia. NCBI lineage: Eukaryota > Metazoa > Chordata > Mammalia > Carnivora > Felidae > Panthera > Panthera uncia. The sequence goes on from NC_064816.1 coordinate 39,970,537, forward strand.
GATCAAGCCCTGTGTCACTTGCTTTGGATTTTCTCTCTCTCCGCCCCTCCCCCACTCTGTCTCTCTGTCGAAATAAATAAACTTTAAAACAGAATAAAAAAGAGTATCACATAGTTGATTCGCATAGTCTTTGATCTATTGGACTTGGATTTGAGTCTTTGATCACTATTTACTGTCTCTTTGACCTTGGGTACATTACTTAACATCTTATAGCCAATTTTCTTTATCCATAACATGGGGTTAATAATAGTAACTTCACCCTGTGGGTCGCCTTAAGAGCTAAATAACCTAAGGCATAGAAAAGTACAAAACACAAAGCCTCAGTAAACATTAGCTCATTTTCATAATGAAAATAATTACTAGGGAAAAAAATAGATACAAATGGATTTAAATACATAATTTCCCAGTCTACACTGGACCTCAGATTCTGTAACAGCAAAATGAAGAGAGTAGATGAAAAGGTGCTAAGCTATCTTTTCGTTCAAAAAACAGACTCTAGGTGCAGGGAACCAAATGATCTGCACTAGTGCGGTTTTTGGTATTAACGGTCCCTAAGATGTTGATGATTCCTCCACCATGAAGGGGAGGCAGTGGCCACCCCTGCTCCTTTGGGGCCTCATTAGAGCCTTGCTCCTCATCAGCTCAGAAGACTCCTCATCCTTCAGGAGCTTTGGCATGTGGCAGTGGCTGTGTACCTTGTGACTTATGCAGCCTACCTCGACCAGCAGGAAGCTTTGTGGCTGCCAGTCAGTCCTCACAGAATTGAAGGGTAAGCAAAGAAGATTAAAATAAACTAAGACACCCACAACCAACCTAAATTTGAAAAAAAAAATAGCAACTCTGAGCAATATTTTAGTGCTTGTGCATTGCTCAAAGGAGAAAAAGAAGAAAAAAATCCTTGCCCCCTTAGAAGAAATAAAGGCACAACCCTCCTACTTTATTTAATGGTTTTTCTCTTCTTGAGATGGCTTCCTGATCACACTATGCAATTGCTTAATATAATAATATACAGAAATAGTGGCTTCCCAAAGGGTATTTCAGTGACCCACAACCAGAACCACGGAGTCAACTATTCCAATTATCATGAAATCTAATGTCTGAGACACTGGGGCACTGGTAATGTCCCTAAATCCAAAATAACTCCCTTAGCCCAGAATATGCATCTCTAGGGAAAGTAAGATCTTGTATCATTCACCTAAAGGGTGGTAACTCAATAACATTTTATTTTTACAGTCACCCATATGTACTGGATGATCATCAATGATGTCAATATACAGTGTCAGCACCACTCAGCCTCTGAAGCCAGAAGACTCTGCGTGCAAATGTCAGCACTGAATTCACTGGCTAGATGCCAGCAGGTATGTCACTGCACTCTTTCAAGCATTAATTCCTCCTCTAAAACAGGAATTTAATAGTAACACCTAGCTCTTGACGACCAGATGAGCTAATACCTATAGAGCCCTGAGTGCAGGCTGACTGATGGCCTGATAAGGTTTACTGCTTATTGTGGAAGATGCTATTAGGGATGGTAACCTCAACAGAAGGCAGATTTAATTTTATATGCATTAGATGCTGTATTAGCCTATAAATACCTCAATTTTTTAAAATTTATGTATAAAATAAAATATATAAATTACATGTATACATACACGTATGTGTGTATGTACTCAGGCATGCACATATTTATAAAAAAATTAGAAATAATTTATCCATGCTTCTCCATTTCCAGGCTGTCACCTTAGTCCAAACGACTCTAGTCTCCCAACAGGATTATTGAAACTGACATTTAATTAGCTTCTCTGGTTCTCCTCTTGCTCTCCCCTCCTTACCATTCCCCTCTCAGTACCCAATGTTTAAACCCTAGCTCAGCACTTTTTATTCCCTGCTTGAAACTTTCCAGTGGCTTCCTATTGTCCTTGAAATAAAATCCGGCTCCTGGCTAGGGTCCACGTGTTCTGGCCTCTCTATCTCCCTGTAACTTCCCCTTCTTCCACTCTTGGGCTTTATCACTGCATTCCAGCCACTGGCCTTCATCCTCACTTTCAAATAAGTCACCTTTATTCCCTCCTCAAGGCCTTCGCACTTGCTAATGTCAGTCTGCAAATCTTCCCTCTGCCCCAAACTCCCATGGGCTTGCTTTCCCTCCCATGCCTCTGGTCTCTGCTTAGGACAAGCCTCCCTTACAGGGTGTCCTGCTTCCCTCCCTGTCCTCATTACAAAACCTTGTTGTAAGGTGCTCATATCCATTATCACTCCCTGAATCTATTACATTTATCTTTACATGTGGCACTTCCCTCCTTTTGACTAAAATGGGAGCTTCATGAAAGAGGGATTAGGTACTGTTATCATATCCTCAGTGCCCTCTACAATTATGTTATCATTAGATAAAACTCACTAGCTTCTTTGTAAATGAGTGAATTTTTAAAATAATTTTTTTAAAAAGGAAATACCTTCTTATACAACAAAACAACATATGATCATCTTTTTTTTACATAAATATATACCTGTGTGTGTGTATATATTTATTTATTTATGTTTATGTTTATTTATTTCTACTGACCACATACTTCACAAATCAGAAAGGTAGAAATGGATTTGGCATTCAAAACTGCAGGCCCACAAGAGCTTTAGAAAACATTTCTAGGAGCTATGAAGTAAGCTGTTCTCACAAATCTGACTCATCCAGGAGAGTAATTCACCTAAACCCTTGAGACTGAGATCTTATACGCCTCTTGGCATTTTCCCCACATTTCCACCAGCCACATCATTTTTTATTCTCATTCCCAGTAGAAATTACTGACAAAACAAATCAAATGAAACAAAATTGTTAATGTGTGTGAAGGTAATGGGTTCTAGCATATATGACTAGCTGTGAAAATAAACACATTCATTTCTTACACGGATTCAAGTAAAAGTAAACTAAGACCAGCTTTTGTTGCATCTGGTTTTATTTTCATAACTTCCCCAAATACACTCTTTTCCTCCCTTCCTAAATGTTTCATGTTGTGTTATTCTCCTCCTTTTTAATTCTTTATTTTGCTGTGTGCTTCACAAACTTGAAAAAGTGCACACATCATGGTGATTTTTTTCTTTGTTCGCCAAAGAATTCGATGCTATGGCAACAGTGTCCAGAAAATGATTATTGAAAATAATTAGGGCTCAGACATAAACACAAATTACATCCATGTAATAAACTCAAAAGGGAAAACAAGACACTGAAGATGGGCCCATGAAGGTAAATCCTTTTGCTCAAAGATGAGTTGATGGAAAGCCATAAAAGTTGTTATGCACTTGGAAACACTGGCCACACGTGTCTTTTCCTTCTCTGCTTCTCCCTCTGCTATCACGGCTCAGCACTGAACTCTAGCTGGATGCTTTCTGTTAACATGATTCCACAGTGCTTTCATTCAAGCCATTGGAAGCACCTCTCCCTCCTGGACACATCAACTTTTCCAACCCCTACCTTCAAAGCAGGTTCAGACAAAAGAAAAAAAAAAAAAAGGACTGTATTTGACCTGAAAGCTGATCACCTGAATTTCCGTGCAATTAAAATCAGTCGAAATGTAAACCCCACAGTGAGCTTCTATTAGAAAGGCTAAGAGACATGAAGGCATCCCTGGCATGCAAAGCGATAATGCTCATCTGAGAATAATGATAAAGCTGCTGCAGATGTTCAGTCAATTAGACTGCCTGATTAGCTCAACATTCCACGGCATCAGGCAGCTCAATCACGGCTCATCCCACTGTTCCTTTTCTGGGGGAATGGCATTCAACAGCGTACCCACTCAGCTGCTGGGTACCATCTATTTGTTTCTCTGCATTCCGCTATTCAATCCACCTCTCTTTAGTGCTTCTTTCGGTTGCCAAGTCGCAGATGTTTTGCTTTCTCATTTCCCCTCTTCAGAATACCTTTTTCATTTGAAACCCAATAAGCACGATGGGGGAAAAAATTTCCACATTAGCTCTTGAAATCATGGGAGCTAAAAACTGATATATCACTGCCAACTGGAAAGGTTACACCTGCCAGTGCCATGGTCCACAATGCTCTTGCTAAGTAATAATAGAATCTGATTTGGAAGCCCAACGTTCCTATTATAGGTGAAGCAGGCTTGTCCCATTCTTTCTGGGCAGTCGGCATCCTCGCTGCTTGTATATGAAAACTCCCTGGAAGGCCTGAGGCAGAATCCTCCAGAACAGACCTCCAACTGCCAGAAACCTATTTTCCCAGGCTCCCTTGCAGCTATGATTCTATGATATAGCACAGGACCTAGGCTCAGACAAGCAAATACACTCACCCCAGACTTTGAATGGGGAGCTTAGAGCACACAGCATTCATCGTAGTGGAGCGTGGTGACAGGGGTGATATGTCACTCATTTTCCACAGAACACACAGCAACACTTCCACACCTCACTCTTACATCGGTGGTGGCACGCATGATACAAGCTCTGAGGTCCATGATGTGCTTGATGTCCTCGGCTGTGTAAATTCTTGGCTCAGCTCTCTACCCTTTTAGATATTTTCTTCTTGATTTATCCAGCATCCTCTAAATAGATTCCCTTTCTGCTTAAACAACGAGAGTTAGTTTCTGTTGCTTGCAAATTAAGAACCCTGACAAATACAGCCAGAGCAGAACAAGTTAATGTTAATGTGATTGTTAGAGCAGAGACTGATGCAGAGAAACACATCCAGCACCCCAAATAAGACAGAAGCTTATTTCACTCCTACGTAATAATTTAGACTTCAGTAGCTCTGTGCCACGAAGTCACCCAGGAATCCAGAGTCCTCCTCTGAAAGATCAAACCTACCTTCCACCATTTCATTTCAATGCAGAGGAAAAGGAAAAAAAAGCTGAGCAGAGTATGAGTGATTTTCATTTTTGCAGTCGTTGGCTATTACCATTATAAATGGTTCTCTAAACTCTGTGGCTTCAAACAGCACAAATATGTTATCTTGCAGTTCTGGGGGTCTCAAGTCTAAAATGGATCTCTTAGGTTAAAAGCAAGGGGTCAGCAGAGCTGTGTTTCTTGTGGAGGCTCTAGGAATTTGTTCTCTTATCTTTACTCACTGCAAGAGGCTCCCTATAGTCCTTGGCTTGTGGCCCCTTTTTCCATCTTCAAAGCCAACATCACTCTACCTGCTGCTTCACCATCATATCTTCTCTGACTCTGATCTTCCTGCCTCCCTCTGATAAGGAAGGATCCTCATGATTATACGGGATCCACGTAGATATTCCACCATACCATCTATAGAAAGTCCCTTTTGCCATTCAAGGTAACAAATATATTCTTGGGTTTAAGTGAGTAGGACATGGGCATATTTGAGGAACTATTATTCAATTAACCACAGAACAGAACCCAGAAGAGGAACCTATCATTTTCATTCACATCCCACCAATTTGAAATTAGCCATAGAGCCACATGTAAGCTGCAAAGGAGCCTGGAAATGTCAGTCAACCTCGTGGGCAAGTGCCCTGTCAAAACTAAGAGATCATGGTAAAGGGTGAGGGTTTCTTTAATGATAAAGGCAAGAGGCCTGGAGATGGGGTGTGTCAATCAGTTGTGCTGGTGGTAATAAGGTAGCACAGTCTAATGGCATGATTCAGGAGAGTGTAAGAAAGGGACTATTCACAAACGTATGGACACAGTTAAAGGAAATCATCATGATGTATTATCCTAAAATTAGCCGTAGCAGAGGGTTCTTACCACTTTTATATCCAAAGTGGCAAAGGCAGGTATATTAGTTTCCTAAGGCTGCCATAATAAATGATCACAAACCAGGTGACTTAAAATAACAGAAATGTATTCTCTGAGTGTTTTGGAAAAGAGAAACCCAAAATGATGATGTTGGCATGGCCAGGCTCCCTTCAAAGGCTTCAGTGAAGAATCCTCCCTTGTCTCTCTTGGCTTCTGGTGGTTGCTGGCAATCCATGGCCTTCTTTGGCTTGTGGCAGCATCACCTCCAATCCTCATGTTCATCTTCACTTGGTCTTCTTCCCTGTGTCCCCTCTGGTCTTCAAATCTCTCTGCCCTTTTAAAGACACCAAACACCAGTCCTTGGTTTGAAGGCTTACCCTAATCCAGTACAACCTCATCTTAACTTGATTGTGTCTGCAGAGATCCTATTTTCAATAGAGTCACATTCATGAGTACAGGGGGGTAGGACATTAACATATCTTTTGGGGGAACACAATCCACCCATAACAGAGGAGATTACCAGGCACTGGAACAGGGGATTTTAGCTTACAAGGGGCCTGGTAAGAGAGTCTGTGACCTCCAGGAGAGGAACACAGCCAAGTTATGTCAACTCAACATGGAAGCAGCTGCTGTAATAACTACTGATTGCACTCTCCTCTTACCTTCTGACCTCCTGCCATCCACTGGCTGAATTAAATTACAATGGGAGCTGAGAGGCAAGAAGAAAGTCCAAAAGAGCAATCCATAGAAGTCAGCATCTTCTAGAAGGGTATAGAGTGGGCTGGACAGGCTTGTAGAATGGATGTGGAAAAGCAAACAAAGTCTACACTACAGAGCATTCAATGTCTCTGCCACAGGCATCCTCATGAACACAACCCCTAAAGTGGTTTCTGAAACATTGACAGATGATTATCAAACAGTCTAAATCAATTCAACATGTTTGAGTTCCTGCTGTGTGATACATATTACCTTAAGTACCACAGTGACTACAAATATGGCATCTTCCCAGTGACTGAGCTACTGGGGGGAAGGGGGCACCTGCCTTTTCAAATCTTGAGAAGATAAAGGATGCGGCCTTTTTTCAAATGATCATTTCCTCTACTGATAACCTGATGATGCTTCTGGGTACATGTTTTCAAGATGCTCAGAAATAAACAAAGGAGACACACAGCTAAACAAAAATAATTCTGTGGGAATTTTAGGAGTATGCACAAGAGCTAAGGGAATACAAATGAGGGAGCAATTAGCAGGGCTCAATACACTGTTGGTTATAATTCACTAAAATCCCATACCTTGAAAAATGGGTAACCTATGAAAAATAAATATGGAAAATCTGTGTTAGCAAGATGTGAACAGTTCTCGGTCACTCTCTATAAATCGGGACTTCTTAATTGAAGTACACTTGGTGATTGTTCTCAAAAACTATGCCTACTGACAGTCCTTAAACTTTCTAAACCAAAAGAGTAAGAAATTCCTAAGCATGTTAGAAGTCATCAATATCAATTTTCTCTGAAAGGCTGAGAATATTATACCAGTGCTGTCCAATACAGAAACTCATTCATTTAATAACTGTTTTAAAAATTTATGTGACATTTGAGTAGAGATTCCTAAATGATTTAATGAAGGCAAATAGGAATGTTTTCATCTGTATTTAAAGAAACCTTAATTCAGACTCTAAATTATCTATGCACTTTGTGTCTATACGTATGCACATGAATGTGAGCACACATATATGTGTTCAGGGAAAACAAGTCCTTCACTCCTTCCATGTGGACAAGATCCCATTAACTTAATATATGGCACCTTCTTACTCTTCTGCTCTCAGGGATGTGGAATGATCTAACTGCCTGGTAGAGCTGGAAACCAACTGAACACAATCAGCTCACTCCATGCTTCCTTCCCTTGGTTTCCTTCCCTTCCTTTCCCATGCTTCCTTCACTCTCCTGCTCTTCTGGAACAGGTTTTGCGAGGTGAGGCCTACCCCAGTCCATCTCTGTCTATGAGATGTAAATACATCTGCTAATTCAAAGGTGAAACCTTAACAACTCAACTTAGCCAACAGAACCAAAGCTCTGCTCTCCAATGTGGCCTACATCAGTAACAAAGGTGATCACTTGGCTTCTACAGCCTCTTCTCTATTTTCCACTGTTTTTCAGAATGTGAGAGGGCAATGGGGGGCTCCCCAGTGTTTCTTGGAGGCTCTCTCAAAGGTTTCAACCTCTGGTGAGCTACCTTGGACTGTGATAAAATATACATCTGGGGCACCTGGGTGACTCAGTCGGTTAAGCATCCGACTTCGGCTCAGGTCATAATCTCACAGTTCGTCAGTTCAAGCCCCACGTCAGGCTCTGGGCTGACAGAGCCTGGAGCCTGCTTCAGATTCTGTGTCTCGCCCACTCTCTGCCCCTCCCCCACTTGTGCTGTCTGTCTCTCAAAAATAAATACATGTAAAAAACAAAATTAAAAAAAGAGAAATATACATCTAAATGTGAAAGTTGGTGAAGCACAAAGACCTGTGGCTTAGAGTCTTGGACATCAGAGTGTGGCCAAAGGAAATGAATGTTGATGGCCAAGTGTGGGACTTCAGTGTGTAGGCAAACAAACACTGATGGTGGAATAAAGCCTGTATGAGGCCAGGAGGGTTAAAAAGCCATGCTCTGTGAAAGGGGCTTGCTTCAAGCCTGGGGCCATACAGTATCTTGAATTCAGAGGATTTAGTGATACAGTTAATATTCTACCAAAATCCATTTGGATCCTTCGGACAGGCTCTGTATGCCTCACTCCCGGTTTCTGTATGCTGCGTCTGAAAACTCATACCTGTTACCTATAACCTCTAAAGGCCTGCCTTGGTATTACTGGAGCTGTATCACCTTCGCAAGCGCAGAAGAGAGAACACCTGGGAATTACATCCCTTGGGGCAGAACAAAGCCAATGCCTTAAGGGTGTGGGAGGATGAAAGCCCAGCTCCTTGACCTTAAAACGGAACAGACTTTGGGTGTAATTTATATGTCAGAGCTCCTTGTAGGATCAGGCCTGGCCAGAACTCTGCCTGGTCTGCCCACCCCTTAGTTTCTTTCCTTTTCCCGTCCTCCTCCCCTGCTTCCCTACCAGTCTCCCCTCAGAGCATTTCCTCAAACAAAATACTAGCACAAAGGTCCTCACCTCAGGGTCAGCTGTAGGGGAATCCAACCAAAGAATAAGGGACCAGAGCTTTGCCTCAGGCGAGCAGCTCCCTCCAAAGAGGCAGGAACTAAGCACCACCTGTGGGCCTCCAGCAGAAGTACCAGCGCAGGACAGCCCAAGGCAGATGGCAGCGAACGGGAGGGTGCCAGATACAGCTCTGACAAGATGAGGTGCACAGCTTTAAGCTGCAAGTGCTGGCCGGCCAGCTGGTTAAGGCGGCGCTGCTGTTCCCGGGCAGGCCAGACGGAGACCAAGATTACACGGCAGGAAGAGAGCACTGATGGGCCTTTTAGGCTTTGGTACGCAAAACAAATTTTGCTGCTTTTAACAGTAATTCTCCATTTGCTACACAGAACTACAGTACTGGGCCTCAGGAAGTAGCACTACATCCAGAGCCCTAGAAGTCATTCTGTATTCTGGGCCAAAGGCAGAGAGCTGTGGTAAGACATATGCTGAATTCATCTTGCTTGTCCACAGGCTCAACAATGGAGAGCTCAAAATCGATGACTTTAAAAGTACGATCTTACAATGGTAATATCTGGGCCCTGAGGGAACATGCCAGAAAAATAAACAGAATTCAAAAGAATATTGGTCTTCCAAAGTTCCTGGGAAAGAGGTTTCAGTAGCATTAACAGAGCCACAAGTGCAGGGGCCGGTTAAGAACCAGTCAGCAGCACAAACAGTTGGGAGGAAAAGGGAGAAACCTTCCCGGGGGGACAGGCAGTGAGGCAGCTACTGAGACATGGCACTTAAAACGCCCAACATCAGGGGCACCTAGGTGATTCAGTCAGTTAAGCATCTGACTCTTGATTTCAGCTCAGGTCATGATCTTGTGACCATGATCTCAGGTTCATGAGTCTGAGCCCCATGTCCGGCTCTGTGCTGACAGTAAAGAGCCTGTTTGGGATTCTCTGTCTCCCTCTCTCTCTGCCCCTCCCCCGTTCGCTATCTCTCTCTCTTAAAATAAATAAACATTTTAAAAATTAAGAAAAAAAAAGGAAAAGAAAATGCCCAATATCAAAAGAGAAGCTCCATCAGGAGGTAAAGACCACACTCAGGGCTGTACTGAGTGAAATGAAGAGATATTTACTGGAGGAAAAAAATATATATCATATATATATACACATATATATATGCACACATATATATGTCTGTATATCTCACTAATATATATATATATACACACACACACATCAGTAAGATATATATACACATATATATATGTATGTATATATATATATATATATATATATACACACACACACACACAAACGTAACATATCTTAAGTATGTAAGGACCACCATCATTGCAAATTTTTTTAACATTACATATTAATTTTCTCCTGCTGCCTAACAGATTACCACATGCTTGAACAACACAAGGGTTATGCTCTCATAGTTGCCATGGTTCAGGAGTCCGGGCAGCAGCTCTGTCCTCTGCTCTGGGTCTCACCAGGCTGATATCCAAGGTGTCAGCTGAGGATGCAATCTCACCTGAGACTCAAGGTCCTCTTCTAAGTTGACTCAGGTGCTGGCAGAATTTGGTTCCTTGAAGTTGGTGGACTGAGATGCCTCTTATCTTGCTGTTGGCCAAGGACTCCTCTTAGCTCCCAGAGCTTGCAATAAGGTCCTTGTCACATGGTGAATGGAGGCAGTTCACAACCTGGACATTTGCTTCTTTCTGAGCCAAAGGAAGCTCAACAGTCTACCTCCCACCCTTCTGCAACTAGCCAGAAAAATGTTCTGCTTTTCAGAAGGCTTGCCTCCTTAAGTCAGGGCCACCTGGATACTCTCTCTTTTGCTATATAATGTACCAATATCACCAAAGTTATATCTCATTATAGTCACAGGATGCTGCCAATATCCAAGTAGATTATACAAGGCATGAACACTAGGCTAAAGGTGGGAATCGTGCAACCACCTTAGAATCCTGCTTACCATACTCACCAAGCGACAATAATGTCTAGAATACAATTCCCTAAGTTGGGAAACATTATGCAAACGTGGATGTTTCCACCACATATAGCAAATGGACAGTGTCAAATTTAACTTCTTACTAGGACACAGAATTTCTGTTCATTCAGAGGACTGGGCAATGAAGTGGAAATCAAGATGCTGTCTATCAGCCCTTCTTGGTTGTAGAGCACTAGCTCTCTGGCAACATTAAATGCTGGGCTCTGCAATCATAACACTGCCCGAGATGACTTCCCTGTAGAGATTGGATTTTTTTTTTTAACTCAGAAAATGTTGTAGGGGAGCCAATGTTGTATGATAATCTTGTGTGTCCTATTAAGTCTCTGACTCTTTATTTTTTTTTAACGTTTATTTATTTTTGAGACAGAGAGAGACAGAGTATGAACGGGGGAGGGGCAGAGAGAGAGGGAGACACAGAATCAGAAGCAGGCTCCAGGCTCTGAGCCATCAGGTCAGAGCCCGACGCGGGGCTCGAACTCATGGACCGCGAGATCGTGACCTGAGCTGAAGTTGGACGCCCAACCGACTGAGCCACCCAAGCGCCCCAAGTCTCTGACTCTTTAAAAACAAAGGACACAAGAGACTTGGCGTCAATTTGAGGTATTCCCCAGGCTGCAAGGGCTGAAAGATCACCAATTTCCAATGCATCGCTTAGAATAAACAGGAGGGGATGGAGGTGGGATTCTTAAGATTCTGAAATTGTAACTTAAAAAGAAGAAATTGGATGGTAGACTTTAATTCATATGAATGTAAATGTGTTTGGTATTTAACTTCTAAGGGGACTGAACCTTTAGATTTCACTTTTTCCTGGAGAATAAGATAATGGAGCAATTATTCCTACTGGAGTTTAAGGCATCTCTAAAATAATAAAGAATAGACTACAATAGCATAGAAACATGGTGTGTCACATTTGCACGGATAAAATGCTTTTTACATGTAGTATAATTTCTGAATTACATATATTTGTATACTTGTGCTTGGTCATATAAAATAGATTTCTGACTGTAGGCTGCAGTAAGAGTAGGTTGAAAGCCATTTAATATATATAATGTGTATAATAAGTGTACATAATAAGCATCAGTATATTTTAGCCAATGCTCCTATCGTCTCCTGTATCAGTATCAGCAGCTCTTATCCTGGGTGGGAAACTGAGTGATCTGGAAAGCTTTAAACTGCCTGAGGAGGTTTGCTTCATCACCCTCCACACCCCTAGAATCTAATGTGACTGGCAAGGGGTAAAGACTTTTATGAAAATGGTGATCAGCTCAGTGGTAACGATTGGTGAAGTGGCTTTTGTAGCTTGTGTAACCCTGGACAAGGCACTAAGGCTTCTCAGAACATCAGCTCCTTCACCTGTAATATAAGAATTATCATTTTCTCTGCATTCATAGAGTTGTTATGAGGATTATATGGGACACTGTATGAAAAGCCCTTAGCCAAGTGCCTGTTGTGTCTGATCACAAAGTGGAAGCTATTATTCAGACATACTAAAAAACCTACCACGGGGAATGTATAAATCAGATATTTACTGATACTTTTCATCAAAATAATCTTGTCATTTCTTTAGGCAATGCATTAGAAGTCATTTTATCCTTGGAAACTAGGAAACAAAACTTACAGACCTCAGCTCTCTCTTTCACTAATGCCAATTATGAACACCACGTTACCATATTTTGTAACTTTCTTCTTGTTTGATGACTAGTTGCCCAAGTTCATCTTTGCTCCCTCTGGCTCTGGGCTCATTTGCAGCTACTCCCACCTACCAATTAGGGTATACTATTACATGTCTCAGTGGTGGCTTTAGGTCACATGCTAACCTCTTTCTTAAGTACCCCACAGTCTGCCTTCCACCTGCCATGGGCTCCAAGCCATTGCACTTTTCATCAGTTTCTTTGTGTTTCTGAGTTACTTTTCAATAAAATATATGGACTTGCCTCGCACTTCTACTCTCTTTACTTAGATCTGCAATGAAGTTTACCAATTTGTGTAGATAACATATTTCAGGTCCCTGGGTTTCCAGAGACAGGTAAGTCAAAAGAAAACACTATTTTTCACCCATCAGGTTAACAAACATTTTAAAACCTGACAATACCAAACATTGGTAGAGAGTAGGCAAATGAGAACTCTCTGGTATTGCTAGAGGGAGTAAAACTAGTGTTGCTACTGTAGAAGGCAATTAGAAATCATCAAAGTTTAAAAAGTACTTACCCTTGCACAATGCATTTACTGATACACCAACAACTGCACTTAGGAATATCTAATGTAGAAGAAATCTTGCCACATTTGAAAAATGAGGCATTGGGATGCCTGGGTGGCTTAGTCGGTTAAGCATCCGACTTCAGCTCGCCTCATGATCTTGCAGCTCGTGAGTTCGAGCCCCACATTGGGCTCTGTGCTGACAGCTCAGAGCCTGGAGCCTGCCTCAGATTCTGTGTGTGTGTGTGTCTCTCTCTCTCTCCCTGCCCCTCCCCCGCTCACATTCTCTCTCAAAAATAAATAAATGTTAAAAAAAACTTTATTAAAAAAGAAGAAGGAGGGGCGCCTGGGTGGCTCATTTGGTTAAGCGTCCAACTTCAGCTCAGGTCATGATCTCACAGTCTGTGAGTTCGAGCCCCGCATCGGGCTCTGTGCTGACAGCTCAGAGCCTGGAGCCTGTTTCAGATTCTGTGTCTCCCTCTGTCTCTGACCCTCTGTCATTCATGTTCTGTCTCTCTCTGTCTCAAAAATAAATAAACATTGGAAAAAAAAAAAAAAGAAGAAGGAGGCATAGCCCATGATATTCACTGCAGTTTGTCTGTAATAACAAAAATTTAATGTGAGTGCTTATCAGAAAGGGAATAATCAAACTATGATATATTTCACTAAGAAACTCTACTCAAATATTAAAAGGGAAAAGTTTAAGCTATTTATAATAAAACATGAAGTAAAGTGATAGAAGGATGATATAAAATTACACACTGTGATATCATTGACATAAAACAATAAACAATAATAGCTTATATTTTCTATGTGTGTGTATGGGCGGATCACAAAGGGTCCACAACACACAGATGAAACACTTGAATTTGTCTCTGAAATGTTGGGGACTCTTACCTATACTGTTTGGGTTTTATTAAAGGATATATCTATTAATTACTTGTGTAAGTAGAATTATAAAATTCTACTTTCCAAACGAATAATAACATACCTCTATTTTGCTCCATTTATTGCAGCAGACAACCTGGAAATGGGTGAGAAGCTTTAGAAGAAGCCAGGTGAAGCCCAGCCAAGTGGAAACTGCCCACATACATAGGTGAATACCTGTAATCCAGAAAAGTAAGAAGGTCTAAGACTTCATCTACCTTCCAGGTAGGTCTATGTGAGTGCCCAGAGGGATTCTAAGAACCATCTTTAAAACACCATATTGGGATACAGTTAGTGCTAAGATCAGATTGGAGAGAGTGCATTTAAGACAAGTAGGGACACACGACTCTTCGCCTCAATGCCTGCAGCCCAGAGCTGTGTGCTTTGTACCCAAACCAGTGGAAAGAGTCAACAGGACTCCAGTGAGCTGCAAAAGACCTACTCAACCTGAATGTAAGAGCATCCTCCTGGCCCCAACATTCTAGGACACCCTGAGCCTTAGGAGAAAGGATGGAAGGGCCAGGCACAGCAGAGTATGCATGAGGATGGCAGGAGATATGGGTAGGCTAAAGAAAGGAAAAGCTCTTCAACCACGCAAGCCATCATAAGCACTGGTTCCCACACACGGGGCTGTCACAGAATAAGATCAATGCATTTTCTCTGTATTGGGTATTTCAGAATCCCTATGAAAAGTCACAATCACCATCGGTATTCTGAATGTGGAAGACAAATGTCTGCATAAATGAGAGTTTTGGGCTTTTAATGCCTAAGCCAAACCACATGAAATTTCAGAATTCATGGTCTACCTTTACACAAAAATGTTTTTGAAGTTCCAGGACACATTAAAGTTATACATAACCCAAATACTCAACAGTAAGGGACTGATTAGTAAATTATGGTATACCCACTTCCGAAATAGTATGTTCCTATTAAAGGTCTGGTACAGAGATATGTTATTTAACTTGAAAAATTGCTCAAAAGAGTCAAGTAGCAGTGAAGTTCCACAGGGGTACCCTTGATGAGAGCGTGGGATTGAGTCTAAGATATGTTGCTTTTGATCTATGGATACTTTAGCAAGACTCCTACCAAGACTGTTAGCGAAGACTTTAGTAAGATTCTTAAACTGTATCTCGATATAATAAATCATCTGCTTCACAGAATTGTTGTAAGGCTTAAATTAATATATACATAAAGACCCCAGAGGAGTGCCTGACACTTAGTAATTAGTCAATAAATATTACCTATTATTAATATTACCATTATTCAAAAATTGCTGTTAAATGAAAACAGCTCTCAAATTGACAGGACATTTTCCCATTTTGAAAAAGAATATAGATATATTTATACATAATCCATATTGATATAAAAATAACTCAAACACAAACACAGACATATATGCATGTTTCAATATTCAGTGATATAGAAACAACTGAAAAGATACAACTAATGATTGTTGTTGAGTACTCTAGGAAATATTTTATTTCTTGTCTTTGCTAATTTGAATAGGACAGTGTTAGGATCCTGGACTTTGAAAAGTGAATGCTCAAGTTCAATCTCTGGCTTGACCACTTATTAGCTGTGTGACCTTGGGAAAGTCACTTAATCTCTCTGTGCCTAAAGCTTCCCTTACTTGTCAAATTCCCTTATCTTCCCCAAATGTGTCAAATTCCTAGCTATGTTAAGTTAGAATGAAATAGAAGATCTATTTAAAAATAATTTACTATGACCAATGAATTGAAGATCAAATGGTTTAAATATATGGGATGGATAGGAAAGGATCATGTCAATTTTTACTTTTCTTTCGTGAGTTTATAAAAATGGTTAGAATTTTCAGATGACATGAAAAACCCTAGGAAATCTACAGAAAAAACGATTAGAGTCAATAAACCAGCTCAGCATGGTTGCAGGATACCAGATTGTGAGAGAAAAATCAGTTGCATTTCTATACATTGGAAATGCACAATCTGAAAATGAACAATACATTTATTTATAATGGCATCAAAAATAATATAGTAAGATTTAATGAAATTATCCCAAAATAAGAAAACAGTTAGAAATAAATTTAAGAAAAGAAGTATAAGACTTGTACACTGAAAACTACCTAAAAGTGCTGAAAGAAATTCTAGAAGATCTACAGAAATACAAAGTGATTACTTGTTCATATATTGGAAGACTTAATGCTGGTAAGATGGCAACACTGCCCAAACTGATGAGATTCAGTGGAATTCTTTCAAAGTTACAGTTGTCTTATTTGCACAAATCGAAAAATATCCTAAAATTCATATAGAAATCCAAGGGACCCAGAATAGCCAATCTTGAAAATGTAAACGAACAAATTAGGAGGACTCACACTTCTCAATTTTAAAACACACTATAAATCTGTAGACAAGACAGGGTGGTACTGGGATAAGGTTAGACACATAGATAAATGGAATAATACTGATATTCCAGGAATGAATTCATATATCCATGGAGAACTGATTCCTGGTAAGGGTATCGTGACAGTTCATTGAGGTTGGAAAGAATAGTCTTTTCAACAAATTGTGCGGGGACAACTGGCCATCCACATGCAAAAGAATACATTCGGATCCCTAGCTCACAACAAATACAAAAATTAAAACAGATAAAAAATCTTGTTTGTAAAAGCAATAGCTATAAAACTCTTAGAAGGACAGGTGTAAGTCTTTGTGACCATGAATTAGACCATGTTTTTAAAGATATGATACCTAAAACATGAGCAACAAAAGAAAAATATATATAAATTGGACTTCATCAAAATTAAAAATCTTCTATGTGTCAAAAACACTACCAAGAAAATTAAAAAAACAACACAAACAATGAGAGAAATTACTTGTGAATTATGTATTTGTTAAAGGTCTAGTACCCAGAATATATAAAGAATACTTACAACTAAATAAAGAGACAAATAACCAAAATAAAAAATAGGCAAACTATTTAAACAGACATTTCTCCAAAGAAGTTATATAAATGGTCAATAAGCTTGTGAAACCATACAAAACTGATCACTGGAGAAATGCAAATCAAAACCACAATGAGATAACCACTCTGCACCCACAAGGATGGCTACAATAAAGAAAGAAAAGAAAAAAAAGAAAGAAAAATAACAAGTGCTGGCAAGGACATAGAGAAAATGGAACTCTCTAGCATTGCCAATGGGTATGTAAAACAACACAGACTCTGTGGAGAACAATCTGGCAGTTTCCTAAAAAGTTAAACTCAGAGGGGCGCCTGGGTGGCTCAGTCAGTTAAGCGTCCGACTTCAGCTCAGGTCGCGATCTCACTGTCCGTGAGTTCAAGCCCCGCGTCGGGCTCTGGGCTGATGGCTCGGAGCCTGGAGCCTGCTTCCGGTTCTGTGTCTCCCTCTCTCTCTGCCCCTCCCCCGTTTATGCTCTGTCTCTCTCTGTTTCAAAAATAAATAAACATTAAAAAAAAAAAAAAAAAAGTTAAACTCAGAGTTAGCATTTGAGTCATCAATTCTATTCCCATTTATATATCCAAGAAAATCCAATACACTTGTTCACATAAAAACCTGTATACTGATATTCAAAAGAGTATCATTGATAATAGCCAAAAAAGTGAAAATAATCCAAATGCCAACTGATGAATGAATAAGTGTAATACATATGTAGATGTATATACACACATATATACACAATGAAATATCATGCAGAAGTAAAAGCTGTAATGTATTAATACATGCTACAACAAGGATGAACCTTAAAAATATTTGTTAAGTAAAAGCCACCAGACACAAAAGGCCACTTATCATATGATTCCATTTATATGGAATTCCCAGAAAATGGAAATCCATAAAGACAGAAAGTAGATTAATCGTTGGTGGGGGCTGGGGGTGGGGAGAATAGAGAGGGACCGCTAATGGATGCAGGGTTCTTTTAGGATGAGTAAAATGTTCTAGAACTAGACAGTAGTGATGGCTGCACAACCTTGTGAATACACTAAACCCTAGTCAATTGAACACTTTAACAAAGGGAATTATATGGTATGTAAATTATCTTTCAAGAAATAAAAACTGCTTAGAACAGTTTTAAAGACTGAAATCTGGGATGCCTGGGTGGCTCAGTCGGTTGAACATCCAACTCTGGCTCAGGTCATGATCTCACGGTTTGAGTTCAAGCCCTGCTTCGGGCTCTGTGCTGACAGCTCAGAGCCTGGAGCCTACTTCCAAATCTGTGACTCTCTCTCTCTCTGCCCCTTTCCTGCTCATGCCCTGTCTCTCTCCGTCTCTCAAGAAATAAATAAATGTTAAAAAAATTTTTTTTAAAGACTGAAATCTTTTAAAATTCCTGCTTTATGTTTCATGGTAACTAAACCAAAGCCATTAAGGTTTGCTGTTAAAGATCCATCCATGGAATTTATGTTATTTCCCCATAACAAACTTGTTATTTTCCCCAGTGTCAGACGTATGTTTTGAATCATTAAAATGCACCAGCCACCTCTGGAATCGGATGTTAACAAACTGGGTAACCACAATTTCCATTCTGGAAG
Source organism: Panthera uncia (assembly GCF_023721935.1). NCBI lineage: Eukaryota > Metazoa > Chordata > Mammalia > Carnivora > Felidae > Panthera > Panthera uncia. The sequence goes on from NC_064816.1 coordinate 39,989,038, forward strand.
TTTCTTGGAAAAATCTAAGGTTATAAGTTCTACCAGACATCTCGTGAAGGATCTGCATTACCTTCATATACTCAATCTTATCACTGAAAATACTAAAACTGTGGTGATAAAGTGAACATGCAATATTAGAGAGCAAACTCCTCATTGAAATGGAAAAAATACATGCTTTCTTGGAAGCATTTACTATTTAAAATAAAGTCATTACATAATGTTTGAGGTATTCAAGTGTGATTTGTTGTCCCTTAAGTCTCTCCCCAACACGCGTGCACATGCGCATGTATACACACACACACACACACACACACACACACACACACACACACAGTGTTTCAAACTATGTAGTCAGGTCTTTTGTGGTCCCTTGATTTATGGGAGGATATTCAGAGAAAGACCTTAATGCCAGGCTTTCTTCTTCCTCATACTCCTTCATTTTCTGGTGTCCCTGGCTTAGACCAAGTTAAATCTTTCTGGGAGGCTTCTTAGTTCACTTTCTGGGCATTCACTGAATTACTAAGAAGATACCCACTATCCCAGCCCACAGTGTTCTTGGGAATCCTGCACTTGTACTTTTTCAGAGGTAAGCCTGAGGGGGTAAACATCTCCTGGGTTAGCCATCCTGATACTCAGAGCCCAACTTCCCAAGGTCCATCACACATACTCCCACCCCAAACAAACCTCCTCACCCTGGAAGAGTCTATCACCTGTGAAGTCTTGGCGAAAGACACCTGCTCCTTTTATTATTATTTAAAAAAAAATTTTTTTTTTTTTACATTTTATTTATTTTTGAGAAACAGAGTGAGACAAAGCGTGAGCGGGGGAGGGGCAGAGAGAGAAGGAGACAGAATCTGAAGCAGGCTCCAGGCTCTGAGCAAGCAGTCAGCACAGAGCCTGATGCGGGGCTTGAACCCACAAACTGTGAGATCATGACTTGAGCCGAAGTCAGATGCTCAACTGACTGAGCCACCCAGGCGCCCCTATTATTATTTTTTTTAAATATAATTTATTGTCACATTGGCTAACATACAGTGTGTAAAGTTATGCTTAGTTTTTGGGGTAGATTCGCGTGGTTGATTGCTTACATACAACACCCAATGCTCATCCCAACAAGTGCCCTCCTCAATGTCCATCACCCATTTTCCCCTCTCCCCCACACTCCTATCCACCCTCAGTTTGTTCACTGCATTTAAGAGTCTCTTATGATTTGCCTCCCTCCCTTTCTGTTTGTAACTATTTTTTTCCCCTATTCTTCCCCCATGGTCTTCTGTTCAGTTTCTCAAGATCCACATATGAGTGAAAACATATCATATCTGTCCTTCTCTGACTGACTTATTTCACTCAGCATAATACCTTCCAGTTCTATCCACGTTGCTGCAAATGGCATGATTTCATTCTTTCTCAGTGCCAAGTAGCATACCATTATATATATAAACCGCATCGTCTTTATCCATTCATCAGTTGATGGACATTGAGGCTCTTTCCATAATTTGGTTACCGTTGAAAGCACTGTTACAAACATTGGGGTACATGTGCCCCTATGCATCAGCACTCCTGTATCCTTTGGATAAACTCCTACTAGTGCTATTGATGGGTTGTAGGGTAGTTCTATTTTTAATTTTTTGAGGAACCTCCATGTGGTTTTCCAAAGCAGCTGCACCAGTTTGCATTCCCACTAACAGTGCAAGAGGGTTCCCTTTTCTTCACATCCTCGCCAGCATCTGTAGTTTCCTGATTTGTTCATTTTAGCCACTCTGACTTGTGTGAGGTTGTATCTCAGTGTGGTTTTGATTTGTATTTCCCTGATGATGAGCGATGTTGAGCATCTTTTCATGAGTCTGTCTTCATCTGGATGTCTTCTTTAGAAAAGTGTCTATTCATGTCTTCTGCCCATTTCTTCACTAGATTATCTGTTTTTCAGGTGTTGAGTTTGGCAAGTTCTTTATAGATTTTGGATACTAACCCTTTATCTGATATGTCATTTGCAAATATCTTTTCCCTTTATGTCAGTTGCCTTTTAGTTTTGTTGACTGTTTCCTTTACAGTGCAGACAGATGCTTTTCATCTTGATGAGGTCCCAATATTCATTTCTGCTTCTAATTCCCTTGCTGTTGGAGATGTGTCGAGCAAGAAATTGCTTCGGTCGAGGTTAAAGAGGTTGTTGCCTGCCTTCTCCTCTAGGGATTTGATGGTTTCCTGTCTCACATTTAGGTTTTTCATCTATTTTGAGTTTATTTTTGTATGTGCTGTAAGAAAGTGGTCTAGTTTCATGCTTCTGCATGTTGCTGTCCAGTTCTCCCAACACCATTTGCTAAAAAGACTGTCTTTTTTACATTGTGTATTCTTTCCTGCTTTGTCAAAGATTAGTTGGCCATATATTTGTGGGTTCAATTCTCAGTTCTCTATTCTATTCCATTGGCTTATACACCTATTCCTTTTAACACCCAAGACCTCTGCCTCCTTGCAATGCCAAGATTCCATCTCCTTATTCTTATCCCCTCATTCCCCTCCTTCCACATTCCTGTCCTCTTCTTTTTAAATTCCCTTAAGCCAAGAGTCTCAATTTTCTCCTGGGAGAGAGAACAAAGGAATATAATACAGATTTATATCTTCAGAAATTATCCTACCATGCATTTATGTGAAAACAAACACCGTTCTGTGATCTTGAGAATATCAAATAAACTTCCAATGTTCTCATCAATAAAATGAAAGAAGTTACACAGCTAATCTCAGTAGCTTCTTCTCATTTAAAAATGAAAAAAAAAATCAGTATTATGTATAATGTATCTAGTTAAAATGGAACAAGAAAAATTCATTTCCAAAACCAAAACCGACTACATACAATTTCTTGAGTGGAGAAAAAAAATTCTTAATCTGGCCACAAGCGAGGAGGAAATAATTTCATAAATCAATAAGAATTGAAATTACATTAATCATTTATATGTAAACCAGAAAAGAGGTTATTTTTATGGCTGAGATAAAAATCGGAGTGATCATACATTATTCTATTAAAAATGCCCTTAAGTTGTATCTATTCTTTGGAAAAGCTTTTGCGTTTCTCATACAATAATTTTAAATTTATACTAAGTAAAAGGGAAACAAAACACTTGCCCTGGTGTTTAATGATTTTTTTTCCTATTTTGAAAAAATTAAACGTATTCTTTTGTACTTTTTAAACAACTGTACATTAAAAAAAATTAAAAGCCTTAAATCCTACTTCTCTACTGAAAACAGAGTGTTTATTTTATGAGTTATAACCCTCCACTTTTCAGTTTGTTTTACTTATTTCTCAAATTAACCACCAATTCTTACAGAATCTTACAGACCATCTCTACTACTAAGGAGCAGTCGCTGTGAATTTGTAAGAGGTCTGCTTACTATACCTGAGAATAATGTAAACAAACACCTCCACTGGGTTTACTGTGTTCAAGCTTCATTCAGGAAGGAAAACAAAATGCACACCTCTCCCTGGAGAAAGATCCAGTTACTACGCCCAGAACACAAAGTCAAGTCATTACAACCTGGAGTTAGGGAAAATGCTGTTCAGGGAATTATGCCCAACATGTTTTAGATGAATGGATAAACTAATATCAAATGAGTATCAAATGCTTCCATGCACTATAAAGATGAAGAGATACTTCACTAAAACAGATCATTAATCCAAGTTGTATCAGCAGTTTCCCCCTTGGAAGTTGTGATTTCTGACTATTCAAACTTCCCAAGTGATTGCATTAAAATGCATCTGGCTTCATTCTTCAATTGGCTTCACAGCATTACTTATTCTATTATATATTTTCAAGGGGGGGGGGGGCGGAATTATAGTACGTGTATGTTACTGAAATGACCTCAAACCCAAATAGCATAGTCTCTCTCATTTAACCAATGCATATTTCATTTCTACTACCACACAAGATCTCCAGCTATTCTAAATTATTCATAATCACTCCTTCCCAGTAACATCCATATGTTCTCACTCACCCAAAAGAGAAAAGCTATTTCCATTTTTGATTAGTACCATTTGCAACCTATCACCTTTCTTTAAAACGAAAGAAGGTTGAGTATTTCCAAAAAAAATAATCATTATAATATTGGCAAAAGCTAAATGCTTGGGTCAGATGTTGTTACCATTAATTTTAGCCAAAAGTTTTATCATGAGCCAATGATGACTGTCACTGACTGAAATCTATGATGAGATATTTTAATATTAATTATGTTGCCCACACATATGCAGTTCACAGAATCTGGAAATGTGCCTGGCATAAGGCAGGCGTTCCATACATATTCGTTGAATGAAAAAAAGAAATGAATGTCTAACTGATGGAAGTTTTATTTTAAACTTAAAAAAAAAGATGCATTTATTTTAAATATTCCATATTTTTATTACAACAAATTTCTGAGAAATCCTTATCAATTTGCAAATGAAACAGTGAAAATATCAATTCCTTATAAGGTAAAGTTAATGTTATTTACTAATTCCCAAATAAAAAAAGCCTAATGTAAAAAAATTACATGTAACACACAACTTAAGAAGATTCTCATGTAAGGTATCACTTCCACTAATGATTTTTTTTAATGTTTATTTGTTTTTGAGAGAGACAGAGCATGAGTTGGGGAGGGGCAGAGAGAGAGGGAGACACAGAATCTGAAGCAGGCTCCAGGCTCTGAGTTGTCAGAACAGAGCCTCACGAGGACTTGAACTCACAAACTGAGATCATGACCTGAGCCAAAGGCGGACGTTTAACCAACTGAGCCACTTATGAATTAACATGAAATCAGGTTCTGTAAAGTACTAGCAGGTCATCTAGAGTTAAATGAAAGGATTACTCTTCCATACAGAGGTCTGTTCTCTACAAGCCCATTCTGCAAGTTCATTTACAAGCACATTCATTATCCCTTAGAGTATTCTGTCAAGAAATCAGGAATTATTAGAATTTAGAGTTGGCTAAAGTGGTATGTTCCCAAAAAGACGAAGGTTAAAGGGCCTCATGACTTACTGCATTTTCCTTATGATTTGGAAAGGACTTGGGGAAGGGGCCAAAATTTACAGGGTTTTAATCACTAATTACAAAACACTTAAAACCTTTAAGTGGCTTTATTCTAAAAACTCTGTTTTTATCAATTATACTTCAATAAAACTGAGAACAAAAATAAACACCCTGTGAATGTGCCCTCTGCCTTAATTGGAGTGAAGAATGAACCCATGTATACCAATATATGACGCTTACACTGAAACCTATCAATATCACATTAGATATTAGGAAGCACTTGCTGCAATTAGGAGGCAAAGACTACCAGACTAATTTTTTTAAACTAATTCATTTAAGAAAGACAAAGTGAGAAGGAGAGAGGCAGAGAGAGAGAGAGAGAGAGAGAATATCCCAAGCAGGCTCCGTGCTGCCAGGGCGGAACCCAACTCAGGGCTCGAACTCACCAATCTTCAGCATCACTGGGATGCTTGCCTGACTGAGCCACCCAGGCACGCACCCACCCTGCCCCCCTCGACTAAATTTCTTTTAAAAAGCAACTGTAGACTCCATACAAGAAATACACTTTAAATTAAGGTAATAGGTTGAAAGGAAACAAAAAAAACACATTTCCTATACATTTTCTAAGCATAAGAAAGCTAGTGTTATATACCAAAATAAGACAAAGTAGACTTTAAGACAAAGAATATTACTAAGAATAAAAAGAGCATTCCATCATAATAGAAAGGATCACATCATTAGGTAAAGATAACAATATTAAATGTGTACACACCTAACAAACAGAGTTTCAAAATATAGGAAGCACAAACTGACAAACCAAAGAGGCAAACAGAAAAATACACAGTAATAGTTGAAGATTTTAAAAAGCACTTTCGCAGTTATGGATAGAAAATGTAGGCCTCCTCTTACCTGACAGGAAAAAAAAAATCAGTAGAGCCACATAAAATTTGAAACAAAGAATTAGCCAGTTGGTTCTAACTGGCATTAACAGAATACTAATCTAACATCAGAACACATATTCTTTTCAAATTCACTGAGACATTCAGAGATAGACGGATGTTGCTCTCTAAAATGAGTTTTAAAATCATCAAAGAATTGAAATGATAAATACTATCTCCTCTAACAATAAAAGTATTAAACTAGAAACTAATAAAAAAACAAATTGATAGGGGTGACTGGGTGGCTCAGTTGGTTAAGCATCTGACTCTTGATTTTGACTCAGGTCATGATCTCACAATTCACGAGTCCCAGCTCTACGGAGACCCCGCAGTGACATGATCTCACTGCTCCTGAGTGTGACCCCGCACTATTTGTGCAGAGCCCTCTTGGAATTCTCCCTCCCACTCTCTCTCCCCACCCCTCTGGAGCAAACACGTGCTCTCTCACTCTCTCTCAAAATAAATAAATAAACTTAAAAAAATTGATAAATCCAAAAATATTAAGTAAAACGTACTTCTTAAATAACCCACAGATTCAAGAAGAAATTAAACACAAAATATGCTAAAATTAATAATAATGAAAACATAACATATCAAAATTGTGCAGTGCAGAGAAAGCAGTTCTTGGAAGTGTAAAAGTTCATAACAGTGAAAACATATGAAAGTTGTGCAGTGCAGAGAAAGCAGTTCTTGGAAGTGTAGAGTTTTAACTCTTAAAGGAGAAGAAAACAAGTTTAAAATTAATGATCTGAGGCCCTGCTTTAAAAAGCAACATAGGCAAGCAAATGAAGCTCGACATAAATGCAACAAAGGAAATATACAAAAAAAGCACAAATAAATAAAAGTTTTAAAGGACCGATAGGGGAAATTAACAAAGTAAAATAGTGTTACTTTTAATATACTAATAAAATTGATGAATCACTAGCAGTGCTGAACAAGAAAAAGAGAAAACACAAAATCCAACAACAGGACATGAAAAGAACAACATCACATCAGATCCTCCAAACATTAAAATGGAGATAAGGAATAAGTAAGATACTGTAAACAACTTTATGCCAATAAATCCAGTACATTTGATACAAAGGACAAACTCCTTCAAAAATACAACTACAACAGCTGATGCAAGGTAAAGTAGAAAATCAAAGTAACCCTATACCTATTTAAAAAGCTTCCAATCAAAACCGTTCCTGTAAAGAAAGCTTCAGGCCAGATGACTTCATGGGTGAATTCCAATGTTAAGAAAACAAAGCAAATTTTACACAAACTGTTTCAGAATATAGAGGAAGAAGGAATATTTCCTAAATGATTTCATGAGGTTAGCATTTTCATTATATCAAAAATATGACAAATATTACAACAAAATGACAGACCAGTATTTTCTCGTGAAAAAAAAACTAAATCCATTAAAATCCTAAAAGTGCAAAATCCTTAAGAATATTAACAAATCAAACACACCAATGTATAAAAAGGGTAGTAAGTCATGAAAAATGGGGTTTATCCCAGAATATAAGTTTGGCTTAACCTTCAAAAACACCGATTAGTGTCATATGCCACATTAACAAAGAGAAAAAACATTCTCAATAGATGAAGAAAATGCATATGATAACATTCATCGCCTTCATGATAAAATTGTCAGCAAATCTGGGATAGAAAGGAGCTTTCTCAATAACATGAAGAGTAACAACACCTACAGCTAAGATCATTCTTAAGAGTAAAATTAAACCTTTTTCCACTTTTATGAGGAAGGCCCGATGTCCTCTCTCACCACATGTATTCAACACTGTACTAGAGATCCTAGACAATGCAATGAGTCGAGCAAAGGAAATAAAACATATTCACATGGAAAAAAAATGTAAATCCCATTATTCATAAATAATATCATTATGTATTAGAAAGCCCTATAAGAGCTACAAAAAAAAAACAAACCCAAAACCTGCTTAGATTACAATGTGAATTAGCAATGTTGCAGACTACAAATTCAATATACTAAAACGAACTGTATTTCTAAATCTAACAGTAAAAAAATGGAGAATAAAAGTTCATAAACCATACTTCCAATAGCATAAAAAAGCATCAAATAGCCATAAATAAATCTAACAAATATGTGCAATACCCCTAGACTGAAAACCACAAATATTGCTGAGATAAATAAGATGACCTAAATAAAAGGAGAGATAAGCAATAATTATTGATTGAATGATTCAGCTAAGAGGTCCATTCTCCTTAAACTGCCTTAGAGATTCAAAGCAATTCGTTTTAAAATTCCAACAAGTCCTTTTGAAGAAACAGATAAGATAATTCAACAATTCACATAGGATGTAAATTGCAAAGGATGGAGAAGAATGAGAACAAAAATAAATATAAAAGACTTGCCCTAACTGATTTCAACCTACAAAAATTAAGACAGTGTTGAATTTGCATAGGTAGACAAATTGATCGATGGAAGAAAACAGAATTCAAAAACAGACCCCAATTAGATTGATGTTTTTTTTCCTTTTTAAACCACAGTACCAAAGCAGTTCATGTGGATGGGTGAGTAGGGCTGTTTTCAATATATGTTACTGCAAAAATGGATATCTATATCTAAAATCCTCAATCTCTGTCACTCTATTCACAAACATTTATTTGACATGGGTCACAGATCTAAATGTTAGAGAGCAAACCATAAAGCTTCTATAAGAACACATAGAAGAATATTTTTATGACCATGGGCAGGACACACAAAACATTAACAATTTCATAAAGTGATAGCTGGATTTCTTGAAAATTAACAATTTTTTGTCATAAATATTATCATTAAGATTAATAGACAAGCCAGTCTAGGAAAAATATTAGCAGTACACAGGCTGAATATATATGAAAATGATGAAAAGATTTTTTTTAATTTTACAAAAATGGGCAATAGGTTTGAACAAACACTTCCCAGAAAATATATAAACGATAAATTAGCATATGAAAAGATGCTTCACAGCATTCATCATGCAAATTAAAACCACAATAGGATACACTTTCTCAATTACTAGAATGTTTAAAATAAACGTGAACAAATATTGGCAAAGAAGGTAGTAATAGGAATCCCCAAACATTGCTGGTGGGAATGTAAAATGGTACAACCACTAACAAGTGCGTGTGTGGGCTGGCGGGGGGAGGTGGGGGGGGTGGGGAAGAACCTGTGACAGAGAAATTCTACTCATAGGCATTTACCCCCAGAGACATAAAAACATGTCCACAAAATAAATGATACACAAATGTTTATATAATCTGTATTTAAACTGTCTCATTTGTACTGGTGGGAATTTATGGCGGTGACTGAGTGACATCACAGAGAGGTTAATGCCATTGAAATATATTTTTTTGAAAGAAGACTTAGTCCTTACATTTCCCAAGAGAAGGGGGTATACCATGCCACACAGGGCCATGTGGGGAGGCAGCAGTTTTAGGAACGAAGCAGAAGTAGGAACAAGAGGAAGGCACAGGCCACAACTTTTGTTGGCAAAAGGCAAGAGTGGGCCAAATAAGCAGCTTAGAAACGGCTAGTTAGAATGACCATGGAGGACTCTGGGGCACAGGAGCTCTGCCTAGTTGTGTGGTACATGGTTCTGAACTGATTTAGGGCAGGGGAAATCCTGGCTTAGTATGTGGGACATAGATGAAGGAGATAATTCAGAGCATGGGTTATGCCACAGAGCCAAATGACTTTGGCCAGTAGTTTGATCCTGTAATCAATGGAGGCCAAATAGACAAACAGACAATCTAAGAAGACAAAGAATAATAGTCCAAGACTGCAAAACAAATCAAATGTCCTTCAGTAGACAAATGAATACACAATTTGTGGTATGTCCCTATAATTGAGTGCCATTGGAAAAAATACTGCTAGATGCAATACCACCTAAATAAATCTGAAAAAAATATGATGTAGAACAAAATAACCAGACTTTAAATTTTATATATATATATATATATTTTTTTTTTCCAGTTATAGGAAGTCTGAGAACAGGCAGAATTCTATTGTAATAGGAAATAAAACAAGTTCCTATCTTGGGAACTGGGGAGGGGGGTGTGTATGGAATTGCCTAGAAATGGCTATAAGGAAAATTTCTGGGGGAGTACATATGACCAACATCTTGCTATGAGTGCCTTTTTGTAGCTACCCGGATGTATTCAATTGCCAACATGCATCAAACTGAACACATAAGATCTGTGCATTTAGTTGTCTATTATGTCTACTTCAATTAAAAATAAAATCTGTTAGAGAAGGTTATACACCTGAAGCACAGAATCGCTTTGTCTATTTTTACTGCTGACTCTTCACATTCATCCTTTATTTAGAGTCCAGTAAGAAACAGTTAATTACAATTGTTTTAATCACAGGCTTTGCAGACAATCCTAGTTTCCACTTCTGGCTCTTATGCCTGGTTTTTATCCGAAAGTCTGTGTGACTTTTTTACCAAGGTAGTCATCTTTTCTAAGCCTCAGCTTTTTCACCTGAAAAAAAAATGGGGAAATAGTACTTACTTCTTACCTAAATAGTCTGGCAATATCACAATATAGTGAGCCACATACTGATAATAGTCAGTAATCACTACAACAAACATTTCTCTAGGTTGAACAAGTATATATCATATGCATTGTCCTCAAGTGTATTTTCTATATCATGATGAATTTTGTATTTTATTTCTTACAATAAATGTGACATCTCATATAGGTGTTGACATTCAAATGGGATAAAATATAGGAAAATGTCATGTTCGTTATAATCTTTTTTCTCAAAAGGTATGAACTGAGGCATTATATCACCAATGTGCTCTGAAAGTATTATTACATATGATCCTTATAGGATGCCTATGAAACGGATATTATTATTCTCATATGACAGCTGAGGAAACCAAAGCTTAGAGATATGCCATGCTCAAAGAATGACAAGTGGATAAATGGCAGAGCCCAGACTTCAACCTTATCATTAAGAATGCTGGTTCTTTCCATCTTTCCATCCTGACAGCCTCAGCAAATTGGCTCATCCTCTCATGACTACAAGATGGTTGTCTTCCATCAGGAGTTACATATTCACACAGAATCTAAAATCCAGAAGGAAGAAAGAGGGAACTTCTTTGTCCCTTTTTAATCCAACCAGTCCAGTAATGAACACAAGGATTGTTTCCACCTTTTTATCATCCTTTGAAAGGAAAAAGAAGTAGGAAGTAGCATATCTAGCTTTAATAAATTAGTATAGGTGTGATTTTCATATGCATGGAAAGTCATTAGACTTAGTGATTTTGATGGGTCAGTCATGTACCAGTTATAAGTGAGGTCTGTGCAAATGAATCCAAGATACAATGACAGGGAGAATCAAAAATTAAGCTGTAAACCCCATAGTGCTTTCATATATGATCAATATATAACTTTGAATATCTAATTCCTATTACTTTAATGTTAAGGAATAACGGTTCATAAATCCAAAGTCTATGGATTTTCTGTAAAACAACTGTGGGAATTAAGTCCTTGCAAACTACAGAATTAATCATTTACTGACATTTCTGGGTTTAAATTGCATTAGATTTTTTAATTTTGAAGTCAGGTTTTAGACAAGTAAAACACTACAAAAAATTTACCATCTTTTCTACTAGAATAAACTGAAATAAAAGTTATATTTATATTTGACTCAAAATCTCTTATGGTGTAATACTGTCCTTTTTGTAGGTCATACTAAAAAAAATCATGCTAATTTGATCATTAAATATTAAGTATATATGCATTTTAAGGCATACTATAAAATTAAAACATAATTAACTCTGCAAAATCATTATTATCTACCATCTTGAAATACTAAATGGCTGTCTTAACAGAATCTAATGATTTTACTCTTTCAAATAAACACAACTAAAAATGTAATTTTAATGTCAGATAAATACAGGGATTAAAAAGGGATCTATTCATGCCCATTTAAGGGTTTCTTAGCTGTCAAAATGAGCTACAGAAGAACAAATGGGAATTGTATTCTATCTTATTTCACCTTTCTGCTGAGGCATAGTATGAAATTCTTTTCTTGTAACTTCCTTGTTAAAATTACAATCTATCAGGTAGAATACCAACCCACTGGGATAATGGTAAAATTACTGTCTTGGCATTCAGACTTCATTTCCTCAAATATTTTGGAAGTTGTGACAAGCTGCTAGATGTCTTCAAACTATAAAGAAAAGCAAAATATCCTCATTTTGGCAGGCACAGGACAAGACAGCAAACAAAGTAGGGTGTGTAGCCTCGGGCAATGATTTCTCTATAGAGATTCCAGATCTTAGAAAACCACTTATCAAAATATTTGTTCCTTTATAGTGATAGAGGAGGTTTCCAACCAAACATGTAATGGATATTTTATCAAGAAAACACATAAAAGCCATTAATAAAGTGAGAGACGGAAGGGAGAATGCTAAAATACGTATACCCCATTAACTTCCTTTTCTGGATTGACTACCGGAAACACTCCCCTGGATCTCATGAATTAACACCTCTTCTCTGTATTTTAACCTGCATTAACAATGAAGGATATAATGCACAGTTTGAGGTAAAAGGTATGAAGAAAATAGATCACATGACTGCTTGAGAAATATAGTGATGGATCACAGAACTGGCCTGGGGTGTTCAAATCCTTAGTAGAAAGCTGGTTGAGTTACTTCACCTTTTCAACCTCATCTTTCCCAGAAGATCAAAGAAGTTAATAACAGCATCTCCTTCATGGTATATTTGTGGGATTCCATCAATTCATATACATAAGGTATTTGGAAGGAACATAGCATAATAAAATATACAAGCTAACAATATTATAAATTAATGAATGGATAAAGTAATAACTGAAGTTAAGACACTATTTTATTTTATTTTTAAATATGAAATTTATTGTCAAATTGGTTTCCATACAACACCCAGTGCTCATCCCAACAGGTGCCCTCCTCAATGCCCATCGCCCACTTTCCCCTCCCTCCCACCCCCCATCAACTCAGTTTGTTCTCAGTTTTTTAAGAGTCTCTTATGTTTTGGCTCCCTCTCTCTCTAACCTTTTTTTTTTTTTCCTTCCCCTCCCCCATGATCTTCTGTTAAGTTTCTCAGGATTTACATAAGGGTGAAAACGTATGGTATCTGTCTTTCTCTGTATGACTTATTTCACTTAGCATAACACTCTCCAGTTCCATCCATGTTGCTACAAAAGGCCGTATTTCATTCTTTCTCATTGCCAAGTAGTATTCCGTTGTATATATAAACCACAAATTCTTTATCCGTTCATCAGTTGATGGACATTTCAACTCCTTCCATAATTTGGCTATTGTTGTAAGTGCTGCTATTTCAAACCCTACCTGGGGCATACCAAAACAAACAAGCAAACAAACAAACCAAAAACCCCAAAACCCAAAGTACAAAAAACAAAAACAAAAAACCCAAAGCTATTACTCCTTTTTTCTCAAGTAATGTTTATCTAATTAGGAAGCTTAGGAGTATCTGCAGTATTGTCTCAGCTTCACCTAGCATCTGTTGCCTTGATTTTACTTTGATGAATTGCCCCTCTCAGACAGTCTCATTCCAAATAATTCAGGTGGGATATTTCCGACTTATTTTTGTTCTTTCAAAGATCCAAGGATAAGCACATGGCCCATACCGGACCAAAATAAATCAATTTCAGAACTTGGTACCCATTAGGAAGAAAATGATTGCTTCTTCCATGCAGGAATTAAAAAGCATTAAAAACATAAGAACAGACTCAGGAAAAGCTAGGGGTGGGGCATGGAGACAGTGTAGACGGATAATAATGACACAAAGGAAATCCAACTGAGTTCAACATCAGGGCTTATCTGTTCACAAATACCATGGTTTTCCTTTCTTCTCAGGTACAGAGGGGGACTTCACCCCCCCCCCCCCTTGATTATGGGCATGGCCATCTGACTGGTTTTGGTCAATGAGATATGAACAGAAGTGACTCGTATCTCCTCCAGGCAGAAGCTTGAAGACAACGGCATAATTTGCCATGTTCCTTTTTCCGTATCATTTGCAAAAGAGAGGCACATGTCACAATTGTTCTTTTGTCAACCTGGGCCCCTGAGTAACTCCAATGAACATATTCCACCTGCCACTTACACAGGATATGTAGCATGAACAGGAAGTATGCTTTAATTGTATTAAGCTATAGTGATTTTGAGGAGTTGGCCTGTCTGACAGATACATGAGCCAAAAGAGAAGGAAAGAGGGAAATACAGGCAGAGAGCTAGCCAATGACTATCGCTAAATCCTGGATCTCACTCTGCCTAATAGCATCTGTCCTGGACTTTTCGATATAGAGCACCAATGCATTTAGAGGGAGCCAAGGATAGAGGCTTGAGTGAGTCTGAGATGGGTATCTGACATTTGCAAGCCAAACTCGGCCTTCTAATACAGGGAGAAGCTATATGTGTGTGTAGAAAATAAACATATACAACTATAATACAGATGCTAAATTACCACGGGATGCTTTTAAGCAGGTGAAAGATCACAGTGTAAATTTTAGGCATAGACTTGATTCTCAGAAGCAAACAGATGAGAGCAAAGACTTTCCCTAGGATGAGAAGGGCACACAGGGGTAAAAGCGATAGCACAAAGGTAGTGATAACTACAGGACTTAGAGCAGTGGATTTTGGAGCGACTACCTGTCCTACTATGCAGACACTTTGGGAAACATTTGGGGGCATTTTAATTTGCTCATTGGAGAGAACCAGGGTCTTTAGAGGGCAGAGGATATGGAGGCTAGATGTCCTGCAAAGCGATCCCCATGTGGCTTTCAAACAAGAAGATAAGAGAAAAACCTATTCATCATTATCCAAGCTTCAAAAGAGTTGTTTGTGCAGTCTTAATAAAGAAGAATGCAACTCCTACACAAATTAAAGAAAAACTGAATTTGAATTGTTCAGATGTCACCCAAAGTTGTCCCCCACGTCAGAAAATCACATCACCAGTGGCATCACCCCTAACAGGAATCTGGTCGACAACCTGACTCACTGATGATTGGTCTGCAACTGGAGCCACAATGTTCACATTAATTCTATGAATATATTCACATATACACACTTAGCTCTCATTTTAAATATTAAAGGTGAAGAAAAGTGACTGTAATGTTTAGTTGACTAATGTCTTGTTTCTCTTCAATCCAAGCTTAATTACTACAGGTGTACAGGCAAGAGCAGGTAGCCACATCGTATTCTCTAGGATGGTCCCAGGCAAGCATTTATTTGTAGATTAAAACAACAGATTATATTATGACTTAATTTTCTTATATTCCTCCTTTTATTACACTTAGGGCCTCAGGTTGGCTCTTCTGAAATCATGTAATTCTGTTGTATGAATTTCACATCAGTGTATCAACTAATATTGCAAAATATTAGTTACACCCAAGCTGTCTGAGAACCACTGACTGAAAGAATCATACTATTGTCAAAATGTAGAAACCCTTGAATGCCAGGTTAAGAGCTGTTGTTTGCTTTGTTTTGTTTGTTTGTTTTTACATCTTTGCACAAACAGCAAGAAGGTATTATAGTTATGCAGTGATCACGTGGTGTAGAGATGGTGGTCATTCAAAGATAATGAATATGGTACCATGTGGGGTGATTGAAGAGAAGAGAAAACAGGGAGGCAGCAGGTGTGGTGGTGGTGGTGTGATAAAGGCCTGAACTGGGGGAAGAGCTGGGCACATGCATCTGAGAAACAATGCTAAGAAGACTCCAGCATGTTAGATAAGTGATGGCGTTTGGGAGGTGAGGGAAGAATCAATGGTCACTCAAAGGGATCTGGTTTCCCTGATAGGGAAGATAGATGGTCCTGAGACAGAAATAGGGAACTTTGAGAGAAGCCACATCTGGGGAGAAAGAGGAGTTCAAGTTCAGACACCTTCCAGTTTAGATCAGCATCAAGACATTCAGATGAAAATGGTGGACAGTGATATGGCACTATTTGGGACTCAGCACAGGAAAAATCCAAGGTTGACAATAGCAATCGAGATAGGAGTTAAGAGTTACAGAGAAGATGCACTCTCTGATGGGAGCAAGAGGGGAAACAGAAAAGGCAGTGTAGAGCTGAAGCTCAGGAAACATCTACAATTGAGTAAGGGGAGAAGGATAAAAGTCCATCAGAGCAGTGCTTGGAGACCCAAAAGTTCAGCGGTAGGAAAGTCAAAACAGGTAAAGTGCGGGTGAGGAGAAGTAGCGAACAGCACTAAGAGCTTAAAACAACAAGGACAGAGACACAACCACTGGCCTTGCCAGAAATAAGATGCTTGTGATACCAGGAATGCCACTTCCATAGCGGTGAGAGCAGAAGGCAGACAGGAAAGCAATGAAAACCGAGAGGAGCACGTGCAGGTCGCCTTTTCTAGAAGCTCAGTGGTGTAAGGGAGGGCAACAGGAAGAAACCTCAAGTACTGTTTACTGATTTCCATTTAGACTGTGAAAAGATATGCTGATTCACACAGACAGGGATTTTACTCTGGAATTGAGAATCAGGGGAAAACACATCTACTCCAAAATGTTACTGGACAAAGAGAAAACCAAAATGAAACTTACATTATATATATATAAATACATATATATATATACATATATATATATATATGTATTTATATATATATATATGTATATATATATATACACACACACACACACTCATTATACATATGTTATGTTACACTATACATATACATTATACGTGTATAATGTATATATATACATATATACTTATAACACCTATGATATACATATATATATATATGCATCCATCTATCAACTGTATCTGATGATTCTTACTTTAAAAAGTTAACGTAACACAAATGTTTTCTCTAAGTCTTCAACCTTCAGGATGTGGCCATCCTAAATGGCTTGGCTATGAGACATCTGGGTCTTGTTTTACTGAACGAAAATGAGTGCAAAAGAGCAGGTTCTTACTAGGATGTTCCATCACAGCAAATAACTGTGGGTCACATCCAACTGAAGACTGACCTCCAGTATTCTTAATAAACTTGTTTTTTAAGGAGCGTAAAGCACAACTCTGGATTTATATTTCTCATGGATCCTAAGTTCTCTCTAAAAAATCTCTTTTTTGGTAAGGTTGCAAAAAAAGTATGTGGAATTTTATGAATCGATGATTGTTACCTTTAATTACTTCATAAAACTAGCAACAATTGAGTGCTACTATGTTTTAGGCACAAATATAGCTTTAAAATAGGGGCCCCTGGGTGGCTCAGTCTGTTGGACATCTGACTTAATTTCCACTCAGGTCATAAACCCAGGATCATGGGATCAAGTTCTGTGTGAGGGAGGCTCTGTGCTGAGTGTGGAGCCTGCTTAAGACCCTCTCTGGACACGCTCTCTCTCTCAATCTCTCTCTCTCTCTCTCTCTCAATCCCTCTGCCACTCTCCCCTGTTCTCTCTTTCTATAAAATAAAAAATAAATAAAATAAAATAAACTTAGCTTCCTAAAATGTAAATGAATAAGCAAATTGGCTCAATATCTTAATACATATTATTAGGTGTAGGGTTTTTGGTTTTGATTTTTTATTTTTTTAGATGTCACAAATTCTGGCCAGAAAACTGAGAGTTTTATAGTCTGGCAAATTTGTTTTCACTTAGAACAATTTATGACAATAAGTATAAAATGCATTGTGGCTAATTAATGGCTTTGGGGGGGTTGATATACATAATACATTAGCTTTCTGATGGTTTCACCTCAGATCCTGCTGAGTCATCTCCTCTAAAATTTCAAAACATGTAAGTGGTTGAAAGAATAGAAATTCCGTTTTCTCTTCTCTTTCATAACCACTTACAGTGCAAAGGTGATTTGCTACTGAACATCAAAGAACAAGGAATAGACATGGAAGATTGAAGGGACATCATCACATGTGACTTTAAATGTCCAAAAACATACTAGTCTAGAATTCCTAATGATGTTATAAAGTCTAAGTGTTCACAGGAAGGGAAAATTTTTTCATTAATGCTAATAAATACTGGTATTCTTATTTGAGAAGAATAACAACTACCAAAAAGCGAGTGTCTCTATGCCGGCAATGGTTTGTTTTTCAATCTGACAAATTGACTTTACAGATAAGGAAAATGAAGCTCACTCAGTTTAACTTTCCAAGACACTCTCTCTATCTGTGTCTGTATCTACGTCTACATCTATATCTATATCATCTATATATATTATACATATATCTTAGTGAGGGGATAAAAACCTCACCTTTACCCTGTTCACTGGTTGGAATTGTTGTAAGAATAGGATCGATATTAGCTGCTATTTGTATTATTTTAGCATCTGCTGAGAGGAAGCCCACCTTGACAGTAAGAGGTACGTCACTGACTTAAAAGGTCTGTAGAAAAGAAATACCAAATATGTATTCCATTACCTACCCAACACCAAGCCACAGCACAGTGGAGTAACCAGAGTAACCTGGCACAGAGTGGCCATTCCTTCTCTAGAGGTGGAGGAGGAGACGTGGCACTTTGAATGGTAGACACAGAGGGATAAAAGACATAGGGAACATGGGAGAGAAGAAATTACAGTCCAAAGGGAATGTTCCATTCTCCTAGCTACATGCTCAGTGAAAGACGAACACGAGATGAGAGGTACAGGCAGACTCTCAACAGGCTGCACGCAGCAGGTCTGTTGTAACTTGCTAGTGCACCTGCTGTGACAGGGCCAGACTACAGGGCTGTCTGCTAGTACACAGCTCCACCAGTCTTGCCCTTATAGTAAACACACTGTACCACTGTTACATATTCCAAACAGTATTTCCTACCTGAGAAAAGTATTGAACAATGTATACAGAAACAAAATAAAGAAACAAAAACACAGTGTGTTACCAACACTGAAATCAATGAATTCCATTCCCTGAGCAACTCAGTTCATATAAAATAAGAGTCCAATTGACTTGAGCACCTTGGATCCTGCAGGTTGGAAATGGTATAATTCCATCATCAGGGGACACTACTGTCTAAGAGGCAAAGTTCCAATGTCTTCAACATGGCATCAATATGTGCCAGCATACTGATGAGAACAGCAAATGACCTGGGGTTAATCCTTTTGTCTTCAAGGGAAGTACAACCAAGTAGCCCCTGGAATTCAGGTCCTCCCCATTCTCCTAACCATACTGCCAGGAGAAGTGAGGCAATTTAAACACTCCATCCATTCATTCGACCAGAATTCTAGGGCAGCCACGTAATGAGAGGAAGAGGGCTCCATTCGCTCAGACAGTTCAAAGGACTGACATCAGGGATTGGTCAATGTACATTGATTGCACACAAGGTTGTCTAAATCACTTATTCTAGGTTTGGTCCTGAACCAGAAAACCACACTTTACAACCATTTCAGTAAGCGTTTATCATTATCCTTAGGACAATGATTTCATTAGATATATAAATCCCTCCAAATGATTTAATACTGTATGTGAAAATTCTCTACGCTCTAAGCAAAACTCTTTCTAGAATGATATTGCATCAAGCAGATGATTATTTTTTTAATGAATAAGGAGTAACCCAGACTTTGTTCCTCCTAGCTACTGAGCTGTGGCTTTGTGAAATGGAATTTACAATCACTAAAGAGAAAACAGCCCCAAATCCCACAACTCCTTTCGCTTAATTATTCATGACATTGATCAGCACACTTATTTTTAAAAACAGATAAAGTTACAGCAGCACTCATAGAGAAAGAAAACTTCTTGCTATCTAGTACCACTGAGGACTGTGGAGTTTCTTTTTTGGGGATTTGTACTCTGCATATGCACACTTTAAAAGCAGCCAATTAGGGGCGCCTGGGTGGCGCAGTCGGTTAAGCGTCCGACTTCAGCCAGGTCACGATCTCGCGGTCCGTGAGTTCGAGCCCCGCGTCAGGCTCTGGGCTGATGGCTCGGAGCCTGGAGCCTGTTTCCGATTCTGTGTCTCCCTCTCTCTCTGCCCCTCCCCCGTTCATGCTCTGTCTCTCTCTGTCCCAAAAAAAATAAATTAAAAACTTTGAAAAAAAAAAAATTAAAAAAAAAATAAATAAATAAAAAAAATAAAAGCAGCCAAATAGCACGAGTACATATTAAAACAAGGTTACAATATTAAACGCCATCTTCTGAAGGTGACACTTTTCATCCTAATTTTACTCACCAAGATTAAATTCTGCTTATTTTTCTTAATCACAAAAATTAGATGACTCTAGCAATCCTAAAAAATAATAAAATCCTAAAAAACAAACTTTCTACTCCCCATACCAACTAAGGGTGTCTTGGAAACTTCCAGAAGAAATTTTAGAACATACATAGGTAGTTTCCTTGAAGTGGGAGGTGTCTGTAAAGATGGAAGCCAACAATTCCTCTTAATGAGGTCCATGCTGCCTCTCCCCATCATTAGGTAAAGCCTGTTTCCCCTTGTCTTATTTCTGGAGTGGCTTTGTGACATGCTTTACCCAACAGAATGTAGTAGAGGTAATGTTCTGCCAGTCTCAGGCGTAGACCTATGAGGGCCTTACAGCCTCCACTTTCACTCTTTTGAAATATGAAAGAAAAGCAAGTCCGAATTACTGAAATGATTATGACATAAGACAGGGCAACCCATCCTGGTCCTACTATTTCCAGGTACCCCAAAGAGGCAGCAGACTTGTAAGTGAAAGCATCTTGGATCCTCCAGGCCTAGGCAAGCCACCCCAGCCAACACCACATGGCTCCAAGAAAAGATGTGCTGTTTCTGAAACGCCCTGTTAGAATTTCCAATGCACTCAAACAGAACTATAAACAAAGACTGTTTTAAACAACTAAATTTTGTAGTGGTGTTACCCAACAATAAATAACCAACAGA
The DNA here is from genome assembly GCF_023721935.1 of Panthera uncia. Lineage (NCBI taxonomy): Eukaryota > Metazoa > Chordata > Mammalia > Carnivora > Felidae > Panthera > Panthera uncia. The sequence goes on from NC_064816.1 coordinate 40,009,792, forward strand.
TTTATAATTGAATTCAGTACGGTGTGATTCCCAGAGTTGTACTCCTTCCTTCGTATAGCAAGCAACTCATATTAATTCTACAAAAGAATCAATCCACAAATACTTCCTGAGGCATTTCCTAAGTGTAAGGCACATAGATAAAATTAATACTACTAATACCAAGTGTTTAATGGGAGCTTAAGTATGATTATTCATTCATTAAATATGTAGGGAATGCTTACAAAGACACAGGTAATGTGCCAGGCACAGGTGGCAACACTTAGAGAAATTTCACAATTGAGAGGGGTCTCCAGGAAAATAAAAGACAATTATAATAGAGTATAACTGCTATCGTAACAAAGGGTTAAATTCTAGGTGTGGAGATTTTAAAAAAATCTAGAAATAACTATGTTGAGGCAACATGATGCATATCGTAAGAAAAGTGGCTGAATTGCTCATTTGTTGTAAGCATTAAATGGAGTGGTTAGCATAGCACTTAGCACATAATTAATCCACATTAAATGGTACTGAAAAATCTAAGCTATACAAAGAGTTACAAGAATTCAAACAGGGAAAGATCATGAGTGGTTTGAAGGCTATTTGTGGTCTTTATCTAATTGGTTCAATATCTTTGAGAGCCTAATTGCTGCCAGACACTGGGGTACAGAGGTAGTCAAGAAAGGTAGGTTTCCTGCCCTCAAACTACCCAATCTGGAAAACATACAGTAATAAGGATGATGACAGATACGGAAAAGTAAAGCAGAAACTGTCATCTGTTCGGGAAGTGTCACTTACTTTGCGACTTGTAAGATGAGCAGGAGTGAGCCAGGCAAAGGCTGCTGGGTGAGTGCATATGTATGAATGCGTGTGTGTGGTGGGGTGGAAGGAATGGGGGTTATGGGGAGGTGTACACACTCAGAGGTCACACCACATGCAAAGACTCACCCAAGAAACTGAAGAGATCCCTCACTGCTAGAATCAGAGAACAGAGCTTGGAGTTCCCTATGATAAGGCCAGGAGGGCAACAGAGGTAAAATCATTGAGGCCCTGTAAGCCCTGTCAAATAATCTGAACTTTACCTTAAAGCCAACTGAAATTCTTTAAGGTCTGAAAGAGGGTTTCATATTACATTTCATATCATACACTGGCTGCAGAATGGAAATAGGTTCAAAATAATCATGAATGGATAGCAAATGCAGGAAACCAGACTGGATGCTTTTTTACTAATTAAGGAGAATGATGATAGTGGTTTAAGTGAAGATACTGGAACTAAAGGTAGAGAGAACTGAGCAATGTCAGTGCAGATTTCGGAAGTAGTAAAGACAAGAATTGCATGGTATTCAATATGGGCTGCAAAGAGATCAAAAATACATCCCAAGTTTACAGTTTGAGCAATTGGTGTGATGCTGATATTGTTTTCCGGTGGTGGGAGAAGGTAGAGAACACTGGTACCAACAAAACGCTGGCAAGGATGTTCATGAAATCAGTTCTTTTAGTAAAAAAATTTTTTTAACGTTTATTTATTTTTGAGAGAGACAGAGACAGAGCATGAACGGGGGAGGGTCAGGGACAGAGGGAGACACAGAATCTGAAACAGGCTCCAGGCTCCGAGGGGTCAGCACAGAGCCCGACGCGGGGCTCAAACTCACGGACCGCGAGATCGTGACCCGAGCTGAAGTCGGACGCTTAACCGACTGAGCCACCCAGGCGCCCCATCATGAAGTCAGTTCTATAAGTGTTGGGGCTGAAAGGCTCTGAGAGATCCAGGTAGGAGTGGTTTACTCATCAGCATAGCCCGGGTTATGCTGCAGTAACCAACAATGTGAAAACTCCATGGCTGGTGACAATGAAGTGTATCTTGTGCTCATGTCTGATGTCAACTGCTGGTCAACACAGGGTTCTCTTCATGGCAGCCACTCAGGTCCAGACTCCAGGAAACTCCGTTTCAACATGGGTTTTCAGGGCCTCAGAAACAGATGAGAACACAAGGAACCATGTACTGGCTCTGAAAGCCCCTGTAGGAAGTGACTAAACATGAAGTGTTCACATTTCATTGGCCAAAGCTTGATAACGATCAAACCTTGATGATGATGTCATCATCAATGGCATGGGAAAGAAACACCCTTCTCCAGGAAAGGATGAATGAGTGATTCTCAACAGTTTCTGAACAGCAATAAAGCAAATTTACATCTTTGGATAAAGCTAACTAGAGCTAATGAGAGGCGAGAGAGGTTAAGTTGAACTTGAAAAAAGATGGGTATGATTTTGACAGAAGTAAAGGTAATCATTAAGAGGATTCCAGCTATTGATGTGGAGCAGTGGTAAGGAAATCACCTATGATAGATAGTTTTTGTCAGTTTCTGTGTTCCTCTCTTTATATTAAGGAGGAAAAGAGGGGAAAAAATAAATGATTTCATATGAGGGAAAAGGAAAATGAGACAACCAAAGGCTCCATGGCATAAAAAGAGCTGATGAGGGCCAGCTTTGGAAATAGGGAAAGAGGGAGAGTTAAGATAATAGGGAAGCAGAAAAAGATTCTGAAAAGTGAACTCAATCTCAGTCCTAGAGATGAGAGCCTACATAGAGACAGAAAAGTGAGTCCACCTGGGGTCTGAGATGAGTAAAAAAGTTCACTCACAATCATTATGGAGGATAAGGCAATAGTTTCCATTTCCAGTTATATAAACTTTTCTTGTAAGTGGAGGCTGTTCCAGAGTGAAAAATGTACTACTTGCAGACATGGGAAATATGGATTCCACTTCTGGTTAGGTCACTAACCTGTACTTGACCTGAGGCATTCTATGAATCTTTTTGGCCTCATTGGCAAAACGTGTTTTAAGATGTTATGCTTTCTAAAAATTTTTGGACAAAAAAAAAGCTCTTTACAGAGATTTTTATCTATTCCCAGTCTCCCCAGTCTCCTATAGCTTTAGATTTATAACAGGGCATGGCCTCAGATCTGCCTCTATGCCCTAAGAGTATCCTGCACTCAGCCCACATCATGGTTTTCCATATCACGACTTACAACTCACCAGGTATGTCCTTAAATACACTCTCAACTACAACAAGCATGGACATGACTCACTGGTTCCAAAACTGGTCAGTCCAATGTTTATCAAGCAGACAGACTGTGCTTTTACTTTTGACCCTTGAGGATTCAGCTCAGTCATAGATTAATATAAAGCCTTCCCTAATCATGCTTGATAGTTCTACCAGTTACCTCTCATTCTTCTCAGTTCTCTTCATATACCATACCTCCACTATTCTATGAATATATATAAAATGTATGTAATGAATAACACAGACATCAATAGTAAAAGTGCTACAAGCAACAAGTAGGAGAACTATGGGTTGTCTTAAGGGCCTCACCTTACCTCGCATATTTATTACAACAAATCTATATGGTAGGACCGATATTCCAACTTTACAGATGAAGAAACTGAGGCTTAGGAGAATCAATTAATGTGCCCAAGGTCACAAACCATTAAGTGGCAGACAGAGTTTGCCTGAATTGAGAAGCATACACATACCACTGGGCAAAACTTCCTAATAGTATTCATTAGATTTCCAAGTACATATGGGTTCTTCTGATTGGGCTGTACATGCTCTGAGAACTTTCATTGTCTTTTCCACCTCTGAGTATTACTGAGCTTCACACAGGACTCCTTCACTTAGGCAGCAATTAGAGAGTTATAATTCATTCATAAGCAATAAAATGACATTTTACATTTTCCGTTTTTTAATTTGAAATGCAACTAAAATCTAGAGGGCATTTACAACGCTTAATGGATAGGAGATGAGGTTTGGTGCTATAGCAGATTGCATTACTGGCGTCAACTCTTCACCTTTCCTGTATCTATGCCCTTGGCCATGTGACTTTGCGATAGCTGCCATTAAATGGACAGAGGACAGTTCCGTACCCTTGGCTTTGAGTTTGGCCATGTTTCTCATTATGGCCAACAGAAGATAGTATAAGTGATAATAATCCATGAGTGACCAAGATCTCTTATGATTCCATCTGTCCTTTTGTACCTATGCAATTGGCATGAGAATAGTTTCTACCAAAGGATTTCTCCTTCAGCCTGTGCCTCAGAATAAGATGCTGAATTATCTGAGCCATTCAGATGTGAAGCTTGAGCAGAGAAACCCAGCTTGCCCAAGCCAAGCTCTGCCAACTCCTAGCTGACCCATAAAAACATAAGCAAGACCAACTGAGTTCAGGAGAGCTACCCCAGTCTCTCACAAAAGTGAGAACTATATAAATTTCTCTTATTTTAGGTTACTGAAGTTTTCTGGTTAGTTTCTGTAGAGGATTATTGCACTTAATAGCTAATTCATATAAGTGAACTGCATTCTGATTCACAAATATTCCTTCCTCACCCCTAGATCTATACGCGAAATATGTTTCTGCCCCTCACCTTGGGCATGTAGTTTGTCAATAGTATATCAACCTGTGGTAGGACTCAGCAGAAGCTCTAATGTGTTGGGAACAGTTTGGTTCAACGTTTTGCACTTGTGCCAGAAGTGTGGTGACTAAAATAAATCTTAGGTTTTCAGCTTTATTTCATAATTAGATAAGATTTGGGGGTACAGTTCTTGTGGAAGGGTTGATTATAACTAGTGTACAAGAGACTGAAAGTGTATTTTGTGTGTAGAAGACTAAGAGAGGTAGATTATGGTGGATTACATTATTATTCGTAAATGCACTTATCCTCTTTGTCCTTTATCGGCTCTACTATGACGGCTGGCAAAAAAAAAAAAAAAAAAAAAAAGTGTGGGAAAAAAAACCCAAAAAACAAAAAAACAAAAAACCTGACATATGACCAGTCCTAGGCAAAGTTTTAAAAGCAACTTCACAGTTCAAGTAAGCCTCTTGGGTTTCTGCCTTCTGCTGTGAGAACATGTACCAGATAAGGGCCTTTCTTAACCTGGGTTCCCCAGAAACAAAATCTGAGATGAGAAGGGTCTACTGAAGAATACTCTCGAAAGAAAAGAATGCTCTCAAAAGAAAAGTATAAAAAAAAGCATGATGAGGCAAAGGAGGGTCCTGAAATTTAAAGTACTGTACATGAGGCCTCTGTTGATCCTCAGGGGCTTTCTGGAGCTGGTATAGGCTTCAGAATTGTCCTAAATTAAAGCAAAGGGATCAGGTTTTTGTACCCAGGCAGCAGCCTCTCATTGGCATGGACACCACCTAAGAGGAAGCATAACCTTGCCTGAGACAGTTCCCTCTGCAAAGGGAAGTTCCCCTGTGAGCTATTAGCAGCCTATCTACCAAGCAGACATGGGTAGGTGTCTAAAGCCCTACGCTGGTAGACCTGGATGGAATGCCATGCTATATACTGTGTGGCTGTACTTCTGCCCGGAGCCCAAAATGAAAAGCCACATGGAGCAGGGACACAGTCAATCCACAGCATGGAAGAGAACCATGCTGACCCAACTCTGACCCACAGCTTTTCAGGCAGGTGAATAATATCTGTCCTCCGAAGCCTAAGAAATTTTTGGATTATTTCTTACCAAAGAAAAGTTGATGTATATACTTATAAAACAACAAAAAGAAATTAGACTTCACATTTTAAAAATATGTACTTACATTTTTTGATAGAGAAAAAGTGTCATATATGCACATGTGCAAGTGGGGCAGAGAGAGAGTAAGAGAGAGAATCTTAAGCAGGCTCAATGCTCAGCATGAAGCCCAAGACAGGGCTTGATCTCACAACCTTGAGATCATGACCTGAGCCAAAGTCAAGGGTCTGTACAAGCTTCACTAAATAAGCCACCTAGAAGCCCCTTTACTTACATTTTTTAAACGTGCTTTTTAAAATTATGAACATGTATTTGTGTGTATTGCCGCTGCATAAACTACCCTAATACTTAATAACCTAAACATAACTTATTTGCTGATGATTCTGAATTTGACCTGAGTTCAGCTTTGTGGTTTGTTTGCTAATTTTGCCTGATGTCATTCATGTAAGTCAATCATCCAATGGCTTAACTGGGACTGATGGTCTTGTGTGACTGACTACCAATTCTGGCCATTAGCTAATATTGGCTGTAGGCTCTGTCTTTAGGTGGCCTCTCAATCTCTAAAAGGCAAACCTGGACATCTTTATGTGGAGGTTTCAAGGCAGTAAGAGAACAAGAACATAAGCCCCCATCACCCTAAGGCTTAGGCTCAAAATTCCCAATAACACCACTTTGGCTACATTGTTTTTATTGCTCAAATTCAAAAGGCCAGCCCAGATTCAAGGGGAAGGGAAACTGATTTATTTGCTTGAAGACAGGAGCAAGTACACAAAGTGCCAAGAAAGGTATGGTTGCAGCCAGCTTTGCAAACAGTCTCCCAAGGGGCTGATGTGTGCTTTTTCTTTTTCTACCAATATTTTTCTCTGAAGACCGAGTTTGATCACGTTTATAGCCACCTTCCTTGCCCCTGTAAAGAACCCTCCAAATAGATGTAATCTTTTCAATTAGACAGTTGAAAACATTTACCCACTAGGGGTCAGTACTGAAGAGTCAATTCAAAAATAGAACCTGAGAGAAAGGAAGGAAACTAAGAACTCATCTGAGAAAGAGGAGGAGGAAGAAATGGGCTAACTTTACATAACATGGTGTATTAATCTGATATACAATCTAAAATTCCTCCCCTTCATTTGATTTTATTCTCTTCTGGTTAATGCTTACAAAACATTTGTATTTCTTACCTTCTGAATTTTATAATTTGGTATTAATTCTATTCCTTATTCCAGTCTATGACTTTGGTGGTGTGTGTGTCAATGTCTACATATGTGTGGTCAAAGTGGGACGGGAACAGGAATAATAAGACATAATCAGATTATTAATAATAAAATGGAAGAATAAAAATAATGATTCAGGAGGAAAACCCTGTGACTAATTTCTAGAAAAACGACAGAAGATATTTCCAAGCAAGTCATAATGCAAAACCATTTATAGCAGCAGACAATCATGGCAATATTTGACTAAAAAGAGAAACATCTATATTCCAGAATTTCCCATTATATGGAAATACGCCTTCCACTTACAAGCATCTTCACAGAATATGTGGCTTGTTTCAAATAAAACCCTTCCAAATACATATATATATATATATATATATATATATATATTTGTAGACATTCTTTTGTTCTTTTTAAAAACTAATATTGCCACTAAGTGCTACAGAATCAACTCCATAGGGGTGATCTTTGTTTAATATTGGTGAAATAATCCAGTAAATTAGTACTAAACATAAACATGTATATCTCTCCATTGCACATTAGAACATTTTTTCTAATGGTAGGAGAAAGTGAGAAAGAGAGAAAACCTTTGGCCTGCAAGATTCAAACTTCAAAATTATCCAGCTGACATACACAGGTTTTGGATGGTTTTTCTTAGCAACACAAAAAAGCTTCACTAAGAATAGTTGAAGAATACGACAAATTGCCTAGCATATATAAACGTAAACACTTTTGTAGGCAAAGGGAATGGGCAGTGGTAACAGCAGTGCTGTCTGCTGTAGCACACGCCGGACTTTGGTATAAATGGGCCTTATCTGTATTCCAGAGCCTTCAGAATACTCACTGCAATTGGTAACGATTGGTAATCAGCAACTTTCTGCTGCTTTACATTCACAGAAGCGGCCAGCCCAAGTGAGTAGCAGCCATCAGATTAGATCACTAGCTATATTGTTCGGGTTGATTTTAATTGCCTGAAAAGGGTCATTACCATCTTCTGCAATATGTTAAGTTATTTTAAAGAGTGACTATTTCTATGGAAGAACAAAAATGGACCAGGAGTCTGTTAGTGTTAGAAAGTGTAAGGAAATATTCAGTAAGATTGTGGCCCTGGTGGCATAAAAATCCTGTCCAAATCTGATTACATTGACAAACACACACACTTACCTGCAGAGCTTTTTAAAACTCATATGGCAAGTAAACACAGATTCCCAAGCTGATGACCACAGAGAACCACCCAAATGTCACATCCTGCTTTATAAAATGCCAAGACTTCTGTTTCCATGGCAACTTTTACATATAGGCAACTTCAAGGTGAATGAGTTCATGATATTTAAGAGCAACAGGACAAACATTTGCATGGGAAAAGGTCCATCCAAGTGGACTACTTGAAACCTAGAAGCCACTTGCAAAAATATTACATCAGAGTGTGTTTAACACGGGAACTGCAGCTATCAGGGTGTTTGTTCTTTAAATTCAAAGCCTAGCTACACAATTGCATACATGGGGTACAAGTGCACAGAGCTACACACACTCATGTAGTCGGGCTTAAAAGATGCTGATAACTACATAAGGTCTGTTGTCTTGTTAACAGTAGCACACGAATGTCAATTCCCTGGTTTTGATTTTATACTATAGCCAAAACACAATACCACTGTGGGAGGAAGCTGGGTGAAGGACAGACAGACCTCTCTGTACTATTTTTTGAAACTCCCTATGAGTGTAGTTGCTTTAAAATAAAAAGTTTAAAAATATTAGTCACCAGGTCTCATCACCGACAAATAACTCAGAAAATCCTGTAAAGGATCAAGGAATGCCCGTTATTTCAACAGAACAGTTAATGTTTCTAGAAAGATCACTTAGTTGGGAAGCAGTGAGAGAGATATGGAATATCTCTATAAGGATAAGGGGGCTTTCTGTGTGTGTGTTTTTTTTAAGTAGGTTTCACACCCAGTGCAGACCCCACTGCGGGGCTTGAACTCATGATCCTGAGATCAAGACCTGAGCTGAGATCAAGAGTCGGATGCTTAATGGACTGGGACACCCAGGTGCCCCAAGGGGGCTTTCTATTGAAGGACAATTGGTAAGACTGTTAAATGCCCACAAGCCTGTCTTCCCCCATTTATAACTATGTAGCTCTTGATAGTTTAGGAAGATGTACTTTTGATTTGTTGTGAAGCATTTAGTTATTTCTTTCATATTCATTGTTTTACTCTAATAAATAATGGATCTTGAGAATTCCAAAATTACTCCCATTGCACTAAACTAAGACCCTTGCATCAAGGACCAGCCATCAGTACCGACAACCAAAGCTTATGCTCCCTTAGGGCATATGTTTGTCACAGAATTTTTCTAAGTTCAGACCATATCAAGATATTCATCTGTTGTCAATTAATAGTTTGCCACCCCAAAACTGTGCAAAATACAATAAAATCTTTAAATTATACACTAAAAATTTTAAGTCCAATAAAAAGAAGCCATAACATAAATAACTACAGTATAACTGCACGTGAATAAAAGAGATCAACTTATCTTTTTTGATTGTGCAAATAGTCACCAAAACCCTAATATGCCATGCCGCTCCATGCACAGACTATCAGGAAAGACAGATATTAAACAAATGCACAGTATCAATTGAATTCAAATCCATTATCCCTCTAAAGAAGAAAATTTTAAAACATAGTTGAGAGTGGAAGCCACACCTCCAAACCTAATCTGGAGGACACTAAAGGCTTCCCAGAAACAGTAGGATTAGAATTAAAGAGCATTCCTGGCAAAAATAACAGTGAATTAAGGGTGGACATGAGTTGGTATGTGAATGAGCGGCTTGGTGTTAGAGCCAAGGGTACAGGAATCTTGAAGCCAAAAGCAACATTCTGAGTTTTCAAGAAAGTTTTAAAAAGCTCTGTTAAGTTGGAAGTTCAAGGATGGGTGAGAAAAGAGAAGTCTCATGCAGACAGGCTCCATCAGTGGCATTTTCTCTGTAGGCTGTGGGTGTCCAATGATACAAGGTTTCTGGTTCATGGAATAATACAGGAGCATGTGTCAGAAAGACTGGAGAGGAGCGGAAGGTGGTTTCTTGATCTGCTGCATTTAGTAAGAACTTTAGGTAAGAACTGCAAAGGCAGTAAAGGGCTTGGAACCTGGCTGGTGGATAATCACATGAATGAAAGTTCTTGTATTTTTAATCAGTTGACTGGTTGCAGGGACAAAAGAGGACAGTACCGAAGACCACTTGGTGCCATGTGCCTTGAGGACCACAATGAGAAAAGATGAAAGAAGGTATCACCTTATGCTACAACCAGCTTGGGAGGAAAAATGATGATTCCCATTCTGACACAACGGCTTTGAAGTAGCAGATATCCAAAAGTTCTAAGAGATCTTAGAGCAAGGTGACAGAACACTCTGTAAAAGTCAGCTGCTGACCTCTGCTGAATATGAACATGACAGACAGGATCTCTGGTCACAGAGGTGCTCCAGCCACATGTTATAAACTCAGCACCCCCAAAAGCATAGTTCCCATGGGTTTATCAAACTCCATTGTGAGCCACGTCCTGTGATAGAAGCTGCTTTGCAATAGTAAGTAAAACAGATGTGGTGACTGTTTGTAGGATGGTTACAGAATAGTAAACAAGGAATCAGATGAGATAGTTTCAAGTTATGATAAGTGCTTTGGGCGATATGAACAAAAAGAGACAAGCAGAGGGATTAGAGAGCACTCTTTCAATAAATATTTATATTGTGACCAAAAGTGTGATCAGCTGTCAAACTCTATGTGGGGTGTGCATGTGTGCGTGTGTGTGTGTGTGTGTGTGTGTGTGTGTGTGTGTGTGTGTGTGTGTATGTTTGGGGGTAAAGGATAGAATGGGCTACCAGGCAAAGGGATAAAATAAACCCTAAGATAGGAAGGAGGTCAACAAAACTACTGACAATGGAGAGAAGCCTATGAAGTTCTTTCTCCCCAAAGCATGGCATGTGATGATGTTGGACGCAGGGGTAATGTTTAAATCCTACATGGCTTTGTAGATATTTAATAGTTCTGAATGCAATATAAAATCATTTAAGTGCTTTGAGGAGAGGAGTATTAATTTAACTTACATTTAAGAAAAAAATATTGCCCTGACTAGCATGCAGATAATGATTTGGGGGAGGAAGTAAGAGAGGAGGCAGAGAAACCAGCGCAGTTTTCCCTTGGGAGGAGATAGTGATTTGGAATAAAACAGAATCATGTGAGTGGAGATGGACAGAAGTGGACAAATCTGAGAAATATCACAATCGAAAGGACGCACAAGATCTGAGTTGGACTAATTCCCTAGAATAAGAGTATTTGAAGTATTGTAATCGTCCCAAGCACTCTTTTTTTCCCAAAGATAGCATACCGACAGCCTCATTTATCAGCAATATAATCAAAGTGGTTTTTGAATTACAGATTTCATCCCTGAACATTTGAAAGGCAATCAAAGTCAAGCAAGTTAGAAAAACAAATGGGACAAATTTGTTCTCCTGTTTTAGAACACAGAAAATTTACAATCTGAGTTATAAAGGCACCTAAGAGAGGGCTATGGAATTGCTATAACATATATAATCTGTTACTCAGAATGCCAATATGTCTGCAATAAGGAATATGCATACTTCCTGAATTATTTTATCCTACTTAATAAAAGAGTCATTTTTTCTCACTTTTTGCAAGGCAGCTTCTTGCACAGTAAAGATTCTACAAATATTTACATTCCAAGTAGCAGAGCTGTTTGAGATGCCATAAAGTTCTGCCAGCACTTCTATTACAAACCCTTATTTCTTGTTTATAACATGTACATAAAAGGGGAGAAATAAAAATGTACCATGGATTGGAACCTGGCATACAAAGTTTCGACTAGGGGAAGGATTGCTCCTGCAGCAAATTTTCAAAAGAAATGTTCCGCTATATTTAGTAGATAAATGGGGGAGTGGTGCTACAAACCAAAAACCACTTAGCATAGTTGATTTGTTCCTGAAATTTTTACACAAATTAGATCTGAGACTGAGATCTGTTACACCTTAATTTCAAAGAAATGTTCTGTCTTCAACTATCCTGTGGCCAGCCCGATGCTCTAATTACTGCCAAACATCTTTGCAAAAAGGATAGTATCTCAGGCAGTGTTATCAAGCATAAGAACTAGTCTACCAGCATTAAGTGACTCGTAAATACATTTTAAAACCATAGGAGCACCTCTGAAAAACTCACCTTCAAAGAGACAAACTCCCTAAGATCAAAAGGCTTGAAAGTGAACTGGTGGCAGTAATTGAATCAGAGATGGCAAGGAAACATGGCCAGCATCAATTAATCCTCCTGCCATCTAACTGTCTCCATACTGGGAGTTAACATTATTTTACTGCTAAGAACTTACTAACCGGTGACTGGAAAAACACAGAACACTACCAGCCATGTGCATAATACAGTGATATACAGAACTGGCAGCTTTAAAGGGGCAATTATATCTGTATACCATTTAGGCACAAAACATTTCAAGAGCTAATGAGAACTTCAAGTTTCAAACTTAAATTACGCAGTAAAAACAAAGAGAGAAGATGCGTACCGAATGTGTGAGGAGTTAGGAACTTATAAAAGAGAAGGACGCTTATTTTGCTAGCAGAGCGAAGAGGCTATTAGTTTGTAATAACTGGGCATATATGAAATGTGACAGTGATAAAATTGAACATAAATCAGCAATGGAAAGGCTACAGCTTGCTGTCCGTAGCTAATCTTTGCTCCAAGTGAAATTGCTCAGCACTTTGGTCCTATTAAATGTTTTGCTGCCATTTTAAGGAATAATCAGGCTATCCGGGTGGGTTGTGAAGGATGCTGAAAAGTTGAGAGTTCTCTTGGAGAATGGACTTAATGCCTTCATGTCTTTGTGCTAACATTACTGATATCCAGACATTGAGAAGAACATGGAGGTGAATGTTATTGTCTGAGGCAGCCAGTGCCTGCATCTATTGCCCTACAAATCAATTAGCCACTGTGTCTGTTATACCACCTTCAGACAGGAGGGCCACACATATGCATTTAGCCTCACCATTTAGCTGAAACAAAAATGTGTAGCAATTCACTCTAGCTCCCGGGTGGATAGTGATCATTTCGAGGGTCCTCAAACTACATGTTGAATCTCAACTGACTTGAAGCAAACACTCAAAGATCATTAATTTCTGAGCAAATATATTTCCACTGGCAAGGCTGAACCCTATCAGATATCTTCTATGAACCACATTTACCAGAACCTGTCCCATTGCAATCAGTGACTGGCACATATTAGGCACTTTGTAAATGTTGCTCAAATGGATATGAGTATTAACCTACAGAACCTCCTCCCTGGTACCACAGCCCACCAAGGGTTAAAACCACAACCTCAGATGTCAGGTAATTGCAGCCAAAGCCATGTTACTGTTAGTAAACACAACTAGCAAAGCAAAAGTAACACATTTGACTTCAGTATTGAGACATAATAGCTCTTCCAAAGGCAAGTATTCCTTTCAAACACTGTAGGGCTCTGACTCATTGTTCTGATTAATTCTTGTTTTTTAATCTATTTACAGATCAAGATTCTTTTTCAGCTCGTGTGATATTCATCTCTGTGGGGGTAAACAGAAACCACAGCTTGTAGAGTCCTCCTACTTAATATATATATATATATATATATATATATATATATATTCCTGCTCAATCATTTTTAAATTATTTCTGGATTTACCTACTCACCATATGAGCTGGGGTTTGTGACCTCCCTCCTGAACATCACACATCTCCCCTCCCTGCGTTGCTTTCTCTAGCTCTGTTTTCCTCACATCATGATTTCAGGTGAACAAACTGGCCACCCCCTTCCCAGAGCTGTCTGTCCTCCTCTCTTTGGCTCGGACCAGAAACTGACTCTCTTCACCATAGCCGGTACCATTTTGTTACTAAATCATTCCTCTGGGCACATCTCCTTGTTGTACATCAATAAGTAAATGCAGTACAGGGAAGGACAGGCGGATTGGAGGGTCGTGCGGGGCTTTGCACAAGCACAGCCCATAAGCTGTTCATTCATCTCAATCAGTCAAAAAATTTTCTAATGGTGCTGTGTCTTGGGGTACCCAGTTGACACTTCCTGGTTTCCGTTCCTGGTAGTCTGTTAGCCGCTTGGTTAGCTTTGCACGGCTCCTTAGAGAAGAGAAAAGCAGCCAAGACCAGGTCCGAGCTCAGGAAAGCTGGACTATAGCCCATTCCAGACAAAACCTGGCAAATACACGCGGCAGAAGATTCTGTCCAAGACTGCAGATTGAAAAGTGGAAAGAAAAGGAGGCTTGGAAAACTTGGTCGCTAATCGAAGAATCCTCCGCCCGAGTTTCCCCAGAGCTGGAGAGCAGGGAGAGGTTTGTGGCAAAAAGCTGTATCACATTTCCACCCCCTGCACCGCGAACCTAGGATTCATCTTAAGTACCCTTGCATCTCACAACTTTTTTTTTTTTTCTCCAACTTCACTAGCCAAATCCGCTGAGCTAAGGGCTAGCCAGTGGGACTCACCTCGCATCTCCCCACGCTGGAGCTGGAGATGCAAAGTGTTCCCATCCTGGAAACCAATCCTCGCGCAAGAAGAAAAAAATTATCTCCCCAGAGCAAATCTGCTCCGAGACGCATCTCTTATTCTCCACTCGTCGGGGGCACATCCCCGCAAACAAACTTTAGGGCTAGGAGCCTTGAAGCCAGTGCGAAAAGTTTGCCAGGGCAGGTGGCTCACCGTAGTGCCCGGGGCCGGCGCAAGGAGCCGGGACTCTGAGACTTACCTGATTTCTGCAGTGCACGAGGCGCCCGCTCCGCCGGTGCGCCGGCCGCCGTTCTCCGGGGCCTGGGGGGCCGCCGTGCGCGCCCGCGCGAGCCTCCGCCGCAGCTCCCCGGTCCGCGCCGTTCCTGGCCGAGCCTGCGGCGCCCGCCCGCCGCCGCCGCCGCCGCCGCCGCCGCGCGCCAGGCTGCTGTGGCTGCTGCCGGCGCCGAGCAAGCGCTGCCTGCGCCTCCGCCGCCCAGGCTCCGGCTCCAGCGCGGGCACTGGAGGGAGGGGAGAAGGGGCGGGAGGGAGGGGCGGGAAGTGCGGCAGAGCAGCCAACGGGGTCCCGCGCCTAGCGCCGGCGGCGCCCCCCGCGCCCCCGCGCCGGCCAGGAGCCCGCGTCTCCCTGCGCTCTGCCGCGTGCGCCCACGTGCGTCCGGCCTCCGCAGGGCCCTGGGCGGCGGCGCGGGATGGGGCGGCGGTCAGCCTGTCACCGCTTGGTGGCCTCGTGCGCGCACAGCTGGGGCCTGGGGAGCACGGGGTTAAAGGTAGGAATTCCACTTCTAGGAAAGCCTCCTACAGCTGCGCTGCCGAAAGTGCGCAGAGCTTGCCACTGTCCTATTAAGGCGGATAATTATTAAGGCTTCGCTGTGTACCAGGTAGTGGACAGCGCAATTTAAGGGAATTGGTTCACGGCGTCCCCGGAGCGACCCTGAATCTATTATTGTCTCCTGACTTAATGATGAGGAAATTAATTTGCCTAAGGCCTCAATGCGTCAGTTATAAGAATAATCACAATTGTGTTCTGACAAGGGCCCTGTGAGGTGGGTCTTACCTGCATCTGGCTAAGTACATGCAGGCAGTGGTTGGTGAGAACACCTTGACTTCCGGTGAAAGCCTGCTGGATTCGTAAGCCCTCGCATTGGGGAAACTTCCTTCCAGTGCCCGGGCAAAGGTTGTTCAGCGAGCTTTACTTGTGAGTGATAAACATTTGGAAACAACCTTCCTGTCCGTTATTAACAGAGCGTCTAATTAAAATACAGTGGGATACTTTGGGATATAAAGCAGCATCTATAGAGAGGTTGGTACATGTATTACTATTGGCATAGAATGACCTTCAAGAGGTCTTGTCAGGAGAAAAGTTAGTTCTGGAAACATAGTTACAGTTTTTGTACTCATTTGCGCATCTCTGTATGCATATTTATGTGTGCACAGTTTCTAGAAGGATGTCCTAGGATACCGTTTTAATAATGCTCCTTGTGAGTAAAACTGTAATTGGGGCTGAATTTTATAATTCTTTGACATTGTTTTAAAAAGGTATCATAAGTTTACTTTCCCTTTGTGGTACAAAAAAAAAAAAAAAATTCTAGTCATGTTTGTTTAATTAGGCCTAACAAATTCCCAGCCCTCTCTCCTCTTCTCTCCCGGTGATTCCTCCTGTCAGGGGACAAAACTCATCCATCATCAAGGGCATTACTCTGGGTGAAAGAGACCTGAGAGGGGGTTTAAGGGAAATGCCTGTTTTGACTATTTCTCATTCTTGCTCTTTTATCCCCCAAATAAGTACCCCTGCCTGGTCCCCTGCAATTCAGAATAGAATTCGAATTGCCAGGAAAACTCTGGTTAAGGGCAGGGGGGGGGGGTGGTAAAAAAACAAAAGGCAGAGCCCAGGTCTGTAAGGTGTAGGGCAGGGCTCCCTACAATCATCCCCACAGGCAGGGCACTGACTATTCTCGGTGGCAAGAAGAAATTGCGTCAAAGGCTTGAGCGGGACAGGGTTCCCCTCAAAACTACTTCAGCAGTGATTTTCTCTCCCCCCATGAACACACAGTAGGGTCCTGGAATACACTGGGTCACTTTCTCTGATGTTGGCCATTTTTGTCCAACTTCTCACTTTATTGGGAAACTTTTCCTGTTAAGAGTCATGGCTGGATTACAAACAACAGCAACAAAAGGTGGCTTTATTTATGTTTGAAAAGGGGGGAGGCAAGGATAGATACAGCACGCTACTATAAATAAAATAATGTGCTTTTTCCCATCAGAATTAAATTGCAGTAAATTTGGGCTCCTTAAAGTCTCTCTACTTAGGAAAAGAAAAAAAAAATAGAACAGGTATGGAAAGGTTG
Organism: Panthera uncia; assembly: GCF_023721935.1. NCBI lineage: Eukaryota > Metazoa > Chordata > Mammalia > Carnivora > Felidae > Panthera > Panthera uncia. The sequence continues at coordinate 40,026,409 of NC_064816.1, forward strand.
TTTATGGTCGTTTCAGTTGTTATTGGTTACTGTAAATAATCTTTTTGCTTGCAATCTGGGAACATGTTGGCAACCCCCCCGAGTGTGACAAAATGTTTTATTGAGTAGAACTGGTGTATTCTGGAAGGAACTGAGAAAATTTCACATGCAAATTATGCTGATGCCTGGCACCTAGCAGGTGCAATTACTGCCTTGCCCACATCCATCAAAAGGAGTGCTTCTTTTCTTAATATTTTCAAGTTGATGCCTTATAATGCATTTTCCTTCTAATGCATATGTGTATACCCTGTCCGGCGGGAAGGGAAAGAGCATTTTCATCAAGGAGGGGGACGTGGCCCCAGGCAGCACAATGACAGGGGGAAGACGGGAAAGAAGCTTCCGAAATTAGAAATCTAAAGCTGAACCCCTCACCACCCTCTCCAAATAATTAGTCATTTCCAAACTCAGATTACATTCCCTATGCTGGTGAAAACTGATTAGTACTGGAAAGGGATTTAATGGACTTTTTAATCTATGGTTGCAGCAGAAGGGGGGCATCTTAAATTTGGAGGAGTTATGATGAACATTTAGTGTGAGCCACAGTTTCATTGGCAGAACAGGTAAGAGGTGTATAAATATATGTATTTAGAGAGATACGCATCATTTTATTTCCTCTCTTTGCTCAAAATGTAAAGCATAATGTGAGTCAACTGAAAACCTGATATTTACCAAAAGTTGATACACAAGAGCAGGTTTAAATAAAATTCCCATCCAATTTCTGGGCCGGAAGCCCAGGAAATTAAAAAAAAAAAAAATTAAAGGCACATGTGGGTCTTCTCAGTGTGAATGCCGGATGGAGTTTTTATTGAATTTGGCCTCAACTGATTGTAGCATTATAAGCAATTCTGCAGTTAAGTTTCAGCAGCCATTTAGATGGCAAATCCTTTTTTTAGGGTATTATAACTAAGAATAATAACTTCCTTTTTATATGGCACCTTTTATATCAAAGCACTTTAAAGTGTGCGATCATCTTCCCATTATTAAGATACCCCATCTGTGTTGGAATATAGAAGCCATTTCATGCCACTGACACCACATAACAGTTATTTGTTTGCCTGTTTATTGTGTAGCAAAAGAAAAAGAAGGAAAATATCTGCTAAAGCCACAGCCTGACACTCTCGGGTAAAAGTATAAATTGGAATGTAGCCAAGTTACTAAAACATACCTATTTCTATAAAAAGAGGTGTGGAGCCTTTCAGTTTCCATGGGTGGAAAGACAGGTCCTGTGGACATTGCCACGTTATGGTTACAAAGTTCTTGCTCATGTCCAGATGTAGCGATCATGCTGCTGAGCATATGGAATTGTTATCTCTAGTGCCGGGGTGCATGTTTCAGGGGGTTCTTTCAGTCAAACTAAAAAGTATTAATACATTGTCAGAATCCAAGCCAGAGTAAAAATAAGATGGCTGCGATGACTGGATAAGACAAGCAAAAAAATCTTTTCATGAAATTTTCACTTTAAATGTCTCATTGTGTAGTGAATATCCTTATTCAAGCAAATTCTCCACTTTTCTGGTGAGAGGGTCAAATTGGAGGATTCTGGAAACTTGAATGCATATAAAATGCTTAGCACTGTGCCTGGGACTTAGCTCTGAATACTAATCAAACATAACAAATTCAGGTACCTACTCATTTGTTTTCTCCTCTGAAGAAGTTTGCTGAATTTCCTGTCTACAGTGGCTCTGCTGTCATTCTCTATACTTCGCAGAACATATCCCTATGTGACATTTTTTTTTTTTTAACATCTGTTTTGTATTGCCAGAATCCCTCGCTAGAATGAAAGCTTCACGAAAGTAGGGACTTTGTTTTGTTTACTGCTGCGTTCACAGCCCCCGGCACGTACCTGACATATACATGATAGGTGTACCATAAATGTTTAATGATTGAAAGGACTTCCAATGTGCCAGGCACTGTATTAATTGCTTATACATAGTACTTTGCAACCCACACAACAGCCCCATGGAATAACTGTTGTTTTACCACCTTTTTATAGATGAAGGCACTAAAACACAAAAGTGAAGTTATGTATTTGGAAGCTCTTTCTTCGGAGATTGCGCGAGGTATGGGTAGCAGGAGTTGGCTTTGAATCCAGGGGTTGAATGCCAGCCTCTGCTCTGTGTACATCCCTGTAAGTTTGAGTAGATTTTGTTACCCATCTAGTCCAGCCCTTCTCACACTTTAATAATGCCTGCTACAGGGGATCTGATTCAAATGCAGAATCTGGTTGAGCAGGCCTGGGGTAAGGCCCAAAACTGTGCATTTCTACCAAGCTCCGAGAAGATGCCAGTGCTGCTGGTCCCCAGACTAGACTTTGACGAGCTAGGATATGGTCCAGAAATTTCATGCGAACATATAAGCCAGCTGGCACATTCCAAACTTTAGGGATATAAATTAATGGGAGTTAAAAACAGTATTTAGAATTACTTATGAAACCATAGAATTCAACTTACTTCTTCTAGGTTTACAGTGACTAGTCGAGTACAATCTCAATAAATATTAATTTCTCATACAGAGGAAGAGACTGAGGCACATAAAGTTTATGTAACTTTCCCCAGTTCAGGGAAGGTAGAGCAAGGGAGCCTGCTACCTGTCCTCTTCTCTTTCTGATCAGAAGTCTTTGGCTCCTCTCCATCAGTTTCTTGAAGGTAGATTTCATGGAAATTTGAAATGGTAACACAGTGACAAGGTTAAGAAAGTTGGTGAAGAGGGTGTCCACAAACGTAGTTAGCAATTTAGCGATTGCACTTTGGTAGGGATGAGGTTGTTGCAAACTGTGAAAAAATGGGGCCGTTTGAAGTTCACAGCTCTTAAATTGAAAACCTGGGGGCACCTCGGTGGCTCAGTCAACCAAGCATCGACTCTTGATATCAGCACAGGTTGTGATCTCGTGGTTGTGAGATGAAGCCCCAAGTTGGACTCTGTGCTGATCATGGAGCCTGCTTGGGATTCCCTCTCTCTCCCTCTCTCTCTGCCTCTCCCCTGCTTGTGCTGTCTCTCTCACACACAAAATAAAGAAAGAAAAATTTCAAAAAAGAAAACCTATAACCTAGCACCCTAAAGACAACAGCATATAAAGACTCCCTAATGTATGTGACTATACAAAAGCAATGTAGGCTTCAAATTTGGTAACTTTATGTTATTTTCTTTTCCTCAGGTATAAATGAGAATAACACTGTCTTTCCCATTTAAATATGATCATGTTTTAAAAAAGAAATTATTGGGGTGCCTGGGTGGCTCAGTTGGTTAAGTGTCTCACTTCGGCTCAGGCTATGATCTCACGGTGCATGAGTTTGAGCCCTGTGTCAGGCCCTGTGCTGACAGCTCAGAGCCTGGAGCCTGCTTCAGATTCTGTTGTCTCTACTCTCTGCCCCTCCCCCATCCATTCTCTTGTTCTCTCTCCTTTTCAAAAATAATAAATAAACATTAAAAAAAAAGAAATTATTATATACATGCCATTTCACTGAAAATATGAACTTTGTTCAAAGTGGGTTTACGTTCCATGATTTTATTTCATTGTTTCTTTAGTATGGGTTTTAATAATTATTTTATCAGTCTATCTAAAATGCTTTCCCCAAGACTGCCAACATTTCTTGGAATAAAGATGAAGATTTTTTCATATGCTAAAATGTAGAAAATATTATTTATATATTTATATTTTAATTCTGTTCACATTGCTATTATGATGCTAATTTTTTGACAGTGGTAAATTTATTGACATTAAAAGTGGGCTTCTGCTCTATGTGTATCTTTGAAATTCTTTACATACCTAAAAACAGCTTAGCTGATATGTTTGAGATAAAGGGCATTTTCTAAACTTGAGGCAAAAGAAAATGCTTCACAGGGGAGTTTGAGAATGAAAAACAAAAAGTGTTCCTTTGTGAATAAAGGAACTTGTATTTTTAAGTATTTTTTTTAAAGTGTATTTGTATGAAGTATAAAGAATGAAAATAATGATTCTTTTAGTTGCCTCTAGCTGCTAGAACAAATTACCACGGACTGGGTGGCTTAAACCACAAACATTTATTTTTTATACTTCTGGAGGCTCCGAATCTGAGGTCAAGGTGCCAGCATGGTTGGGTTCTGGTGAATGTCCTCTTCCTTGTTTACAGATGGCATCTTGTTTTATCTTCACATGGCAGAGAGCAAAGAGAGAGTGTGTATTCATGTGGGAGCAGGAGACTGCAAGCCGGCTGTCTGGTCTCTTCCTGTAGAGGACACTGATTCCTTTCAGGAGGGCTCCACCCTCATGACCTCTGCACCTCTCAAAGGTTCTACCCCTTAATACCATCACATTAAGGCATAGGATTTCAACATGTGAATTCTTTGGCTGAACACAAGCATTCAGTCCATAACAATGATACAGAGTAGGTTGAGGTGAACTACTGTGCTAGATAGAAAACATTGTAGCGCCAGCTAAGAGACAAGCAAGGAGAAGTTTGTGTTGATTTAGCGGCTACCATCAGATCCTTATGAGCCTACAGAGTAGTATGAAATAACATTTGACAACATTTATAGGCATCTATATCAAATGGGTTTTTCAGTCTCTGAAAAAGGCAACATAAGAAGTAGTTTTCTATTTCATCCAGTTTACCCCACTGAAATACTTTTTCTGTAATAATCTGGTGAGATATTAATATGAGTAGCCTTAGGTATAAACTAACACAGAGTGATCCATTCTGTCGTCATTGTAGAATATCTCATGATGGCCACTTGATCTACAAAAATAAGATCTGTTTCCCCTATTTGCTAGTCACTGAGCACTACTGTGAGAAAGGAATCATTTCTGTACCTAGTCACAACCAGCCAAACACCATGAACCCTTTCCTTCCTCTACAGGTTGGTGGGTGAGCAGCTGATATCTCAGGTTCTGATGCCTACCTCGGGACCTTTCCCATGGCCCAGCGCACCATACACATTAAAAATGTTCATGGAATGAACATGCATCAAGTGGTAAGTTTCTAAAATTCTTTTTGATTACATGTCACTCATTTTGATCATGTACTTTTGATTTTTTTTTTCATTCTTGTCAAAATGATTAAAGGAAAAGAGATTTTTCTCATTGAAACACATACTTCGTTATGCTAAAATATCCTTTTGAGAAACTAATAACTAGAATCTTTTAGCCTAGTGGTTCTGAGACTTTTGCTGCACATTTGAATCACTTGGGGGACTTGAAAAATCTAGATGCCCTGGCTGTACCTCATGCTCATTAGTTTGGAATTTCTGGGGTTTTGTACCCAGGCATCAGTATTTTTAAAAATGCTCTTGTGATTCAGCTATGTGGCAAAGTTTGAGAAGAATCATGGATTAAGTTAGCCAGCACCCCCCCACACCAAAAGGTGTACTGAAGGTGTTACCCCCCGGTACCTGTGAACATGACCTTATTTGGAAATAGGATCTTTACAGATGTAATAAAATTAAGATGAGGTTTTAACGGATTAGGATCAACCCTAATTCAGTGACTGCTGTGCTTTTATAAGGAGGGGAATTTGGATACAGACATATGGAGACAGGGGGATTCTATGTGAAGACATAGAGACAGACAGACACAGAAGGAAGGTGGCCATGTGGAAATGGAGACTGAGAGTAGCACTGTGCAGCAGCAAGCCAGAAAGCACCAAGGATTTCCACATGCCACCAGAAGTCAGAAGAGCGTCGTGGAATAGACTCTGCCTCTGAGCCACCGAGAAGGAACCCACCCTGCCGATACCTTGATTTTGGACGTCTGGCTTCCAGAACTATGAGCAAATACATTTCTGTTGTTTAAGGTACTGAGTTTGTGGTGACTTATTACTAGCAGACCAATACAGCACTTCTTAGTCAAGCCAAGGACCAGGCTGGCTTGCAGTATGTGGTTCCTCCTTTCATCTCCTTTAGCCATGGAGTTGAATTAGTGGGTGGGTTCTAAATTAATAGCCGTTTTCACGGGCTATGCCAGAAGAAATATGCTACCTCCTTTTTCCTCCTTCATGCCCCACCACTGCCATTAAGTCAGGCAGAAAAATTCTAAGCACTTATTTTGATGAAACATTTCTTTGGGTCATTATAGTTGTAGGTATTAGATTTTGCCATTTGCTATTCCAAGCATTTGCTTGCTTACACACTTCCTATCATGGTCCGTAAAATACTGTGTGAGTGACATTACTCTCATATTTTCTAACCAAGTCTACTTGCTGCAGAATGTAGTCAGTATAACCAAAACATTTTAAGGTCAAAAACAAAGAAGATGAGGGAGCCTCCTTTTTCTCGAATCTTTTGGCTCAGATAATAAGTTCCCAAATATGTTTTCCCATAAAACCATCTCTTCTATTGTTTCTTTACTTATTATGAAATGAACCTAAAAACCAACCTATTTAAAGCGAGATTGAAGGAGAGTTTAGGTGACGCTTAACCATCTTCAAACTGTTAGCACAGTTTTCCACAATCACTGGAAAGACAAGTGTAGGAATGAGTTGGTCATGGATGCCAAAAGTTAGCAATCAAAGCAACTCTCTTCCCAATAAGCCATTTTAGATAACTGAATAACTATGAGTGTGACATGATATTCTTATGGAGATGATACTCTGGTTATAGCTCGAATGTGTGCAAAACTTCAGGGCCAGTCTAGAAAGTTTATAAGCTAGAACCCCCAAAGTGACTGTTGTGTGTCTGACACCCCAGCGAACAGAAACTAGAGCTACAAATGCAGGTATGCAATCATAAAAGCATTGAGAGAATTATCAAGTGACGTGTTATTTTGACAGTTAAAAAACTCAAAATAGAAATAACTTACATTTAGGGGTTAGGAAGTCACATGGATGAAGTACCACTGGGGGAGAGAAACCTTCGAACTTCTCTTGTCAAAGATTGCTAAATCTTTGAAATAAGCATTACTAATATGTTTGGCTAATTCTCTTTTGACCACCAGGCAAACGCATTTCGTTGGGGCTGTTCCTGGCTTTTACATTCTCATGATCCCCAGCAGGAAAAACACACATAATAAAAGGGAGGTGGAGGAATAATATTACCCAGGCGATTGCCTAGGAAAAGAACTCTTATGCTTTAAGAGCCAAAGTATTTTATACACAGCTAATGGCTGACTGACTACATGGTGTGTGGCTCCAGGTGTGAAGTGAAAACTGTGGAACCATTTTTTCAAAACAAAGGGGAAAAGTGTGTGTACCAATAAACGCTTTTTTCTTTCTCCCATGGTCTGCCTCTCTTGAGTTGTGATGATGTTTTATATTTGCTGGTTAATGTTGTTCTAAGTAAAGGAGAATTTAAATTGTTAATTTTTAGCATGAAGTTCACCGTGTCTTTTTATGTTGTATGGTGTCAATTTCAAATGCATGTATAAGAGCTTTTAACTTACATGCAGAACTTACGGTTTGTATTCTGTGGCTTCTACATGCATAGCATAGGTATTTTGTTCTTCCCACAACAATAGAAACACTGGACAAAGCTAACTCAGCTGTTGTTACTTAATCTGATTTGCATACATTTTACCCATACTCTATTTTTGGCTCATTGATGAAGAAGGAAAGAAGGAAAGGAGAAGGCAACATGGGTTGTCCTGGCATTCACTCTCCTCCGTTGTCATAATTTTCACATGCATGTTGGCTAGTACAGGGAAGTCGTAACATGTAAGAAAAGACTTCATAGGTTCTTTGGTAGTATTTCTGAGAATGCCATTGCTCTCTTTCTGCATTTGAAGCAAAATTCTAATTACAATGGAAAATGTGGCCTCTCAGGGCTGTCAGCACCTTGCTTACTCAGTTGTAGACATAATCAGCTTGCTTTTTACTCAGCTTGGGTCTGACTGAATTCCCACGCAGAATGGGTGTGCTGGAAGTCTGTGCATATGGAGCTCAGTGAATGGTGCATGTCAGACATTCAGATTGTACATATGTCCTCTGCTGATGCACATACCCTATTGTCCAGTGGATTTCACTTACAGAACACATGTTCAAATATAAAATTACCGAGGCTTTCCAGACAGCCACAGCATAGCATTAAACCAAAAAGAGGACAGCTACATAGGTAATGCTGGTTGCCCTGGGCAAAGCCAATATGAGCCTATAATTACAATTTTCAAATTTAGCTCTGCCTTTTTAGCATATGATGTCTTGGACTTATATGAAAGCTTTGGGGTGATAGCTAAAGACTTTCAATCTCATAAGTTACTTGAAATGTATTAAAAAGATAGTCCTCTTTTTTTTGCTGTTCTATCCTAATTTTGACTGCTTAAAAATAGATTTTTTTCTCATATGAAATAGTAAGCATGGTGTCCATGAGTAGGTTTTCAGATTTTTCCTTTGTCAGTGTCTTTTCTTTAAATTTTGTTTAATGTTTATTTATTTTTGAGAGAGAGACAGAGACAGAGACAGAGTGCAAGTGAGAGAGACACAAAGACAAAGGGAGACACAGAATCCAAAGCAGGCTCCAGGTTCCACGCTGTCAGCCCAGAGCCTGACATGGGGCTTGAACTCACAAACTTTGAAATCATGACCTGAGCCAAGGTCAGTGCTTAACCAACTGAGCCACCTAGGTGCCCCGAGCGTCTTTTTTTTTTTTTTTTTTTTTTTTTTTAATTCATGTCATACATTTACTATTGGGAAGTACTCACAATCTATTCTGGATCCCCAATCTAACAAGCCACGGGCAATTAATATTTACTGGAGAACAATATAATTTTACATGCAGTCACACCCTCCCTCTTCTGCATACGTTTATATGCACTTAGTTAATTTTTAGAATCAGTGTAGTCATTTATTTTCATTATTTTCTTAGGGAACAAGTTTTATACCACATGTTTAAAAAGTGACCATAGGGTGCTTAGCCACTTGGCTCTTTCATTGATAGGTCCTTTGAGGCTAAATCTGCCCATTCACTTACTTTTCCCCCCACTCCCTTCTAGAAGGTTCTTGCATTTGAAATTTAGATCATTAACTTTAAGTAAGAAATGGCAGAATCTCAAAACTGGCATACATTACAAGAAGCAGCCTGGGGGCTACACATACTCTTCCAAATTTTAATACTCCCAGGTGCTTTCTTTATTGAAAACACTGCAACTCTACCTTGTATTTGGTATGCTGCCCTGCTTACCAGGAGTGCACATCTAGTGTAAGCGTTATTCTTAATAAGGCTACCAGAATCAGAGCCAATCAAAAAAAGGAACAGCCTTCATAAATATTCACACCTCACCAGAGACTTAGCTGTATGTAACAAGTAATGAATAGTCATAGGGAATCTCATCATTGACTGAGATCCATCAATGCAAAAACAAAACCCCATTTCCAAAAGCAAAATAAAGGAAGCATGTCTGTAAAAGGCTAAGAGTAGTGTTATGAGAACATTATCTCAGTTTAGAGATGTTTCTGTTATATTCCATGTTTTATTTATTTTCTCCCCCACTGAGATTAAATATAGATTTTTAAATATAAATATCTGTTTTAAAGACCTCTTTTTCCCAATATAGCATTTTCCCCCTTCTACTTGGATAACTGTGTGTTCAAATGCCACAGACGGCAAAAAGATACATGCATTTTCTCTGTGTAGCACATCTGTTTGCTTACAGGACTCATGGGAAGGTGGTAGGTGATTTTTAAAATGGTTTCTGGCTTGTAGTAGAACATTTCATCCTGAAAACTGGAAAACCACTTGGTTCGACTACCCTCAATTTGAGAGTAAAATATTTGGGCTTAAAAAATAAAGTGGGTAGAGGCATATGGGCTACAATGAGTCAGGAAGTATTCTGGACATTAAATCTGGGAGAGCAGGGGAAAATGTGTCTGTTCTTCCTTATTTCTCCCTTTACTGCTTGCTAAATAGAATTGTCAAAGCCTCCAACCTCCTGCATCTGTTGCAATGTTTTGTAGATTAGATATTTGGAAAGCACTGTTGTCTTTCAGAATCTGTCTTAAATGTGATCCTCTCTCTGTTCTGAAACCCAGGCAATTAAAAACGATTTTGTAGGTATGCACTATGAACAGGACACCCCTGGTTGTATGAATTACTTCCCCTCTTCACACACTCCGCTCATATGCATGATGAAACTGTAAGAGAGACTCAGAGGACCTCTAAGTAATTTTAATGTATACAGAGTCAATCCATAGGGAATCTCCTCATTTATCCATTTAACACTCTTATCATCTACTCATCTCTCTGTCTTTACTTTTTTTTAAAACTAAATTGCGGTTGACTTACAGCAAATTCATTTCACAGTCTGTCACTTCTTCCTCACCCTACCCCCCCCCCCAACCTTCAATTCAAGATACTTGCCTACTAAATTAAATAGAAACTCTACTTCTCATTAGGACTCTACTGGAGTCAGGATGCTTTGGGGACAAAACAATAGACACCCAAACTAAAAGGGAAATGTGTTGTTTACGGAACTGAAAAAATACAGAAGTAGCATTGGCTTTAGACATAGCTAGATCCATACCCTCAAAACATCTCATCCACACTCACTTTGTCTTGGTCTCCTTGCCTCTACTTTTCTTTAGTTGGATTCAGTATCAAACACATTCTCTGCTATTAGTGGTGCCTAGAAGCTCCAGGCTTACATCCTCCGAGCTTCACATCTTTCCACGTGAGACTGCTCTTAACCCCAACAGTTCCAACACAAGTTCCAGATTGAAGTCTTATTGTACTCAGTTGCCTACCTTGGATAACCCGCTTTTCCTTGAGCCATCTCTGAAACCAGAGGAGGTGATGCTGTGATTTATACCTTTGGAACGAGGCATGGAGTCAGCTCCCCAGAATAACGTGGACTATGATACGTGTAGGGGAAATAAAGTCCTATTGACAAATGAGTTGAGGGTTGATACTGGACGGGAAGTTACAACATAGGTCTATCAGAAGCCACAGCCTGCATTTCTTGTCCGATCCTTTTCTATCCCTGTAAAAAAAACCTTTTGTCAAGACCTCCTTGCCTTTATCAGCCACCACACAGAGGGATGGCACTGTAGATTCTGTGGCTAATTGGAGGTTATGAGTTTCAGCCATGGTTTCAGGAGCTATAGACCTTTTTCCGAGAGAATGCCCTCAGCCACATTGATAGTCAGCAATTTTTTCTCCTAGTTCTGAGTTCAAAATCTAGTCTTGAAATAAAGTCTCATACCAACAACAGTTGCCTTTGGAGATATTGGAGCTCTGTTAGGGTAAAGCTTTAAATTTGCCCCCACAGTTTTAGTGGCTGCAGCCTCTCTGAGATGTTTACTTATGCGTACAACATAGGTTTAATCATATGTTGAACATTGAAGAGTGCAGATGACAAGATAATTGTTCCTATACCGGGAGCCTCCCATTTAAATTAAGACCCTCAGACCTTCACTGCAGTATAGTGGTCAAGTAGACTTCTCAATACAGCTAGCCGGTGGTCTACCCCTCCTAACCTAGCCAAAGGCTATTTCTTAAGGGTATGATTCTGCTAAGCAGTGAATCCCCCAATTGAACACAAGATGCAAAGATAATTTCTTAGTGTAGAAGGATCCTTGAAGACCAGCCTGTGGCTGTTTGCATTAGTCATTGCCTCAGGGGAGACCTGGGCAAGCAGTTTAGGCACAATGTGATATCTTACAGAACCTTGCTCCTCAGCATTAGCATCACGTGGGAGCTTATTAGAAATTCAAAATCTTAGGTTCTATCTCAGAGAGTCTTTTTAGTACCTGAGCTTTATAGTTTTGCAGCAGTACATTGTAATAGTTAAGAGCCAGGCTCTCGAGCAAGACCACCAATCCTTAATCTTTCGGTGCCTTGATTTCCTTGGCTTTATAATGGGAATAGTCATGGTACCCACTCATATCATTGCTGTGAGGGTTACACGAATGAATGCACATAAGTAATTAGTAATAAGAAATTAGAATGCACATAGTGATTTCTCAACAAGAGTTTTTAGAATATAATAATAATTACTACTATCATCCTGTGCTTGAAATCAGAGATAAGAATAACCCATGGTCAGCTCTCTACCCAAAGCATATGCAAAAATGGAGAACTACCTTCATACCCTGAAATAAGTTTTTTATATTCTCTTTTGCCCTGGCACATTTGAATCATCTTTCATGAGTTTGTTTTGTTCATCCAGCAGAACTCATTTTGTTCATTCGGCAGTGATTTGGTGTTTTGTCCCACTTTTCATGATAAACCTGACCAAAGGGCTTGTGCCTTCATCACATTTGTCCATCTTGGTACATCAGGTTACTTTTATTGTCTTCCTATGCTCTCACATTAGGCACACAGCAATCTAAGTCTTCTTAGTCAACAATGGGTGCCTTCTTTCTGATGCATATGTTATTTTTATTCTTATTATTGGCCATCAGCATTAATCAGCTCTGCACACACCAGTACAAGCATTGCGGCAGACGTTAGGGTGAGGGCTTCTGCAAATCATCGTAGATGATTTCACAGTCAAAACTCCAACCGGAATGAGATCCATTCCCACACTCTCCTTACCCTGCCTACCGTATTCCCAGCCTGCTCTCTGACCAGCCCCTGACCCAGCGAGGATCAACTGGGCCATTTAATTCGGATCTCACAGTCATGAAACACCTCAAGCTGACCTTTTAATATGATTGCAAAGTAAGTTTATAAAGTTTTACATGTACTCATTCCTTTTGAGGGTTTATTTAATTGGCACTAGTTTGGTAAAAATTAAACATTACAAACATACCACAAACTTTTATAACCTATTTTGGAATTAAAAATTTTTTTAATATCCTGGAAGCCTCAAAAAAGGGAAGCAGCCTCTGGCCCTCTGTTCCAAACACCTTTAAGATTATCTCTCCTTTTTGAAACATTCCAGATGCCACCTTCCTCTAAACCCTCATAGCAAGTTCTGAACTTCTCACCAGCTCTTCGTTATTTTCTGCCTTGAATTAGAGTCATTGTGTGCAAGCCTTAGATAATAACCTTTTGAGTTCAAGGACTTCTTATACCTTGCCTATGGGATATTTATATTTTTTATGGTGTACTTGCTTAAGCCTTAATAGTGTCACTGTCACCTGGACAGAACCTATGTTTTGTTCATTTATGTATCTAGTAAGAGCCTAGCAAAGGATTCTGTGCACAAAGTAGGTATACAATTCATTTTTGTTGAAATGGCATGAATCTTTTAGTCTGAATTTGTATTAGAAATGTCTGTGTCTTGTGTGTGTTTTCAGGGTCTAAATGGTGGTTGGTAATGAAATCCACACTCTGCCTTTGCTCCTGTGAATCGATAAAGGGTTTCCCTTTAAGAGATAGTCCTCACCAACACCCTTCTTAGTTACATTTGATATGTCTTTCATTCTATGATACATATTTTTTATCATATTGCATTTATTAGTTTATGTGCCTGCTGTACTTTCTTTTCCTGTGAACCCTTCAAAAGACAAGAATTATTTTTTTTTTCATTATTATATCCCTAGTGCCTAGATCATTTTTTGCTCTATAATTATTTTTCATATTTACTAAGTGGAAAGAACAATGGATTGAATGCAAGACAAATGTTCTAAAGTAAGGATGGATTCTGGTATCATTGTGAACCATCACCATGATAATGCTTGATAACAAATTGCCCCAAGACATGGTGGCTTAAAATAACAATCATTTATTCATGCTCATGTGTCTGTTGTGTGACTAATCTAGCAGTGTTTAGCTGGATAGTTGTGCTTCCAAGGGTGGGTCTGGCTGGGTGTGGCTCCTTACCACATATTGGGGTCAGTCTGTACCAAGTGTTTTGACTCTTGGGTATGTGAGCTACCCGAAGAAACTCTTTATGTACTATGGCAGAAGTGTAAGGGAGGAAGCCCTACCACATAAACATATTTCAAGCCTTTGTATGCATTAGGTTGGTGGAAAGCAAGCAAGCAAGCAAGCAAGCAAGCCAGCCAGCCAGCCAGCCTAATGGCTGAACCTAAAGTCATAGGGTGGGAAGTACACCTTGAGTCTGTAAGAATTAAAAACTCTTGGGGTAAAGGACAAAGATACAGGCAGGGGTTGAAAATGGTGGCCCCCATTTCCTTCCACCATTTCAGGTTTTAAAGAAGATTTGTTAAAGAAATAGTGATCCTAGAATTGGACAGTTTAATTTAGCTATTGCTGTTCGAGGATTTATTTGTGTTCAGTACCCAAGATATCTAAGGATGATTCTATTTTAAATCATATTTGAAGATCTCTTGAGTTGGTGCTTATAGAGTTGTCTTCTTACAGCCTTTAAAATATAAACTGTATACATTTATGGATATCCAAATGTTGCTGTGCTATGCTTACTAAATTTAAGGTTAGTCTCTTTCATGACTAGATTGTCTTTATGACCCTGGTTTTGCAAATCTCCCTAATGAAGTTGCCTCCTTAAAAACTACTAACAATCATGATTGTTTACAGAGGCAATGCTATTTAATAACTTTTTTCCTCATAATCAAGTCAAACTCCATGAACAGTTAAGGATATTTTTTTTTTTATTTGTAAGTGAGCATGACTTTAATGCAAGTTTATGCAGCAGTTCCAAGGTTTAATATTTTGCACCCTCTGCTGGGGGAAAAACACAGAATTACAGCAGATATAGAGAAGTAAGTGGTTTGGGATATGAAGTGAAAACCTTAGGTTAGAAGAGTACTTGGTTCATAAAAGTCTTTCATTTCACAATTATTTTGAGAATATGTTTTTGTAACTCTGCTGTATAAACAATATATTACAAAATTTGAATTCATGAACATTAGCCTGAGAATATCCAAGCTTATAATTTTGGGGATGTTGAGATATGAAAAATCCCTCCCACACCTTCCCTGTGGATGAATTTTGGAATATATTTAGGTTAAATCTTGTTGGTAAGAACCCAAGATATCAAAAAAAGGAAATATTAAGTATCTGAAGAAATGAGATTTAAATAGTACGTTCCATTAAGAAAGGAACAAGCTGGTAATTTTCTGTTCTGTATTCCACAAAAGAGGTTGTCGGCTTATGCAGTACTTGAATTATAAGGAAACAAATATTTTATTGTTTAAAAAGTAAATTTAAATGGTGTAACCTGTTCCTGTGAATTACTAAGAATGCTAATGGCAGTGTCCACTGGCATATACTTTCATTTAAAGGCCTCCCCATAATGGCAAAGACAGCCTAAAATGACTTCAGGGTAGATTCAAACATAATATAAATCTGAATTTCATAATGCTTTTCATACGATGGAAGACAGTAGCTATCTCAGAAGCATTCTCTAGCTCTTACTCCTAACAGGTGAAAAGTTTCATCAGTGTGGAATGATCACATAGAATGACAAATACGTTAAATGGAGGAATATTAGAATCAAACAGGTCTTATTTCTAAAGCCTTATACCTGTGCATGTAGAAACATCTGTGTGACTGTCCTAGTTAATGCTGAGTGCCATAATGTTGAAAGTGGTCAGACATCCATTTCCCACACTTTTATAATCCACTGTTGAAAAAAAATATTTCAGCAGACACGGCTGTCTCAGTAGCCTCTGGAGCAACACAAACCTGATATTTTCTAATCCAAGGTTATTTTTCCAGTCATCAATTCTATTTCCAAACATCTGACAGACCCTGGTGTTCTTAATTAAAATGGTGGCACATCTATCGATCATTATCTTTATGACTTCAATTTTCTCCTCAACTTGTAACAAGTTCAGAAGCAGGCTTTCACAGACCTTGTCTGTTGCTCTCTGAATCACATCTAGTAGAACTTGGCTAAGCCAGGCTGACATCATTTGATAAGTAAAACACGTATCCTTAGATGTTAAATCAAAAATAGAATGGTTTACCTCCAAGGAAGGGACCTTGAGGGCAAAATGGTAAATTGTGATTTTGCAATCTGTTTCTCTCTCCAAATCTCTCCCTCCTTCTCTCTCTCTTTTCATAAAGCCACACACTTAACAAAATGTAAAATATGAATATGAATAAAATTATATTTCAGTATCTTTGTTGCTAGACTTTGGCATAGGGAGCACAAATACGCGACTTTTGTAAATACAGCCCTACCGAATAGTGCCATGGATGGGAATACAGCAAAAAGAGCCACAAATTTTGTTTAGGTGTATTTTCTGCTGGCTGATGCTATGAGAAGACTTCATATAATCTGGCCTTTCTTTCCAGCCTTCTCTTCTGTGATTCACAACATATGCTGTCTTGGTAGAGCCTGTGCCTCTAAGGGTTCTTCACAATGACATTCTTGTCCATTTCTTCATGAGTTATAACCTGTCTAGAATATCTTCTCTTCTCATTTCTACCCCTTTACATCAGATTATGCTCAGCTTGAATACAATAATTAGCTATAGAACTTATTTTTAAAAAAATTTTAATGTTTATTTATTTTTGAGAGAGAGAGAGACAGAGCACGAGTCAGGGAGGGGCAGAGACAGAGAGAGAAACATGGAATCTGAAACAGGCTCCAGTCTCTGAGCCATTAGCATAGAGTCCAATGTGGGGCTCCAACTCAAGAATGGTGAGATCCTGGTCTGAACCAAAGTGGATGCTCAACCGACTGAGCCACCCAGGCGCCCCAAGAACTTATTTTTTTAAATGTCAGGATTTTTTTTCCGGAGGCTAGCACTAATCTAATTAGTTATTTAATTAATTTCAGTTAATTAGTTAATTAATTGTGTCACAGATTTGCCCTTTCAACACAATTTTGGATGGAGTTGGTTAACCTTCATACTCCCCGACCCAGATCCCTGATGCAGTTTTCTCCCTAGCAAGAAAAACCCTAACTATTCCATCCAAAAATACCCTTTATGTTGACTCTCTCAACCCATTTTCTTGCAGTATAGATAAAGATCTTAGAGTTTGTTTTGTCATTTTTTTTAAATTTTGAGAAAGAGAGCATGTGCAAGTGGAAGAGAGGCAGAGAGAGTGGGAAAGAGAGTCCAAGAGAATCAGCACAGAGCCAGACACAGAGCTCTAACCCACAAACCGTGAGATAACAACCTGAGCTGAAACCAAGAGTCGGATGCTTAACCAACTGAGCCACCCAGGCGCCCCTGTTTCATCTTTATACTTGCAGTTGGTTATGTTTTCCCATGAACGTTTCCACTCTTGTATTTATTAGTCAAGATTCTTTCAGTTACAGGTAACAGAATATGCAAACTAGCTCAAGGTAAGAAAAGGAATTTATTTAGGACATAGAAGGAAAGTAGAAGGGAAAGACACAAAGGAATTCTCAGAATGAAAGGAAGAGATATGTAGTCTTAAGAACTGAAAATGAAGACTCCGTGTTTCCGAGATTCTGTATGAACCTGTCTTCCATCTCGGCATCTGTCTCTATGGGCGTCTTCCTGCAGCTCAGCACATCTCTTGCCCTCCAGTGAGGATTATAGCTGCTAGAAGCACATGTTTAGAAAACAGCAAAGAGGATGACTCAGTTGGTTGACCATCCAGCTCTTGATTTCGGCTCAGGTCATAATCTCATGGTTCATGAGATTGGGCCCTGCATAGGGCTCTGCACTGACAGCTCAGAGCCTGCTTCGGATTCTCTCTCCCTCTCTCTCTGCCCCTCCTCCACTTGCGTGCTCCCCCTCTCTCTCAAACTAAATAAATAAACATTAAGGGAAAAAAAGAAACCAGCAAAGTGTCAAGTCTCTCATTATATGGTCACCTGGGGAAGGCATCTGATTGGCTCCACCCTGACTCACATATTCACCTGTTGGACCAATTTCCTGGGGTCGAAAAACTATTAGATTAAACCCTGTGTAATTCTTGTTTCTGGGCTTTTAAAATGGTCAAATATAGGCGGGTTCTCCTTCTTCTTCTTCTTCTTCTTCTTCTTCTTCTTCTTCTTCTTCTTCTTTTTTATGGTTCAACCCAATAAGGATCAGGCTTGGGTCACACATTACCATTGGGGCCAGGTGCTGTTTTGCTGCGAGCTGAAGAATGAGGTAAGAGAACTGTCAGCCACCCAACAAATTAGATATTACGTAGTTTCAGTAAAAAATATTTTAGGTACTTCACTAACTTAAAACCAATAATATAATCTTTATTATATGAAGACTGAAACCATGAAAATATACGTGGTACAATACAAACCTGGCTTTTACTGCTCTGAAGTTGTTAGGGCAGAAGTTCTGTTTCCAAGCATCTGAAAGGCTATGGTGGTCCTAGTTGGAATGGTGGAAGTCATTCTAGATATATATTTTTTTCTTTTTTCTGAATCCTTTTTCTAAAATGGATTTTAATCTTCATTATCATGTTTCATAGGCTAAATTTCTTATCATATATACTATTTCTCATCCAATTTTCAAGTAATTGAGAACAGTATTCTGAAATCTTTCCTGTCTTCTTCAAAACCATTATTCTGTCTTTAAAAATGAGCCTTATGTATTTAGGGTCATATAATAGGAGATATATAGGTATAAGACTGATCTTATTCCTCTGGATTTTGTAAGTTTCAAGAGTACAGGTCAGTAGCAACTTTATTCCATTTGAGCACATCAATTTATGGTTGAACCTTGTAAAATGCCAATATCCAACCATTTTTGACTGACTGAACTGACAGTGTCATACGATTCAAACTCTTAGTCCGATGAGAGAAATTTATACCAAATTCTGCAAATTGACTTCATGCAGTATGCAACTCACTGTCATTCTTTTGTTTTTTTTTTTTTTTAATTTCCTAATGTTTGTTCATTTTTGAGAGAGAGAGAGAGAGAGAGAGAGCAGAGCAGGGGAGAGGCAGAGAGAGAGAGACAAAGAATCCAAAGCAGGCTCAAGACTGTGACCTGGTAGCACGGAGACCTACACAAGGCTTGAACTCATGGACCCTGAGATCATGACATGAGCTAAAGTCAGATGCTTAACTGACTAAACCACCCAGCCGACCCCTCAGTGTCATTCTTTATTTTTTAAGTTATTTTTAATTTGTTTTTAATGTTTATTTTTGAGAGAGAGAGAGATGGAGAGAGAGAGAGAGAGAGAGCACACGGTGGGAAGGACAGAAAGGGAGACACAGAATCCAAAGCAGGCTCCAGGCTCTGAGCTGTCAGCAGAGAGCCCAATGTGGGGCTCGAACTCACGAATTGTGAGATCATGACCTGAGCTGAAGTCAGACGCTTAACCACTGAGCCACCCAGGCGCCCCCACAATGTCATTCTTGATGTAGATCTAAAGTGGTATAGGAGAACCCCCTGGACATATACTGTAACTTATTTGTTTATCCTGCTGTTAAGAGCAGTGGCTTCTTGCAGTGGTACCATGTACCCAAGTACAGCTATAAGTGGACAAAGGGTAACTTTACATTGCAGTCCAGATGTGTGTGTGGGGTCACAGTGGGACTTCCAGATCTCCCTAAAGGAACTGAGGCCATACCAATTTTGTTCATTGTTTTGTACTCAACACTGAATACTGAACCCAGAACAAAATAGACAGCTCATATAGTAATATCAAGTGAATGAGAATAAATAATGTTAATGTTTGAACTCACTTTGAAGTAATTATTTTTATGGGGAAAAATGCTGTAAGTATATGGAAAATTAGCTAGTTGTGTGCCATTTCACTGATGGCTTTGGTGAACAAATTGTGAGACAACATATCGTAACTGACATGCTAAATGTGAAAGAAATAAGTAAAAAAAAAAGCAATACAAGGCCTGGTGATACCCACTTCATGTTAAAAGATGGAAGTGATAATTAAAGGGGTTAACTAACTTGCCTAAGATCACATCTAGCTAGTTAGGAAGAGATGTATAAAACCCAGGACTCACTAATCCCATTCTGATAGTTTTACCATATTTTATTTAAAAGAGAAAAATCAAATCTATATTGGATCTCATTCATTGTCAAATTTAGCAACCCTTTAAATGGATTTAGTGGAATTAAATGCAATATCCTAAGTCAGTATGTACCCCAGAACAACATTTTCCTTTGAAAAGGCTGTGTAACATTTCTTAACATTCATCTTATTTTTTTTTTAAGTTTATTTAGTTTTGAGAGATAGAGAGCAAGCAGGGGAGAGGCAGAGAGAGAGGGAGTCAGAATCCCAAGCAGGCTCTATGCTATCAGCGCAGATCTCCCATGAACTGTGAGATCATGACCCGAGCCGAAATCAAGAGTCGGATGCTTAACCCACTGAGCCACCCAGATGCCACTCTTAATATTCATTTTAGTCTACGACCATACTATCATGAACACGCCCAATCTCATCTGATCTCAGAAGCTAAGCAGGGTAGGGCCTGGTTAGTACCTGGATGGGAGAACATTCATTTTACAAAGAACCTCAGACATTTCATTGCTTCTCTACACCAAACAACATTGAAGAAGGCAGAGTGTGTTTTTTACCTTGATTATTTTCTGTAAGTTTAATTAATGTAATTTTTGTTACTAACGTGCACAGAGATTAAAACCTATGTTTAGTCTTTCATTTATTCAGTACTTGTTGAGAATCTACTGTGTGACCAGAGAACACTGGTGCTGTAGATACAAAGGTGAGCAAGATGCCATAATTGTTCCAAATTTTAAACATACACACCAGTGAAGGCAACAAACATAGACACACACACACAATCAATCAATCAATCAAAGACCAATAAGCTCACTGATTGCATGTTCTGAAAAGCCCTCTTAAGAAAATTAAGAGGTTGCTAAGGTAGAGAATAATAAGGGGTATGGAAAAAACATGGGGGAACCAGTATAAATAGATCAGGAATTATTCTCTGGTAGGTTACATGTAATGATGAGAAAGAGACTTTCAGAGTTTGAAGATATGAGCATCTGCGTAATGGGGAGAAAATGACAACACGCGCAAAGGCCCTGAGTTGGGAAAGAAGTTTAAAAACAAAATGAGAAATAGTGCAAGGTCCACAGAGGGCTGGAGTTCAGTGAGCAGGGCAGGTGGGGAAGATCAACTGACTTTTTGAGGCTAGGGCTTGGGCTTGTTTCCAACGGGAAGATTTTCTTTCCCTTCCTTGGTTCTTCTTTATTATCTGACCTGTGTTTGGAAAGACAGAGGTGGTCCTCCTTGGGTCTCCTCTCCTGCATGTCTTACTGGCTATGCTAAGGCTACTAGCTTTTACAGCCAGTCTCCATCATTTCTCAGGGTTGTTTATTCAGCCAGCAACCTTGAGAGATGAGGTTACATCTTGACTGGACACTGAGCAGGCTTGCTTACCATTCGCTATAAAAATGATGGATTCCCCCAACCTAAGTGTTCTCAGTTGTGACACA
The DNA here is from genome assembly GCF_023721935.1 of Panthera uncia. Taxonomy (NCBI): domain Eukaryota; kingdom Metazoa; phylum Chordata; class Mammalia; order Carnivora; family Felidae; genus Panthera; species Panthera uncia. Next base: position 40,047,576 of record NC_064816.1, read on the forward strand.
AACCCACTGTGTGTGTAGCACCCAACACATCACCCCACATAGGACTTGGTCGCAAAGGTAACTGGCACAAATATGTTGATGCTCTTGCTGCTTGCTGTGCTTTGAGTAATAAGGTCATTTGTCCCTGACTCAGGAGTCTTGTGTGTTAGCCAGCATCCATGAACAGTAAAGTGTCACATGAGCTTATAAGCAGCGTGAAAATTAAGTCCCTGACCTGAAAATATGTTTGTTAACTCCTCAACAATTTCGGGGAAATAATAGAAAGATAGGACTTGACTTTTGAAGAGTGTAAGCTAGAGATTTGACTGAATATAGTCACATTAATTTTTAGTGTGATTTTTAATGAGGAAGAACATATGAGAATATTATTAGTGTTTGGTTACCATCTGTGAAGAGGTGCAAAATATTGATTGCTTTGATAGAGGGATGATAATGTATTATTTTTAGGAAAAAGAATTTCTATGCTATGGGTGTAGATTTTCATCTTGACTTTATGATGTCAAAACACAAATAAACAGTTGAGTTTTGCTACATGCTCCCTGAGGACTCTTCCTCAATTTTGCTTATGTATCTCTACATAAATGCATTTTTTCTAAGATATTTTGATCTCTATAGTTTTTACCTCTTACATAATGTATCAAAATATAGAGATATCTAAGAAGTCTATTTCATTCACGTGATAGATTGGAGATTATGATATTGTGTGTCTTTTAAAGTTGTCATGTTTAATGACTTGTGTTGAACTCTCAAAAATTCTGAGACTCAAACTGCACAGGAATGAGTATATTTATTCAGGTCATTGCCACAGGAAATGCTCTCAAAAAGAGTGCCTCCTCAAACCCAGGGAATAAGAAAGCTTTTTCAGGGGAAGGACACGAAAGCTGTAGCACACTAGCTGCACATTTGGTGGGCTTTGGTAGGACAAGTGCTTCTATCATACCCAAAGGAGAGGAATTTTGCAATTTGGCCCACATCAGCCCTTTACATCCTGCTCTCACAGTGGTTGACTTGAAAGAATTTAGAAAGAAGCAGTTTGCCTGTGAACATGAAATCATGGTAGTTGAGCTCAATTTTTCCAAAACGCTCACTTCTGTTTAAGATTCTTTTGAAGGTTGACTAAAGGACCAGCATCGTGTTTCTTAAATATATCCCTTAATATTACAGGTGTTGTAGCCAGATTGCCAATAAGTTATTTTAAAAATAAACTAAACTTCTACATGACTGTACTTATTAAATATTTTACAAGAGATGTTTTGAACCTCCCTTTGTGAAATCTTACATGAATGAGCATTTCCCTGATTAACTGTGAAACGGTGATTTATTCTACCTCGAACTTAAAGTCTAAATATAATCATTTCATTACTGGTAACAAATCACCTTAAGAGCATTTATAGCTAGAATATTTCCTCACAATCTGGCATTAAATGTTGAATCCAACTTTCAGTTCTATCTTCCTTTATCATGTTGCAGTGAACCTGAAGGTTAATTTCCTTCCCATCTGCCTTTATTTCTTTTTCTGTCGATCTTATGCTTTTTTTTTTTTTCTTCCACAAGAATATATTTTTTTTCTATTCAAGACCCTTTTCTTTATTCCACTTGTAGAATTGGGCAGCAGATTTTTGGTAAGATGCCACGCTAAAGGATCATTGTTTCATTAACGTAATGTAAAATCTCTCTCTTCTGATTAATCACCTGATTTTCTAATTTGAATATTTGTTTTGAAGCAACTTTTTTTTCTCCTATCAGCAGATAGCACTTTGAAAGTTGTAAGAAATCAAATGTTTAGGGACCTATATGAATTAGTTATTTTAATGACATTCACACAACTAGGCTTTTTTTTTCGGTAATGAATCTATATTATTACTTTTTCCTCCATTTAGAATTTGTCACTACTAACTAGCAAATGACATAATAATATCTGCATTGAAATGTATTCAAGAAGACAGGGAATTTAATAACAGCTTTTTAAAATTTCATTTGGAGTTATGATCAATTTGAAGAAAAACTTGGGTAGTCTGATGGGACACGTGTTGCGTTTATATGACAGTTCAATCATCCTCTTGCAGTGGGGAAGAACATAGGTTTGTGGACAGGCACCTGTTGACTGTAACCTTAACTCTTTAGTCCCTGATCTGTGAGCATGGACAAATATCTAAGCCTCATCTTCTCACCTTCAAAATGAGGACTATAATACCCAGATCACAGGTTGTTGTAATGATATATAATACTTGCTTAATGAATTTTCTTGCTATCTTGTTCCTATTACTGTAATTGATAGAAAGCCAAGTAATATACCGATCATTGGCCAAACTCAGATGCCTCTGTGGAAATGGCAGGACAATTTTGCCTATATATTCTACACACAATGAATTAATCACCAAATTTAAACCATAATAATTAGTCTTGAAAGATATGGTATCTTCGCCTCAATTTACATTGTAACAGCATATGGATTATGGATCTTTGATATTTTTAATGCATTCATCTTACTGCATCACATACTTTCAACCTTTTTAAAAGAAAACTTGTATTGTATAGATCTGTTGTTTTCGTACTTTGTGTCATACCTGACATTAATACCTGACAAAATATGTACGTTTTTGGTATTTTGTTTTCACACATATGAAGGAAAGAATTTATATTCTTCCTTTTTTTTTTTTTACTATTGATGTTTCTTCTGTCTACTTTCACATATTGCACTGTAATGAAATGTTTTCTTTATGTTTTAAAGTCAGAATACATAAGGAGGATGACAACACAGAGTCATGGAAAAAGACTATAAATTGCATTTGGGGTCTTGGAGTCACAATGTAGCTTCTCTGTTCATTGGTCATGAACATGGCCGTGGGATTAGTTATTTCAATTGAGGAATGTCAGTTTCCTCATTTATAACCTGAGCAGAGTAATATTCCCATAGGTTTATAGTGAAGAGTGATGGGAGAAAAAATAATATTGTAAGTAGGGGAACATATATATAAATGTCACTTGTTGCTATGAAAGTGACTTAAATCCCAGTAACTTAAAGAAAATTGCTGGTAAACATGTGACATACTCTTGGGGGAGTTGTTTGCTTTTATTTTTTTTATTAATTTTTTTAAATGTTTATTTATTTTTGAGACAGAGAGAGACAGAGCATGAACAGGGGAGGGGCAGAGAGAGAGGGAGACACAGAATCTGAAACAGGCTCCAGGCTCTGAACTGTCAGCACAGAGCCTGATGCAGGGCTCGAACTCACGGACCGTGAGATCATGACCTGAGCCAAAGTCGGACGCTCAACCGACCAAGCCACCCAGGAGCCCCTGTTTGCTTTTAAAGTCAAATTTGTGTCTTTATTATTAACTATGTTTCTTAAACTTTAGATGTCAGTGTCAGCTTATGTTAATATTAAAATTTTTAAAGTGCGAAATTGGTATCTCACACACATTAGGATGATTACTCTAAAGTAACCCCCAAAATAACAGGTATTGGTAAGGTATGAAGACATTAGAACTATTGTATGCTCTCAGTGGAGATATAAAATGGTACACCTTCTATGGAAAGCAGCTCAAAAAATTGGTGGTTCCTCAATAAATTGAAAATAGAATTACTATGTAATCTAGCAGGTTCACTTCTAGATATATACTCAGAGTAATTGAAAGCCAGGTCTCCAAGAGGTATCTGTACGTCAGTGTTAATAGTAGCATTATTCACAATAGCCAAGAGGTGGAAGCAGCCCGAGTGTCCACTGACAAATGAATGAATGAATGTATATACATATAATGCACTGTTGTTCAGCCTCAAAAAGGAAAGAAATTTTGACACATGCTACCAGCATAGATGAATCTTGAGGCTGTTATGCTGAGTGAAACAAACCAGTCACAAAAAGATAAATACTGTTTGATTTCACTCATATGAGATACCTGAACTGGTCAAATTTATAGAGCCAAAAAGTAGAATAGAGGTTGCTAATGGCTTGGAAGAGGGGGGATAGAGAGTTGTTCTTTATATAGAGGTTCCGTTTGTGAAAAGACTCCCAGAGATTGGTTTGAGTGTAAATGTACATAACACTACTGAATTGTATAACCTTACAAAGGGTTAAGGCGGTAAATGTTATGTTATGTGTATTTTGTGTGTACTTTCCCATAGTTTTCTTTTAAAAAAGCCAAAATGGTGTTTGTTTGACCATCTGAAAGCTCTATAAAGTCATTTAGCATAGCATGGTATTTAAAACTGCTGATGATGGGTATCAGACAAACCTGGCTCCATTACTTACCTGGGGAGTTACTACCTCTGGAGTAGGTAACTTTAAACTTGAGTAACTGTGTCTTTAAACTGGGCCAGATTCATGCATCTGCTTCAGTCGTGCTGTTTTGAGATTTTAAAAAGATATTGTTCTAAAGCACAGCAAGGTATCCGTACTTGTTTGCCAAGGCTGTCATAACAAAATACCATAAACTGGGTTGCTTAAAAAACAGAAATTTATTTTTCCCAGAGTTCTAGAGGTTAGAAACCCAAGATCAAGGTGTTGGAAGATTTGGTTTCATTTGACACTTTCTCATTGGCTTGTAGGCGGCTGCCTTCTCTCTGGGTCCTTGCTTGGTCTTTCCTCCGTATACATGGGTACGTGTCTAAACTTTCTCTTCTTCTAAAGGCAGCAATCATATTGAATTAGTGCCCACATTAAATATCTCATTTTAACTTAATTAACTCTTCAAAGACTTTATCTCCAAATGTAGTTTCATTCTGAGGTACAGGGAGTTAGGGCTTCAACAAAGGAGTTTTGGGGACTGTAGCTCAGCCCACAATAGTATCTCATACTTCTTAAGTGTAGAATAAAATTAAACTGATATGGATTAGTTATTCTTAAAAATAGGTGCTTTTTGTGTGCCTATAAAATGTGATATTTCTCTCATAATTTATATGATTTAAAATGAAATGTGATGTAGATAAGGTAATCACATCAGTTGATGTGACTCATCCATCAGTTGAATATGAGAGCCCACCTTAATAAAATAGGGAATTAAAATCATGGTTCATGTTTTCTAGAAACTAAAAATGAATGTTATTACTTTAATAATGATATTTACTCTTTATTGTATACTGTTATTTTATACATTGCCCTATTTAATGCTCATAAGGACCTTGCTAGGAAGATGTAGGCCTATGTCTTATATATTTCAAGATTATATATTTATTTCTGTTGCTGCTGGTACTGGAATTGAATTGTGATGGTTTTAAAAATATACCCACTGTTATCATTCTAAAATAGATATAAGCGAGGCAGTCTTGGCAATAATCCAAGGGCAAAAACATGCATAAAGTACTGGAAATCTAGATTCAGAGGACAAAAGAGCATGTGTCTCTAACACCCCCCTTGTGTTCCAATTCTCTTTAAATTAGAAAATATATGTATTTATATATGTGTATGTGTGTGTGTGTATAGATACACACACATATATAAATATATAAGTTTTATATGTTACTGAAACATGAGGACAGATACAAATTGACAGAGACACAAAGGAAAAAAAGGGCAAAATTTATAAGAGAGGTGAGTTTTTTCTAAAGCCTGAATAAGGAGTGCTTCAGGTTTAAAGTCAATGGAGTAGGAAGGAAAATTGGGGGGTTATTTGAGAGGCTAACTGAGCAAATACTTTTATGGTGTTTGGGTTAGGGTCCCTGGGCCTTCCTCAGTCTCTGCTGGTTGTTCAAGGCTGGAAATGGGCTTATGGATCCGACAGCTCATAATTCCCAGGAGGAACAGGAATTCTCTCTGCAGCACACAAGCTACTGGTACATTCCATCAAGAAACCTGTTCTCTTCTCCTAAAATTGTTGAGGGCAGGCTTTTGTAATCATAATCAGCCGCTCAGATTGCAGTGTAGAATAGTCAGAACACAATTTTTACGTATTTTAGGAGAACTCACACCACCCAAAAAAAGCCGTGGAATAGAGGATGATAGGAATGGCGGGGGTAGGTGGGGGTGGGGGGGATGTTGAGCGCCCAACTCCTGATTTCAGCTTAGGTCATGATCCGAGGCTCATGGGATCAAGCCTCTGGCACTGGGCTCTGTGCTGGATGTGGAGCCTGCTTTGAATTCTCTCTCCCTCTCCCTCTGTCCCTCCCCACTCTTGTGTGTGCAAGCTCATTCTCTCTCTATAAATAAATAAATAAATAAATAAATAAATAAATAAATAAATAAATAAATATCCTGTAAATAGTATTACTAATAATAAAAGTGAAAATGTTTGCCGGATATAGAATGGATACAAATACAGAGGAATTTAAAGAATCAGAAAAGGAAGCTCAGGAATTTTCTGAAAATGTACTACAAAAGACAAGAGAGATGGACAGCAAGCACGGGAAGGTAATCGATATATGAGGACACATCTAGAAGTTTCAGTGAGATGAAGGAAGGACAGTGGAAAAGAATGATGGAGAAATTCCTCAATGGGCAGCCAGCAGGATGGATGAAATAAAAAATACCCATTTTTTAACGACCATGGCAAAAGTCCAGAATTTAAGGATTAAACACAAAAACAGTAAAAAGAGAAGCAATGAGGAATAAAAACAGAACAAAACAAAACAAATTACCTAAAAGGAAATGAAAATCTAAATGTTGTCAGGGTTTTTTTCAATAACAATTAATGTAAGAGAACAATGAAAAGAAATTAATTGAAAATCCAGAATTCCCTCTGCCAAACTGAGATTCAAATGTATGATTTAAAAAACATTAAAAAAAAATTTTTTTAATGTGTAGAAACAGAACACGAGGGGGGGTAGGGGAAGTCCAGAGAGAGAGGGAAAGATAGAATCTGAAGCAGGCTTTAGTCTCTGAGCTGTCAGCAAGGAGTCCAACACGGGGCTTGAATTCATGAACTGTGAGATCATGACCCAAGCCGAAGTTGGACACTTAAGCGACTGAGCCCTCCAGGTGCCCCCCCAAATTTTTTGTCATAGAAAGACCCTGAATTTTATCGCATGTGAAAAAGTTACTCAAGGACCTGTACCAGAAAAAAAAAAAAAAAGATAGAATCTAGAAGCTTGGTCACTAGAGATTTTGGTAGGTAAAGAATCCAATAAATAGTAAAAATTCCTTATGGTTGAATCTAAATTGTACTGCTACATAGGAAAAAAAAATGTATGTACATGTGAAAATGAATATCAGGTCTGAGCTAGAAAAAGTAGAAAAGACAGTCATAAATAAAAATCAGGTGGGAAAAGGGAACATAAATTGATATAAAAGAGATTTAAAAATAAATAAATGCTATATTACCAAAATGCCTGAGTGTCTAAACAATATTTTTTGAAAAAAGACCAGAGATATGAAATTGTGAAATTTGGTGAAAAAAAGACTAGGGTTTACCTTGCTTCCTTAAAGATTTGCATGTTGGGGTGCCTGGGTGGCTCAGTCGGTTAAGCCGCTTACTTAGGCTCGAGTCATGATCTTGCACTCTGTAAGTTCGAGCCCCACGTTGGGCTCTGTGGTGACGCTCAGAGCCTGCAGCCTGCTTCAGATTCTGTGTCTCCTTCTCTCTCTGCCCCTCTGCCTCTCATGCTCTCTCTCTGTCTCTCTCAAAAATAAATAAACATTTAAAAAAATTTTTTTAAAGATTTGCATGGAAGGAGGAATGTAGGGAATGACCATGAATTAGAAGCCAGTGGACCAGTTGTTAACACTGCAAGTTCTCTTTTATATGAACAGGTTCAGGACACTCTACCCCAAACTATCACACCTGGGCGTACGGAATTAGTTAAGCTGAAGGAGTTTGTTTTAACAGCAGAAGTAGGAAGGTCGTTCTGACCTCCCTTGCCTTGCTGCCTTAAAACAAGTCCGAAAACTCTGAAGTGAGAGGTGCTCCCCCTTATACCCAGAGGAAAACAACATCTTTATCTCCGAAGACAAAGAGGTGCCAAGAAAAGTCGTAACAGGCTTTGCTAAGTTAACCCCAGTTGACTCCTTACCTCATAATCTTTGACCTGTTGTATTCCTCCATGTTTACTCCTCATCAAACCTACATAAAAATTGTCTGTTTTCCCCAGTCACATAAAACTTAGATTAAATAAATTTATATGTGTTTTCCCTCTTTTCCTCTTAATATGTATTTTGCCAGTTTAATTTTCAGACCAGCCAGAGCCCTAAGAGGATCAAGGAAAACTTTTTCCTTCCCTACATATACATGACCTTATCCCATGGACCCATACACCGAAAAAACTTCTCCAGATTGCCTTTGAGATTATAGTGGAGGAAGGACCTTTACTCATGAAATGAACACATTTTTAAAAGGCTGTTAGAAAGGAAACCACTGTTACTACGTACCTGGAAAGAAGTCAAATGCATTTGAAAGCTTGAGGAATCAGAGAATTTATTCAGAAGTCAGAGGGGAGTTTTACATTGAAAATCTGTAAAAGCGTCCTGATGTTTTTCAAGAGAGTAAATCATTGAGACCTGTTTTTGTTCCTTATGTTTTTAACTCTTAAGACATGGAGTTCTCTTATATGTGAAGTTATTTTGATTATGAGGAGGTAAAGTCTCATCAAAATATGTCTAATTGACTCAAGCAGTAGCAAGCCTGTAAAAGGACTATCTGAAGAATAAATGGAAAATCTTTCACAAATTTGCTCCTAAAACATGCATAGGCTAAAGTAAGCTAAGTACTTTAAATGATTAAAAAAAAACACATGTTTTTACATTATATAAATGATTCCAGAGCATAGGGATAATAAAATGTCCAACAGTGAGATGACTGGAGAAATTTCAGTGCACCTATACCATATAATAATATGCAGACATTTTACAATAAGATAGACCTCTATATACTGACACAGAAGAATGCCCAGAACATAAAATTCAAATAGCAAATCAAGGAGAGGGGTTCCTGGGTGGCTTATCTGGTTAAGCATCTGACTCTTGGTTGGCTCATGTCCTGATGTCGCAGTTCAAGAGTTCAAGCCCCATGTCAGGCTCTGTGTTGACAGCACAGAACCTGCTTGGGTCTCTCTCTCTCCCTCTCGCCCTCTGCCTCTCCCCATTCACACATGTGTGTGCTCTCTCTCAAAATAAATAAGTCAACATTTTTTTGAGTGCCAAGAAAAAATATAGAGCTTTTCAATTTTTATTTTAAATTAACTTTGTATTTACACATATATGTAAATTCATACCTATTAATAATGTTACTTCAGAGGAAGAAAAGAGATGGTGAGTGTATATATATGTGTGTATGCATGTGCATGCATGTGTGTGTGTGTATATGTGTGCACATGTGTGTGCATGCATGTGTATGTGTATGTGTGTGTACATGTGTATGTGTCTTGAGGGGTTAGAAGTTTGGAGAGAATTGATATACTTACATTAAAATCTATATATTTCCATATTTTGTGAATATTATAAAATCAGAATGCCTTAGTTTCTTACTTTGATATGAAAACATACTTAAGTGCATATGATAACAGAGAAATCAAGCCAAAATACAGTATTTCATTTGCACAGAAAGATAAAGACACTGAACCTTGGACTTACCAAGCTTTTTGCAAAATCAGAAAATGGACTATCTCCTAAACTTAAGCCCAGGTTTTTGGAATCTGCTATCTCCCCACTTAGTAGTGATTTATTATATTATAAATTACATGCTGAAAGATTCTGATTGTAAAGCTATCATGCACACATATGTCATACATAAATCACAACACAAAACGTGCACACATATAGAGGGCACTCACTATTAAATCACTTGAAGATAAATAATGTGCAAATTATCAGGTATATGCTTCTAGTCTTTGATGTATGCTCATATATGCTATAAAATATTTTAAATTCAGGTTATATGTACATATTTATATATTTCTAATTTCTACACGTGTCCATATATGTGTATCCATATACACACATGTATATACATACACTTACACATACATGTTTATAAAAGTCCTAATATATATTATGACTTTTTAAGCATAGTATATAAAATATTTGCCCATGTTATTAAACAGTCTTGTAAAAGCTGCTTGAATATCTGTGTATTTAACTTTTGTACGGATATGGCAAAAACTTAACTCATTAATTATTGTAGTAATTTTTGCATTCTTATTAGCTCTGAACATTTCCTTACAGCAGATTCCTAGTAACGGAATTTCTTAGTCAGAACTCATACTTGTCTTTTGATCTCATGGAACCACTCTCCAGAAAGTTTTTACCAATGCCAGTTCATAAACACGCTCCTTTCTCTTTCCCCAGACAACACTAGGTAATCAAAATAAATTTTATTATTCTTAAAGGTTCCCGATACAATAAGTGCAAAATGGCATTTTTCTGCCTTTCAGACTCTACCATTTAGTGCCATTTAGTGCCTTTTAGTGCCAGTTGAAATGCCTGACAGAATGCATAATACTCTGGGCAAGTCTTCACTGTCAAAAGCAAGTAGGTTTTCAAACTTTCAAAGTATCCACTTAAAAGTAGGTCATTCGGGAAGAACTCCTGAGCGCCAGTTATGTTCCAGGGTAACCCAGATAACAACTGAAGTCACTCACTCTGTCCTTTGAGATGCAAATAAAATTAGTTCAAACCTGTCTTGCTGTCCCTAGGAAGTATAATATTCCCTCTAAGAAGTCTGAATCCCAAGGAGCGTATGCTTTCATGTAACCTTGCACTCTGATTTCTTGGTCCATCCGCGCCTCCCCGTCTCGCCGTGCACCTGCAGACTTGTACTGTCCTCCCTGCATTATTGATGAAACAGGGACCACACTCCTAACATGACTCATGCCGTTCAGTGGCAAGCATAAAGGGGACCTTCTGGGTGGGAATTAGAGAGTTTACATCCCAGTTCTACCCAGAAAATGACATTTATATATTAGGAATTTATGAAATGAATAGAAATTAAGTACCAGTCATCTCCATTCTTAAAAGCCATTCCAGTAGCACAGGAGGTATATAACCCATTGTCCTTTCTCCTGAGGCCAGCACCTGCTGACATGTATCTCAGACCTTCAGTTTTTCTCTCTGTCCCACAGTCTCTTTGCTTCTCTGCTTCTCCTGGTTCAGCCCTCCCCCACCAAACCCAGTTTATTTCTTGCAGAGAATTGTTTCATGTCTTTTCTATCTCAATGCCACCTAGCCAGAACTCGGGAGATTTCATCTTCATAAGTAATGTGCACATTCAGGAATGATCCTGGACAAAGACTATTTTCTCCCAGATAGGAATATTATCATTAGCACTTAAAAGAACACCTCACTGCTTCAAAGATACAATGCCAGGAAGGCTTGGGTATATAAAGAGGAACAAAATCGGATTCATGATCTCCACGCTCTCCAAATGTAGCATCTCTTTTCTAGGCTTGTTCAGGACCCGGATATTCTTGCAAGGCCTCTGACCACCTGCTGACTTTAATCACCATGTGTGATCCTAATGTGCCCATATCTCAGAAGAAAGTTAAAAAATGGATACAGGAGGGTATATGCTTCACCCAAGAGCCACTGCTTAAATCTGGCACACAGGGTCATTCTTGCTGGCTCTGTGGATTCCTACATTTTTCTGTATCATATGCAGTGTCCTGGCTGGTACTATGTCCTATTGCAATTCATGATCTATTACGATGATCTATTATAATGCCATTCTTGACCTATTCTGTGCCTCCAACTTGAGTTCTGTCTTTACCCTACTTAGCATTCAGAATGAGCATATGTTATATGGGCACTTTCTTTAGTGACAGAAACCCAACTCAAATTACCTTAAGAAAAAGAGAGGGAGGGAGAGAGAGAGAGAGAGAGAAGTTATTGATTAATGTCTTGTGAAGCTTAGTGGTGGAACTGACTTCGGGGAATCCAGAGATTAAAACAATACTGTCCCTCCCTTCCTTCTGTCCTTCCCTCCTTCCTCCTTTCCTTCCTGCCTTCATCTCTTCATCTCTCTCCCTCTCTCCCTCACTCCCACCCTTTCTCTTTCCCTCACTGCCCACCCCTCCTTAAAAATGGAGTCCTCTAGAAGGACTTGCTGGCTATAAGAGATACCACTATCCAGATTCAACCAGTATGGAATCATAGAAAGAGTCCTGATTTGTCAACTACAACACTGAATTATAATTTAGTTTTGGCTCAAACTAACTCTAAGTTCTTAAGAAACTTTCTTAATTTCTCAGGCCAGGACTTGAATTCCTCATCCATCCATTAATACACAATATGGTGTATTAGAATTATCCAAGGAGCTTATGAGAAGCAGGTGCTTGTGCTGCACACCAAATCCATTGAATCATAATCTCAGAGGAAAGGGTTCTGGACTCTGTGAATACCAGATTAGAAAACAGAAATGGTTCATATTTTTTGGAAGTTTCCTCCAAGATATAAAATGTATGACACTAAGAAGTTATAAGAGGACCGGATCCAGCTACAAACTACATGGTATTTTTAAGTTCATCATGAAAAACACAAAATCATTATAAACAATTATAAAAGAATCATATGTTCCTATTAGACTTGACATTTCTCTGAGATTAAATAAAATAGGAGTTCTAAAAAGATCACAGAAAAGCTTTTCAAACATGCAGGGAATGTGGCATGCATGCACTCTTCATATATAAGCAACAAAAAGATGAATCTGAAACTTGTGGGAAAATAACAGCTAGTGATGACAGATTAATGAAGTATAGATCTTAGGATATGCCATCATGGGAATTTTGGTGACAAAACACAAGACAAATAGAGAATAATAATGTGATTCACTAGGTAAATAGACATTTAAGTAGGGCTCAATACTCAATAGTGGTCATGATACTTCTCAGGGCCCTTTATATCTAGCTTAATAATCATAATTTAAAAACAACCACATTGTGACCCTGTTGGAGGCTTCTTGCTTCTGGGTGACTCCATTAATGGAAGCTTCTCTTCCTACATTGATTTAAAGGAAAGCTGGGAATAATTTTATACCCAGGCTCTCTGTTTAGGCAGAGAATCCTACAACACCTTTTGTCATTAATTAGTTAATATATTTTATAAGGGTGACAAACAAACCCCGTATTCTGTGTGAAAATTTACACTTTGTATTAGTCAAGTCTTTTTCAGTTACAGATAAAAACATACAACTCAAAGGAGCTTATGAAGAAAAAAAAAGAAAGAAAAAGGAAAAGAAGGGGGTGGTCTTCTTGGTTTGCATCATTAGAAGTCTAGAAGCATGCTTCAAGTCCGCTGGCTCCAGAAGAGCTCAAATACTGTCATGAAGACTTTCTTTGCCTATGTTGCCTCTACTTGTCTGATTTTGGCTTCATTATCAACACAAGCTTTTTTCCATTTGGCAGAGCTAAATGATAGCTGGCAACTCAGTTATTATCAAAGTGATAATACTGAGAATAGTTTGTTAAGTATCTACTATGTTCTAAGTGCTCTGCATGAATTAACACCTTCATCATCACAATAGTTCTGTGAGATGGGTCTTGCTATTGTCCCATTTGGGGGATGTGAAGACTGTCACAGAGAAGTAATTTACCTGAGTTAGTGAGTGTTGGAACTCAGATTCTAATTCAGGCTGTCTAACATTAGAACCCAGAACCACTTGCACTTAGTTTAGGAGGAGAAGATTGGGTCCACTCTAATGTTATGACTGAAAGTGATTATTCTAAAATAGGGAGAGAGGGCATGGTTTCCCCAAAGGAAGGGATGATGAAGAGGCCAACTGAAAGACTAAGCCATAATTTTTTTTCTGATAATTGAACTGTATATGTCATTTAAAAATGCATTTGGCTCTCAAGGTCTTAATTTCCTCCTCTGTAACTCATAAATAATAATCACAGGGTTGGCATAATCAATATGAATCAATTTTGCCAACAGTAATCCAGTATGAGGTATTATTTAAATAAAACTAGCTTCCATTACTAGTAAAGGAGTATGTCTCAACATTAAGAAAATGAATTTGGTTAAAGGACCAATATAAGAATTAGAATTAATTTAAAAGTTGGGAAGGTCTGTGAGAGAAACTAATTTTGGTGGGGGGAGGAAGTGTAGTAGTTGGAATCAAGGAAGCAACAATAATGGAAAAATAAATGAATCCACCTCATGAAGGCTATTTGGCTTTTCTGCCTTCTAACATTTCAGATAAGATTTTGGAACACTTTCGATTCCAAAGCATGGAACAAATATATAGACGTTCAGGTCTTCAGTATGGTTAAGAGAACTGAAAGATAAAATGAGAAAATGAGTATCTTACTTTGGAACATCTTAAATTTGCTTTGGTGTTTACCCCCCAACCCCCCCCCCCCCCCACACACACACACTTTTTTAGGGGAGCATCAGAAGGGAGTGTTTCTTTAGATCAGATTCAAAAGTGAAGGAATCTTTCAGGTGATGAAATCCTTTTCATTCAGGAAAGTCAATCTTTCTCCTCTGAGCTTCCCTCTTTTAATGTGTTTAAAAAATAGATTCGAAGTCACAACAAAACTCACCTGAAAACACTAAGAAGATAAAAAGCAAAGCAAAACTAAATAAACAAGATGGAAGTCAATCTATACAATTCAACATCAGAAGAAGACTTGAAATGGACACCTCTCCCCAGCATTTGTATTTCCACGCTTAGCTGGTTCCATAGCGGAGGCCAACCTGTGTTTGTTATAGTTGTAAACTTTTTTTATGTGGGACATATATGACAAGAGCAATCATTTTTGTTTTCACTGCTAAGCAATATTTTAGAATAAGATTTAAAGAATGGCCATAAAGAAAAATGCAAACCCTTCTTTTTCCAGCAATATACTGCAACTCATTGGTGCAATATACTAGATGGAGGATTTTTATTTTCTGGAAATATTTTCATATGCTTTTCTCTTACTTTTTGGGATGGTCCCCTTCTGAATACTTCAGATGCAATTTAATGAGAGAGTACAGTGGTAATGAATAGGGTGGCTTAGAGCAGAGCATTTTTTTGTTAGCATGTTTGAGGAGTGTTCTCAGAAATCCATCATCCTTCTGAACTGTGTTTAGACTACTGTCCATATAGATGTGTGTTTTAAAAAGTTAATATCATCATCTAAGGAAGCATATTGTATTTGATATATTCTGTACGAAGACTTGTCAGTGTGATTAGTCCCACCAAGACTGATACTTTTCTAAATGTTACCTACATGGGATTGATCACATTTTAAGCAGGTTTCTGGTCACTAAGGAGTTTTTACCTCTCTCTAGAAGTCTCTCCTTATCATAGCAGTGTTGCAGTGATAAGAGGTGGGATGCTTGGAAAGGATAAAAACAGTGTTTGAGGCTGATTCTTATTAAAGTAGGATAAAATCTGATTAGAGAAATGTACTAGCAGTAGATTGATTTGTTTTTGAAATTAGTTATGAATATATGCTTTCAAGTAAATTGATTGAAAGAAAGTATATGGAATTTATTGTACGTGCTTATAATAGATATTGAGATACAAGGTTGTAATAATAAAAAATATATTATCATGCAATATCCATTCTGCTTTTAGAAGAAACTAGTTTTGTTGAATTTTTTTCCATTGAATAATTATGAATTCTTAGAATGTTTTTTGAAAAACGTTCCAAATTCAAACATGTTTACATATGTACCTACAGACATATATTCATCAGTGGTATGAAAATTATTTTTATTTATCCATTTACTTCCTACAAGTTTCATTTTCTTCAAACCAAGTGTATTTAAAAGATTCTAAATTCATCTTTGAGAAAATGGCATCATGTGCTATTAGTGGTGCCGTACTTTATTGTAGTTTATAAGTATTTTTTCAAGTGACACTTTTATATTTGATTTACCAAATATAATATTCTTTATTTTGTCTAGTTAGTAATATTTTCCAAGTTTTGATTAGCTGTTTGTAATGTGGGCAAAATACTTTCCATATTATAATTTTTCTACATTGTAATCTTTAGAATGGATTATGTGTTTATTATTTTCTAAGGGATGATTTTTTATAGAGAGTATTCAGAAAGATTAGTAATTATCTTCACTAATATTTAATAGAATACCATGTCGATCATTATTAAAGGCAACAGAAATTGACACTATTTACTATCCTTGAGATGAAATTTGTGTGCATTTCTGGGTGCCACATACTGTAGTACTTACCCCTGAAACTTATTTTTAACTTTTTAATGTATATTTACTGAACTAGCACTGGTAACATACAGAAAGCAAAAGCCACTTTTGAGCTTTGAGTGTGCTTAAACTGATCAAACAAACAAACAAACATGAGCTCTGGAGACCATAGTAGTTGATTACTTTTCATTCTTCCCATAAAGGTTTTTTTGTTGTTTTGTTTTGTTTAGGTAGAGATTGGAAACAGAAGCTTCAAAGTCAGACACAATGAAGCTTGGATTCTGGTTATACTTCCTACTAGCCTCAGACCAAGTTTCTCATTTACGCAATGGAGACAAAAATACCTATTCTTGTAGGGTTCTTGTCAGGATAAAGTGACAGATATACACAAGCCCTTAGAATACTGCCTGGCTGAAAGCCATGGAAACCTTAATGATACTGTTACTATTCTGATGGTGGTGGTGGTGTTGTTAACTTCTGGGGTTAGATGGTGTGTTAATCAGGCAATCACACGATTCTGATTTTGTCAGATATTAATAATTAATTACTTATGAATGCCTGGGAAAACTAGTAAGGATAAGGTATATTAGCAGATTTTCATTTTTATAACCAAATTCCAAATCCCAACCTTCAGCTAAACTTGCTGGGATTTTCTTAAGCACAGAAAATCCACCTGGACTGTGATAAAGTCACCTCAAATAAAGTCATCAATGGGGGCTTCATGCACAGACTTTAGAAATGAAAGACACTGGACTCCATCAGAGTATTAAGACCTATTTGTATTTTATTTATGCCCTGTAGACGAGGACCAACATATTGTTTTCCACAAGATACCCAGTGTCTAGCATAGAGTCTGGAATATAACAAACCCTAAATATGTATTTCTTGAATAAATTTATCAGAGAGGACATGAAATTGTAATACCATTGATAAATTACTACTCCCCTCTTCTTTCTTTTTTTTTTAAATTTATTTATTTTGAGAGATAGAGAGAGAGTGAAAGCATATGTGTGAGCAGGGGAGGGGCAGAGAGAGAGAATCCCAAGCGGGCTCTGCGCTGTCAGCACAAAGTCCTACTCAGGGGTCAGTCCTATGAACTATGAGGTCATGACCTGAGCTGAAACCAAGAGACAGATGCTTAACCTGCTGAGCCAGCCAGGTATCCTACCCCCTCTTCTTTCTTAATATTCTGAAAAACATTAGCAGATCTGTTGTCACATTTTCAAATGATTGTCTTCCTCATTGCAGATGTATCAATCTATATTCCTCGGTATTCGTTATTATTCTAGGGACAACAAAGCATAGTCTGTTAGAAAGTTACTGGCTTACCTCACTGATTGCAAAGAAAAAAATTGACAACAAAGGGCAAGGAAAAGGGGAAATTCAAGAGCTCTTTCATGATTTAGCTGCCAAAAGCTCTCAGTCTGTCTGTCTTTAAATTTTCAAAAAAGAGCATCTCATTAGCCCAGCTTGGATGAGTTGTCTCCCTTTGGACCAATTAGCTGTAGCCAGGGGAAGTACCACTTATTAGTGACACATTTGCTAAGAGTCTATCCCTATGGGTAGGGCACCTAGTTTATAGCAATTTAAAGAGCTGGAAGACACCCCATCTCTGTCAGAAAGGGCTAAACTATCCTGTGCTAACAAATAACCCCAAAGTCGTTGTGACTTCAACAAGTTTTATTTCTTACTTTTAGCCCATTTCCATTGCTGAGTGCCTGGGTAGCTCTGTTGTCCATCATCCTCACTCAAGGACCCAGGTTGAGAGCAGTCTATACCTAGATATATGCTATCCAATATAGTAGCATTTAGCCAGGTGTTTAAATATAACTTTAAAATGAACTTTAAAATAGTTGCAGTAAAATAAAAATATAGCTCTTCAGTCATGTTAGCCATGTGTCACATTCTCAGTGGCCTCGTGTACTATAGCTAGTGGCTATGCAGAGAACATTTCCATCTTTATAGAAAATTCTAGTGGACAGTACTGATTGGTTGCTCATCACTGCGACAGAAGAAAAGAGAGCTCTGGGAGGTCTTGGGCTGGCAGTGAAATCCTTTAGCTGAGAAGCAACATGTATCACTTCTGCTCATAGTAATGGCCCCACCAAATTTCATGGCCCTGCCTAGTATCCAGAGGTTCAGGAAATATAATCCTACTGTGATGGTTAATTTGATGTGTCAACCTGACTGGGCCAAAGGATACCCAGAGAACTGGTTACGCATTATTTCTGGGTATATACGTGAGGGTTTTTAGAAGAGATGAGATTTCGAATTGGTAGATTGAATGAACCATATTACTTTCCCAATGTGGGAGGGCATCATCTAATCCATCGAGGTCCTGAATAAAGCAGGAAGTCAGAGGGAAAGTTGAATTTACTTTCTGCCTAGCTGCGTAGCTGGGAGATTGATCTTTTCCCTTTGGTGCTCTGGGTTTTCAGGCTCTTGGAGTCTGGAATCTTCACCTCTCATCAGCTCTCTGGCCCTCAGGGCTACAAGGCCAGCCTTCCCAGGTCTCCAGCTTACAGATGGTGCACTGTGGGACTTCTCAGCCTCCATAATTATGGCAGCCAGTACCTTATAATAAATATTTTTCTCTGTATCTACATTTATAGATGTATATATCGTATTGGTTCTGTTTCCCTGCAAAACCCTGACTAAAATACCGAGAATGTGTCTAGAAGCATAAACCGAGGCATATTTGGAGAAATAGTACTAATAATAGTCACCAAAAACCAATAGGCCTTTACTGTAACAGCAACCATTATGAACCATGTAATATTTAACTTTTTTTCTTCAGGAAAATATCTGTGGCTTCTCTTTTCCCTAGGGGAACACTGTTGGACATAAAATCATTATGCTTGATCTGGAATGTTCATGCCATCCAAAAAGCTACCAAACTTTCTGTGTGTGTGCGTGTGTGTGTGTGTGTGTGTGTGTGTGTGTGTCAGAGAGAGAGAGAGAGAGAGAGAGAGAGAGAGAGAGAGGAGAACAAAAAAAGAAAGAGAAGGTGTGGACAAGAATCTGGTTGGTGTCATTACTTTTGTCTAATTCTTCTTAAGGGCAGTATCCAAATGATGTGTTTCGGCTCTCAGAACATTGATTTTGTATGACACTCTTAGTTTGATAAGCTAAAAGAAAAAAGTAGCCAGTCTTAAGAAAGCAAGGAGAACAATTATGCTTTGCAAGAGCACCACTTCACTCTCTAAACCTCTGACAGCAGCAGCCCTTGTAACAATAGTTGAAAACATGGACTGTGTGCCACGTTTTATGCTAAATGTGTTACATTATTAAATTGTTTAATCCTTATCACCTCAGAGTTGTACAAATAAAGGATGGTTAAACAGCCAGGTTAAGATCATAAAGCTCAAAGGCAGTAGCCACGGTACTGAAATTGTGTCTGTCTGAACATTCTGGTTTCCAATCCAAGTATTTGGTGACCAGAATGCCATTCTTCATCATTTCTTTACATTTCCCCTAGTAGGCACTAAGATAATAATTAAAGAACAAATGATAGAAACTCAGATTTCCTGAAGACCTTTAATCTCTTTTTGAATAACTTATCTTACAGATGAAACAAGAGGGCTCCATAGGGCTCAGGCTGTTGATTAAGGTCACAGAGGTAGCTATTAGCAGAGGCAGGATGGAGACCAAGGCCTTCGGAGGACCAGAGCTATTTACATTTACAGGGGCAGAGGAAAAGGATGATGGCTTATAGCTACCTCATCTACTTTCATTCCTTTGTTCTCACATTATTTCACTCAGCAGATATTGGAAAATATTCTGTATTTCTGGCCTTCAAGTAGGTCATAAGGACAGAACTCTCATCAGACATGGTCTCTACATTTGTGGAGAGTGTTAATTGTGGCATAAATTTAGGTACTCATTTGAAACTTCAGGATGTTTTCTATCTTTCAGGCCTTGGAGACTTTAAAATAAATGCTAGTTGGTGTTAGCACCTTTATACTCTAAAATCAATTTTATTCTTCATGCTCAAAAGAGCACAAATGCTTCTTTAAAATGGATAATGTCACTCCAGGTTTGTTGGGCTGTTTAACATTTTACTCTCAGCAAGACTTCTGAGACCCTCTGCCCATCGCTGGGTTGTAGAATTTTCTGGATTTGAACCAGTAACCCAGAAGTGATAGGATTTATATTCTGTGTGTGACCCAGTTACAGTCTCTGGCACCTCCTGTTTTCTCCAAAGGGTTGATTTATTATTGCACAACAGATCTTTATACATTTTTTCTGTTACAAGGTATTCACTGGGGGCTGCTCATGCACTGGTTGTTTGAAGACCTTGCTTTCTGAATTCTTTTAATGCTAAGCCATCTATCTTGAATGCTCGGTTTAAGCAAACTTGACTCCCTTTTGCTATCAGATACCCTATTTATAAGGGTAATTTCATGCCATTTAGACAGGAAAAGCAAGGCATTTGCTTTTCACATAAAGAATTATGTTTTGTTCTTAGTGCTCCAGAGATCCAGAGATTGTAAAAATGTACCCGGTTGCCTTGGAGGATTTTTCCCCTGGAAAAAAATTAAATCTTAATCTATTTTATAAAATTCTGTCTTATTACTTTGACCGTATTCACTCACAGTAGGTTTCTCCCTGTGTTCTGCAAGAGAAAAAATAAACCATCCTCCAAACTAAAATCTATATTTCATGAGAAAACAGACAAAGGAAAGGAAGGCTGTTAGTAATGTGTAGTATATCATGCATATCTCTTCCTGAGTTTTGAACCATGCATCAGTTACATAAAAGATGTACAAGGTAGCTATTATAATTACTTGTACATAGACCATAATTTATTCTCCAAAAATATCGCATCATTTGGATTGAAAAGTAAGGCATGCAGTGTATTGGATGCTGATGTTGCCCCACCTACAGCCTGCTTTTCCAACCCAGTATATGCATTCATCAGGGGCTGTGAATGATGACAACTCATGGCTCACTACCCCAAAGAGTTGGCCTCCCTTCTCCAAAGAACTGCCTGAGCTGATAAAGGCCATGCCACCAAGGAGGTCACACAGTGAATCACTGATCTGGAGGTACTGAGGGTCACCACCTCCCCTCAATGTGACTTATCTCTGTGATGCAGTTTATGTTCACAGTGTGCATGGATCCGGCAAAGGTATACTTAACTGAGAACCCATCCTTTGCCTGTCTCCTTTCTTTGCCCTACCCTTGCTTCCTTCTTTCTTTTTGACATCTTACCCCTGCCAAGGATGTAAGGCTTTTAAGAAGGTTTTCCTTTAAGATTGATCTTAGAAGGCATGGAGAATGTGGCTGAGGGTAAGATGATGGCCTTCTGTTCCTCCCAAATTCTTAGAGACAGAGAGCTATAGGGAGAAAATCTGCTTGATGGCTAAATAATGGAAAAAGGTCACCAAGGTGGCAAGTCCACATTTCTAAACTGACCCTGGTGATGGATCAGATTTATATAAATTTATGACCAGTACTGATTGCCTATTTTGTTTATTTTAAAATTTTCATTCATTGTTTTTTCAACTGTAAATGTGGCATTCTTTTAAAAGGACACATCTTCCTTGCAGAGGAATACCAAATAATGTATGTAGATACTTTGTCCCTTCCAGGAATGGGGAAGTGATTCTCCTCTCCTTGAATATGGCCAGACTTCATATCTTCCAAAGAATAGGACATGGGGGTGGGGGGGAGGAGAATAATTTTACAGTTGAGAAACCTAGGAAATGCAGCCTTCTCAAATGATCAAGGTTAGCATCCTCCGTGGTAACTCATGTTGATATCATGTACCCACCAATAATGTATCATGAGCGGAAGCTTCACCTCTCTGATACTATTCACCCAAATCCATAACCCTAGCCTCATCCTGAGAAAACATCACATAAACCAAAACTGAGGGGCATTTTACCACATACCTGATCAGTGTGTGTTACAAATGTCAAGGCCATGGAAAACAAACAAACAAACAAAAAAAAGATTAAGACTGTCCTTGATCAGAGAGGACTAAGTCTGATGCAATATCTAGACTAGAACCTAGTGCACAAAGAAGGCATTAATGAAAAAAAAAATCATAAACTCCACATAATGCGTGTAATTAAGTTAACAGTGTTGGACCAATGTTGATTTCTTATTTTCGTCAAGTACATTATAGTTCTGTAAGACAAAGGGGAACGGGATAAAGGGTGTACAGACAGGTATTCTCTGTACTATTTTGTAATTTTTCTGTTATCTAAAATATCTAAATAGATATCTAAAATAATTCCCACATGAAAAAAAATTTACGACAGAGAAAGAGACAGAACACCATTTGTACAATGCAGAGTTCTCTTTCTGAAAATCAGTGATTCACTGAAAGTAGCAGAACCCCTGGGAGTTATCCTAAATATAATTAGTTACTCTTAATCTAGGAGCCCTCACTTTAGGAATTCCAGATTAATTTGAGGAAAAAATTATCTTTTAAATTATTTAAAATCCTTTCATCGTTCAAAGTAAATTTTGAGATCTCACCATGTTCCAGGTACTGGCAATATTAATAGCCATGTGTCTACATTGTATAGTATGTGCTTTAGAGGCTGGCTGTTTGAGCCCAACTCTTCAGTTTCCTTTGAGTAATTTAACTATTTTTGGCCTCAGTTTATTTGACTGTGAAACAGAATGATAAGAATAGTACTTACTTTATAGAGTAGGAAGACTAATGGGGATAATGTACATGCAGCAGTTGGTAGAGAGCTGGGAGTAAGTATATGTTAGGTGTTGTATTATCATCATCATTATAAGGGTCATTTGATATATATGCCTAACTTGGTATTATTAGCACTTCCATTATCAACTATCCTTGCAGTAATTCTGTCAACTGTAAATTTTATTATATATGCATATATATTATTTTTATTTTTTAATGTTTATATTTGAGAGAGAGAGAGAGAAACAGAGCATGAGTTGGGGAGGGACAGAAAGAGAGGGAGACACAGAATCGGAAGCAGGCTCCAGGCTCTGAGCTGTCAGCACAGAGCCCGACGCAGGGCTTGAACTCATGGACCCTGAGATCATGACCTGAGTTGTAGTTGGATGCGTAACCGACTCAGCCACCCAGGCGCCCCTATGCATATATATTTAGCTTGAGTCTCATAACCTTCATATTTCAAAGTAAATATATTTCAACTTGTCTTTCTGCAGAGGTGAATAAATATTTGGGGACATTTGAAGGAAACGTGTTGCATGGTTTTGCCAATATACAAATCAATTAATAGTGTGAACATCATTTGCTAGAATTTAAATCATTAAGATGAGTAATACATTTTTGATCTCTAATGGATGTGATTTAAAGTGCCATCATAGTCATTTATAATACTAGTTTATTATGACCATTTAAATAAGAAATTGAGGCCATGTGTGAAAGCTACATTTAAATACATTAAAATAGATGGATAAATGGAGTTATGAGATTATATAAACAGATAGCATCCGAACTAGGGAGCTGAGACCACACTGGCACACAGTAGAAGTCATTTCTTTCTTTCTGGCAGCAGGATTGTTTTCCCAATCTTGTCTCTTGCATTTCACCCTTTACAGTCAGAACCAGATAAAACTACTTTGGGCCATTTGTTTACTGACATTAAAGTGGATTTACTGAGACTGAAAGCCTTTCTATTGTCCCTTCTGGGCTGAATCAACTTTATTTAAATGGTAATTCACTCACATATTTCTAATCCCCTTCAAATGCTTTCTTTGTTTATAACAACCAAAGATATTGAGGATTTAGAAAAACAGTTTGCAAATATTACTGAACATATTGGATAATAGAGCCTCCTGCTGTTACTTAGTAAATTAGACATTCCTAAAGAAAATGGAATATTTCCATTTTCACACTAAAGATTTAATATATTAGACAAAGGATTTAAACATAATCCTATATGTATAATTAATCGCTAATTCTAGTAGATAGTTAATAACGACTCTTAAAAAATAGAGTCTGTTATCAGAACTTCCCAAAAGTCATTTCTATTGTGTTACCCCAACCATTACCTTTTCTGCTTAGTTAAAAATATGTTCCACTGGTAGTAACTTATTTTTTTTCCCCCAATGAGGTCTTTTACCTCTTGCTTTATTACAAAATTTATCTTTCCTTTTAAAGGATACTTTTAAAACAAAATCCTTGGAGTTTAGTTTGACAACTGTATCTATTCATTTGGCTTACAAACTTTGCAGTTTTACAAATGCTTTCTATTTCTTCTCTTTTTTAAAAAATGTTTTGAAGATTTTATGTTCCTGTACTTCATAATGAAGCTTTGACACCATAATGCAAAAACCAACACCTGTTTTTATGAACATTTTACTGCTGTCTTTGTAACCACCTGATGGGCAAGAATACTAATTTGATATGTCAGTGTGGTCAGAAAAGGTGGATGGTATACAGGCCAGTGGATGTGGTCTTGGTATATTTTCATACATTTATCAGAATTAGATTACAGGGACCTCATCTGTTGTTGTTGTTGTTGTTGTTGTTGGGTTCAAAAACATTTTGAGGTAACACTCTAATTAAAAATCATAGATTGTCCACCAGGTTTATCTAATATATTGGATTCTGCATGAGGTAGGGGAAGGAATGAGGGAGGTCTGAATAACTATTGAAAATGAATAACTATTAAGTGAATAACTATTAAAATGATGACATTTACTGGGTTAGGAAATACTGAGGGAGGAACAGGTGGAGGAGAATTCGAAAGGGTATATACCAAAGTATCTGATAAGGATCGTGGCTAACACTCACATATGCTCTTGCTTACTCTAGGCCAGGCATTATAACTGCCTAATGCTTGTGTTCAGTTGTTTAACTATCACAGTAACCCTCTGACTTAAGTTACTATTACTGCATTTGGGAATACGATTTATTTTGATGTTTATCTAAATATGCTAATTTTATTTACAATGAACGTGTCTACCTGACTTAATAAAGTAAAGTGTCAAAAAAATGTATATCAGAGATTCTCTGGCTGGATACAAAGGCAAGATTCAACTATGTGCTGTTTATAAGAAACTGACTTTAAATGTAATCAAATGGAAGATTGAAGAGCATGATCTACCTGTATCAAGGACTGATACAAAAAGCATTACACTGAGAGCAAGAAGCCAGACCCCCCCCCCGCCACCTCCAAGTTATATGTAAGTTATTCCAATTATAAGAAGCTAAGAACAGGCAATTAGAAATTTATAAATTAATTAAATTAATAAAATATTTATAAATTAATTAAAAATGAAAACCTAGTGTACTACCTGCATCAGAATTATCCAAAGTACTTGTTAATTTCCCTGGCAAAATCAGGATATTTGAATATTAGAATATTGGAAATAAGGACTGTGAGATATTAAGAAAAAAGGAGCATCAAACAGTAGATAGACAAATAGAGGTAGGGAAGGCTAAGTGACTTATCCATGGTCACACAGTAAATAAGTTGTAAAAATATGTTCCTAACTCCCAGTTTATGGCCATTCATATTACATAGCAAGTGATTCTTAGTTCAGGTATGGGGTCAGTTAGGGGGATGGGATCTAGGAATACATTTTGATGTTTACATCACAGTTGACCTTGTATGCATGTCTACTTCCAATTTGAATCCCAGGAGGAATGTCACCATCATGCATTTCCAAGTGTCAGTAACACATCACATTCAGGATCACATGGATAAGTTGATATGGGACTTATCAGTGGAAGTGCTTATCCGAGGGAAGCAGGGGCATCTGGGTGGCTCATTCTGTTAAGCGTCCACCTTCTACTCAGGTCATGATCTTGTGGTTCGAGC
The DNA here is from genome assembly GCF_023721935.1 of Panthera uncia. NCBI lineage: Eukaryota > Metazoa > Chordata > Mammalia > Carnivora > Felidae > Panthera > Panthera uncia. The sequence goes on from NC_064816.1 coordinate 40,073,370, forward strand.
CGTCAGTCAGGCTCTGTGCTGACAGCTCAGGGCCTGGAGCCTGCTTCGGATTCTGTGTCTCCCTCTCTCTCTCTGCCCCTCCCTGCTCGTGCTGGGTCTCTCTCTCTCTCTCTTTCTCTCTCTCTCTCAAAAAACAAAACAAAACAAAAAACAAAACCAAACAACAACAACAAAAACAAAACAAAGAAATAATCTTTTAATTTCTAGTTAAATAGATCTATATCAGATAATAATTCATGGACGTAAGTCTATTGATACATTTACTAAATGGAAATTTAAATTAAATATAGTGTCATTAAGGAAGGAATTTTATAATTAAAATTTTTGACAAGAATTCCAAAGGGTCTTATTATCATTAAGACAGGTGATATACTCAGAAGAACATTGACACCACATTCCTTTAGTCTTCTGGGAACGAAAGACTGTTTTTAATTGGAGCGCATTAAAGATAGGACTGTAAAGTTTTGGAGTGATCAAAAAACTTTGATCCTTGATTCTGGTAGAAACCAATTACTTTATAATAAAACTTTTTTTGTGAATCTAGTTTATTCAAGATTAATTCATCTAAAATTAGCTCTTTTTTTGCTAATTGCCATGAGGAGTATTCATATACATATTTAAAAGCTAATATTCATAGTCTCTTTTATTGACATATATACCGGTAATTTAGACACAAATTAGAAACAAACCTCAGGTTATTTCTCAGAAGCAAGCCCAAGTCTATGAAAAGGAAAAAGGTATAATTCATTGAAATTAATCAATTCAATTCATTGAATCCACTGAATTCATTAAAAAACATGAACTGCTTTTCATCAATGCTTTTGAAATCAGTATTGCTCAAATCCACAATTCAAATATAACACTTGGAATTCCTAAAAGGACAGGTTTGTTAAAATAGGTGACTGAGGGGTAACTAGTCTGCTCAGTCCATTTTTTTTTCTTTTGAAAGCCAGGGGAACGCTTGCAACACATGCATGAACAGAAGTGCAAACATGAATATTATTTGGATCTCAGTATTAGTATCAGTAACCAAATCAACTCCCCAAGTTTTGAAAATGGGTAATAGAATGCTCTGTAACTTACAGTAATACCTTCCCAGCCATTATGTCAAATTATCTTAACAAAAACTATGAGATATAAGGGAGAGGTTTCTTTTTTTTTTTCTTATTTATTTACTTACTTATTTTAATATGAAATTTACTGTCAAATTGGTTTCCATACAACACCCAGTGCTCATCCCAACAGGTGCCCTCCTCAATGCCCATCACCCACTTTCCGCCCCCCCACCCCCATCAACCTTCAGTTTTTAAGAGTCTCTTATGGTTTGGCTCCCTCCCTCTCTGTTGTTTTGTTTTCCCCCTTGCCCTCCCCCATGGTCTTCTGTTAAGTTTCTCAGGATCCACATAAGAGTGAAAACATATGGTATCTGTCTTTCTCTGTATGACTTATTTAACTCAGCATAACACTCTCCAGTTCCATCCACGTTGCTACAAAAGGCCATATTTCATTCTTTCTTATTGCCAAGTAGTATTCCATTGTGTATATAAGCCACAATTTCTTTATCCATTCATCAGTTGATGGACATTTAGGCTGTTTCCATAGTTTGGCTATTGTTGAGAGTGCTACCATAAAAATTGGGGTACAAGTGCCCTCATGCATCAGCACTCCTGTATCCCTTGGGTAAATTCCTAGCAGTGCTGTTGCTGGGTCATAGGGTAGACCTAGTTTTAATTTTTTGAGGAACCTCCACACTGTTTTCCGGAGCAGCTGCACCAGTTTGCATTCCCACCAACAGTGCAAGAGGGCTCCTGTTTCTCCACATCCTCTCCAGCATCTATCGTCTCTTGATTTGTTCATTTTAGCCACTCTGACTGGCGTGAGGTGATATCTCAGTGTAGTTTTGATTTGTATTTCCCTGATGAGGAGTGACGTTGAGCATCTTTTCATATGCCTGTTGGCGATCTGGATGTCTTCTTTGGAGAAGTGTCTATTCATGTCTTCTGCCCATTTTTTCAGTTGATTATTTTTCAGGTGTGGAGTTTGGTGAGTTCTTTATAGATTTTTAGATACTAGCCCTTTGTTTGATATGTCATTTGCAAATATCTTTTCCCATTCTGTCAGTTGGCTTTTAGTTTTTTTGATTGTAGGGAGAGGTTTCTTAAGCACAGATTACTACTGAACTTATTGAGGCTTGGCTGGTGTTGATGGGGGTAATCAGTGTAGGGCATTCAGGTACTTAGCAGTTATTAATTATCTTCTTTCTTGAACCACTGAGGAATGTAACAGTTAAGAAAGGTTGGATTGGACCCCAAGTATTGCCGTCTTGTCAAGGTCACCTTGACGCAGGATTGCACTGAGTTTGGTTAACCTCTCACATGGAGAGGGCCAATGTTTGATCATTTCACTTTATGCCTTGTGGGTACAGACACAGAATTAAACTTCCAGTGTTTGTTGTTGTTGTTCTAACTTCACCCGTGTTCCATCTTCATGTCTTCTCTCCTGTGAGTGGCTTCTTCTTCTTTTTTTTGTCTTTGATTAATGTGTCACAGAGAGGTGACTGAGATCCGAAGGTTGCTGATAGTAGCATAGATAAGAATGGCAGAATATTCTCAAAGAGGAATATGAAAATTGGATTTCGCACACATGGGCATTTCTCTCATTTCTGAACAAGAAAAAGTCTCTAAGGGAGAACTCATGTAATACCTGTATTATTTGCCTCCTACAGTAAGAATAAAAGGAAACCACATGTTAATGGAGTTTGGAAAAATAAAATGCCCTACACATGCAATCTGTTTCTGTAAAACTCCATTTCTATTAGAATGTATATAAATGGAGAGTAAAATAACCTCTCTTAGGTATGTGTGGGTATATACATATATTCTGTATTAGCATCACAAAAAAAACAGGCTTGGAAGGATCCTTAATTTATTTTAGTTCAACCACCCCACTGTTGCTTAGATACGTTCAGCATTCATGGAAATTATATAACTAATGAAGGTATTAGATCTCATATCCAGATATAGCACTGTAAGGCAGTCTACTTAACTTTTATACATAGTATTGATGTATTAACATGGAAGTTTTGGAATCATGGAGAATATGAAGATACATACAAAGGAGTTGTGGTCTTTTTGAGGATTAAGTTAGAAAGTGAGCATTAAATAGCTCACAGTGACTTGGACCAGGATTGTTAGAGGTTTAAGAGTCATAACACTAGCTCATTTTGTTTCTCTTCACTGATGTGCATTATTGGGGGGCTGAGATTTACCTGGGGGAGGTGGTTGAAAGTGGTGGGTGCAGGTGGCAAATATAAAGGAATGGTTCCCTCTTTCTGCTGACTTCTTCAGGTTTAATTTGCTCATGTTATATGTGCATATTCTGGGACTCAACTGGACCTAACTTCATTTCTAATGTTGTTAAAAAGTGCTAACTATAACACTGCAGTCTGGTGCTCACAGCCACTGTGAGTGCTCAGGTTCATGTTCACACCCCCTCCGTCCTTCTCTGAGTTTTCTTTTATTTTGATCATTTTTGTAAAGCTTCAGCAACTTCAATTTAATATAGCATGACTGAATATTTTAACCTCTGAAACTTGGTCTTGACATTCTTCCAGATTAGGACCAGCTCCCTCTCCTTTCTTGGTTGACATTCACCTTCAATCCTCAAGTTGAGGTAGAGATCATAGCCCTGATGATGCCTATATAAAGTGGCAGTGCCTGGAGGTCTGGACAGTGATTTGGTATTTGTGGGAGGATCAGGCACTCTGAGCAGTGGTTTCATGTGACAGTCATGTTGTCTAACTCATTTCCTATTTACTTGCTCCAAAATCCAGACTTAGATTTTGGCAGACAAAAGCAATCGACATCTCTTCAGGAATTTTGGATAGATAATAACGACATAAGAAGTCAAAATCTCAAGTTATGTATACACATAGAGGCATATTAGTATACATGTGTATGCACCTGTAGGAAAAGCTCACTGTTTCTCCTTTACCTGCAAACTGTTGACATTTCTGACCACAGATGCATGGGTTTTTCACACCTAGCAATTCTGACATTGCCTATAGTTAAGGCAGACCCCACAGGTTAAGGGCTCAGTTCCACAAGACTGTCCCCCTCCCCTGCTTAAGATGCCACTTCTAAGTGGTGGATCCCCAGATCACCCACAACTTCTGTCTGACTTGGCTACAAATGGAAGGTTCCCACAATACCCTCCTCATATTTGATAATTTGCTACAGGAGTCTACAGAACCCTAGGAAAGTCACTTATTATGGCTGATTTATTACAAAGGATATTTTAAAGGACACAAACAAACAGCCAGACGAAGAGGTACATGCAATGAGTTCTGGAAGGGTCCCAAGCATAGGAGCCTCTATCCCCAGGCAGCTGGGGTGAGGGGGGCATCACCATCCCAGAACATGGATATATTCACCATCGTGAAAGCTATGTGATCTCCTGAGCTCAGGGTTTTTTTGGAGATTTCATCACATAAGCATGATTGATGATTAACTATAACTTCCAGCCCCACTTCCTCTCCCGAGCATGAGGATGAAACTGAAAGTTTCAGTCTTCTGATTATGGCTTGGACTTTCTGGTGACCAGTCACCCTGATGAAGCTATCCAGGAGCCACCAACAGTTGCCTCATTAGAACAACAGGTGCTGCTATCACCAAGGAAATTCCAAGGGATTTCGGAGCTCTGGGTCAAATGGGGTCAAAGATCAAATATTATAACAAAAGATGCTCTTAGCACCTGTATGACTTAAGAACACTTTACAAAAGTGTTAGGAGCTCTTGCCAGGACTGGCAATTAACACCAAAATATGTTTCTTATTATATCATAATGTTACAATGAAAATATAAAAATATTTATGTATCATGAATCTTTTTATGTTTCTGCCTCCGTAAATGAACATTCATTAGCTCACACTCTCTATTCTTCTTTGAATTTTGTGCTACTCTTATTAGTTGTCAAGATGCCCCCAGGCTTTTCTTATTTTTTTAAAAAGAGAGAGAGGGAGAGAGAGAGAGAGAGAGAGAGAGAGAGAGAGAGAGAGAGAGAGAGA